>NC_137642.1:25589138-25986638 GCF_963383615.2 Lipophrys pholis
TTGGGATGAAAAAGCTGCTTTCTGTCAAAGATCTGGAGCAGGAGGAACACCGAGTTACACACACACACACACACACACACACACACACACACACACACACACACACACACACACACACGCACACACACAGCGCTGCAATATGGATGCTTTCTTCATAGTGCGGCGGGGCAACAATGCCGGTAGGGCAATGGGATATATTTGGTGAGGGGAGACAAGGGGAGACAAGGAAAGAAAGAAGAGGGATAAAAGGGCCGTATGGGGGGGGGTGGGATTGGGGGGGGATGGAAATAGACTCCGAGGAGCAGATAAGCTATAGTCGGAGAGTCAACGGCTCGTGGAAAGACTCACGGAGGCAGGTGTTCTCCGTGAAAAACTCGGTGAACTTGTCGCACTCGTCCTTGTTGTTGCCGCTGTTGCCGCAGTCGCAGTACGGCGAGACGCTGATCTTCTGCGAGCGCAGGTAGTTCGGCGTCATCACGGTACCTGGAGCCGGCAAGAAGTACGACACAGTCACGCATTCAGGCGGCGAAATGGTTCATTTCTGGCAAACGTGTTAAGACAGTGTAAGTCTGGGGCGTGGAACTCATTTTACCAAAGTAAAACTAGAACTTCTGGTGAACGCCGAGACAGAGAGCAACCAATGTTGTACCAATGGCCGTTAATGAGAGAATACTGACCGTGTGAATGTGCAACATGTACAACATGCATCACAAACAATAACATTTCAGCAAAGTTAAAGTATTTATTTTTTTTTTTTTATTTGATGAATACGACGTCCCATTTCAGGAAAAACGTCTCATCTCATCTTATGAATCACTGTCATATTTATATTATCATTACAGGACAATAAATAAATAAATAAATAAATAAATAAATAAATAGTACATTTTAAAGTAATTACTATGTAGTTTAATAATTATTAATAAAGTTTTCTTTTTTAATCCACAAAAAAAGTCTTGGAATGTTTCAGTTTATGTGCAAAAGAACTTTTTAAATCGGCTTTAAGTTTCAGATTAAAATCAATAAAGGAAAATAAATCACTTTTCCACTATTTTCAGTGGGGTTTTGTTTTTCTGTACATGCTAATCCGCATTAGCATGAGGTTGACATCTGTTGCTGTATGCAGATGACACACAGCTTTATAATCCACTAAAATCTGCCACTTCAGATAAAACTTACATAGTAGAACGTCTTATTGAAGGTATAAATGGGGGATAAAACAGTTTTTTGACAGCTGAACGTAATCAAATTCCAATCGTAATTCACATTCCCTCAAGTCCAGCCTTCACACCTTCTAACAGATAGTCTTTGTACCGCAGGGGCCAAATTAAAATTAATCATAAACACATTTAAAATAATCTTACATAATGGTGGTTATTTATAATGGAGGCTGCAATACCAACATTAAAAACTGGTTGTCAAACCAGTTCACAGCTGAATAACTCAAAATTAGAAGTACTTAGAACTGAATAGACACCGAGCCACCTGTCTATTTGAAAGACAGCAACCCGCACAATTTTGGGCACGCTTTAATCTATTATATACATCTTAACCCCGGTCTTGGTCTGAATAAGCGTCACTTTGCCTTCAGCTTCTATGCAGATGATACACAGTTATATGTTTTACTTAAATCTGACACAGATGATATCACTTTCATTGTCTACTGTTCTAACAAACTTCAAAAGTCGATTTCAAACTGAGAATATGCTCTTCTTCCGACAGATAATTAAAAGAATGTCTATAAGTAGGACAGCAACTTTGGTGTAATTTCCACACACAATTCGTGCCATTGCTGATTTTGGAACAGTCGTTCATGCTTTTATGTCAAGTCATACAGATTGTTGTCAAAACTGTTCACACGTCAGGTCTAATCTCCTTCGTGATAAACACTGGGTAATACATTATCATTGCTACACATAATTTCAGGTTGTTTTTTTTTCCCCTGTGCACAGCAGGAGCACAGTTCCTGTGGGAGGCGGGATGCAGAGGAGCTGCAGTTGAAGAATAGGCTCTCTCTCTGCGAGGGAAAGTAAATAGCTTCAGTCAGTGATTTCTTGCTCTCCCAATGGATTGCTCCCCGGAGCTGGCTGCGCTCCAAAGCAGGTCTTTTTGTTTTGCAGTAGGCAGAATGAATTGGCACAGCTTGGACTTCTGTGTACGTGAGGCCTGTGAGTTCGGTGTCTTGAGAGGACCGGCCCTGGACAGTTTGCCGTGTCGGCCTCCAGAGTGACATGACGGTGTAATCGCCATTGCTAATATAGCATTAGCATTATAGCGTATAATTCTCAGCTCCATGTGTGGGTGGTTTCATTACAACAGCACCCACTAGTGGCCCAACATTCTGTCTACATCGTTTTCAAAATGTTGCTGTGTAAACGGGCAACTTTTCGGAAACAGGAATGCAATAACAAGTGTTTGAAACACCGTGGTGTGAACAGGGCCGTAGTCTTCTCCCGGAGTAATAAAGAAATAAACAGACCATGTGGTAAAACTGTGGTCTTCCAGACAGCGGCACGGCCTCGCATCAGATCCTAACTGATGTGCACAATGGAAGAGGCTGTTTGGACACCAAGCTGCTGAGATCTTACCTGGTGGCACTTATTCAACATGCAGTTCACCCAAATTAGAGGTTTTAAAGGGGAATATAGACGACTGGTAAAGTTACATTACCATCTGGTTTGTCCAATGTGTAAACAGGTTCTACTAGTATATAATAAACCGGAGTGCAAGTTATTCTTTTTTAAACTTTGGTCGAGACCTGCAAAGAGTGACAGACGCTTTGCTCACAATTGGGTGAGTTGATTGGTTGATTTTCCTTCATATTCATACATCTATTTTGCTGCAGCAGACAGGATTTGGCATGCGTTCTTCTCCTAATCACAACTCCTAGTTACGGTTGGAAAAGCCTTCAGAAAGCATAAATATATCGATCTGCATATATGTGGTGACTCCCAGGATGTTTTCCGCAGTTCGACCGGCAGTAATAGGAAAGTTTAACCTGCGCGTCACAAGTGTGAGCGACTCAGTCAACAAACAGGCTGTAATAGTGAATAACTGGATGAAAGTTGAAGTTGCAAGAAGATTTTGTTTATTTTTCTCCCAATTCTGAAGTGCTGAAATGAAATGAAATGAGTGTAAAAGAAGAAATATATAAGAAGCATATAAATGTAAAGCATGACAAATATTTTTTATAGATGTTTTTTGATTGACTGACATTAATTTCAAGTATCAGAGCAATAAATCCAATCAGGGAAGAACATTTTAATTATAATAGAATGTTTACTAGAGATGTGTTGAACTTATTCCCCATCTTATACATGCTCATTTATAAAGCTGTGACATTGTGGGAGACTGTGCAGAAGCATGGTTTTATAGATCTATCTTAGATTTTGCATTAGTGCGGCACCACTCAGGCACAAAGCAAAACCGAAGTGCTTTAAAATAAATTGCAATGAAACATCTTTGGGACATTAAAAACATGTTTCAGATCATTAAAAACCCAGACTCTTAGATTGGATCCCACACAGTCTTAGAACCGACATCCATCAACAGGTGAGCTCACCGATCAGTCCCGAGTAGGCGAGGAGGCAGTCGGCGTAGTTTTCCTTCAGGCAGCCCGACAGCGAGCGAGGCTCCGGCTGGCAGTTGACGAAGAAGTCGGCGAGTCGTGACCTTAAACACGAGACAGAACCACAACTACTTCAGAGACAAGTTCTTAAACTGCGGCAGCGAGATCTGATGGCCTGCGCGACTGTAAACACGCAGCAAAATCCAAATTAGTGTGCAGTGGAAGTCATTTCTCTCTATTTAATTAGGCTTCTTAATAGCTGCCTTCAGTGGAGGAAGATGACCCTCTTACGCACGCCGCGGCGGCTTTATATCCTGTAATGAACCAGGCTAAAAGGCAATTCCCCGCCAAGTCTGTTCTGTTTCATTTGCTGCCTCCGCAAATGTTTGTTTACACTTCGGCCGCAGGTGCAGTGGCATGTGAAATTGAAACGGAGTTTTGGATCCTGAGAAAGTCACTCTCTGAAGTGCGCTTAAGTGTGATGGACTGACTGGGACACAGACAAAGAAAAGTTCCCCAATGTTGCATTTGGAAAAAAGAACAAAGAAAGAAAAAATAATTATATATATATATATATATATATACATATATACATATATATTTTTTTTCTTTACATTTTGTTTTAAACATATTTGAGAATTGTTTTTCACTTTTATTAACTTCATATGAAAGTCAGTTCAATGATTCTCCAATAAATATATAAAGTAGCATTAACAAAAATATAATATAAATGGTAAATAGGGAAAATAACCTACATTTGTGTTACATAAAATGTTATAAAGATTTATTTAAATAATCATTATAATTATTATATATTTATGTTTACTTTACTTAGCTTTATATAAAAAAAGATATATCCATAATTAATAATAATAAGAAGAAGAAGAAGAAGAAGAAGAAGAAGAAGAAGAATATATATATTCATAATAGCAATAAAAATAGAAAGTATTAGAAATTCAATTATTTTATAAATTATACAATATTATTTTGTGTTATTATCATCATCATTATTATTATTATTATTGTTGTTGTTGTTATTATTATTACTTTTAAAAACAATTTCTTTCTGAATACATTTTCAAATGAGAAAAATTATAGCTTGAACATATATGTGATGTATGTATATGTAATTAATTATGTTAACTTGAAAAAAGTACACGTATGACCAAATAAAGAAAAACAAATTTTCAAGAGCTATCACTAGTGTGGTACTAAACCGGTCTCGTATCCCTTTGAGGCCTGAATGTATTCATGATTTCTGCTGCATCAACTTAGCTTCTTCAAATAAAACCAAACTGGAATGATGGAACAGTTTTTTTTTTTTTTTTTTTTTTAAAGTGCTGATGAAAATCCAGTCTTTAAAGGATTTCTGTGTATCTGAAAGAGAAACTTACAACCTCCCGCTGAGAAACACTTGTGAGCATCACACGCTCACATATATGCCCTCCCAGCATGAACCCTCTAATCACAGCAGTCTGCTGCGGAGCAGACACCAGTGCAGCGAGGGTTGTCAACAGCAGCCAGTATACTACACCTGACATATGGTGGGCGAGCTGCTGGAAACGCAGCGCTTTAATCCATCAGCGCCATCTGACAAATGGAACGGGAGGGGGGGGGGGCGCTGCAGAGACCTGTTGTTCAGCACCGATCGTATGTCTGACGGATGCAGAGCCCCAGAAACATCTCCCAAAAATTGTACGTTTAAAAATAAGACAAATATGGGAGGAAGGAGAGCCATTTGTGGCGGGAATTTACTGCTGTTGTGTGGAGAAAGAGGGGAGGGAGACCTGAGGCTACAGTCCAAATGGAGCTCATTTATGATGCTTTAATGCTTCCATTTAATCCCAGAGACCCACAAGACTCCAGAGGCGGAGATCTGCGTCAGACATCCATCAGTGACTGACTCTAAATGCAGAACCCCTGCGGTGGCAGGTGTGTGGGAGCGACTCTGAGACCTCAGAAATGAAGGGAAATCATAGAGTTTTGTGGGGCGGCATGGCTCGGTTGGTAGAGCGGTTGTCTCCCAATTGGAAGTTATAGGTTCGACTCCCCATCTCCACCTGTCTACATGCGCAAGACACTGAACCCCAAATTGCTCCCGATGGATTGACAGCGCCTTGCATGACAGCAGCCTCCACTGGTCCGTGAATTCCAACAATCCTTATGTGTTAATTAGATCATAACAGGCATTACGTAAACAAGCACTTAAGTACCGTATTTTCTGGAGTATAACTCGCATCTATCAAACAATGCATCACAAACACAAAGCAAACATAAATGAGATGTGTTTGTTTTGTGCCGTCCAGAAGGACCTGCACCACTCGGGTAGTTCCACAACCAATTTGCTCTTCCGTCGTACCTTTAGCCAGCGATTCGCCTTCTTTGTTTTCTTCATTTCTTCATTACGGTAACTGTTTCTTTGCTTTCCTCCGCTGCTGTTTGCATTTTAACCACATACTTTTCTCCAAATTAAGTTTAAATTCGGACGTGTAGCTTTATCCTTCAATTCAATTCATGATATTATCATCGACACAGACAACAACCCCTGAGAAAAGACACTCATACAAGGACGAACACGTAAACTCTATATAAGAAGGCTGATCACCCTGAAAACCAACCTGGGCATTCTCACTGTGAGAGAACAGTACCAACCACTGCACCACTGTGCCGCCTCACTTTTTTTTACCAGTTTATCAGTTGTAATCTGACTACTCAGAGGAAATTGGTTGTTTTGAATTGAAAAAGTAGAAGATGATCGCATACTGAGTGGATGGCATTGCAGTTTGTTTGTTTGTTTGTTTGTGTTTGTTTTTTTTAACACTGTAGCTTCACGGAAACGAGATACAAGTTCAAATCTAAGCTGATGGATCTTCTATGTGGAGTTTGCATGATCTTCCTGTACATGCACGGCTTTTCTTAGATTTCTATGTCTTCCTCCTGAAATCCGATCCATGTCATTTGTGGCTCCACATCGTTTTGTAGGTGAACTCTTGCGTCTGGAACTTTCTGGA
The DNA here is from genome assembly GCF_963383615.2 of Lipophrys pholis. NCBI lineage: Eukaryota > Metazoa > Chordata > Actinopteri > Blenniiformes > Blenniidae > Lipophrys > Lipophrys pholis. The sequence continues at coordinate 25,595,718 of NC_137642.1, forward strand.
TAAAAGTGCTTGTCGGATTTTGACGGGTTCCTGCAGATCATTAACACCTAACAGATGACACATTTTAGCCAATGACCCTGTGATTTTTACCACTGTGCGAAGGCCCTGTCATATTTTTTTCCCTTGACGCTGCGCAGTGTCGTAATTACCACCGTTAGCACATGGAGCTCACAACAATCCCCAATGTGATGAGTGCCGGTACTAATTAGCACCAAAGTGCTAACAAGGATACACCAACGTATCAGCCATAGTAAAAATAATTCAAAAAAGGGAAAGTGCAGAGTCTTAATGAGCCTGATTCTTCTCCAGTCAAACAGTTTTTGACCTGGAAATTTTACAGATCTAATGTCGGCTTTTAAACTCCTTAATGAAATTTATTGTTAAACATTGCTGTTTAATGTTCCACCCGCTTTTTTAAAGTAGCTCTCTAAATATTATGGCTAAAGTTTAGACTAAGTTAACAACGTTAATACGACAACGGTGCTTGGAGCGCAATGAAAATGCAACTTAAAACTTAAAAAAAATGATCTGTCTCCATGGAAACAAGGGGAAAATGCAACTTTTCCCAAAAAGCTGCCACTGCGAATCTGCACTGCGGACATAGTAAAAAGTTCTTCTGCACATGCTCAGTAGACGGACAATAAGAACAACATTTCCTCCGTGGTGTCATGACTCCCAGTCCATATTCTCCTGGGACTTGGTACTTTTATTTTGACAGTCACCGTAATAACAATCCAACTAGTCCACTAGAATGTCTGTGTTCTCTAATTGTTGCGATCCGTTTTCACTGGAAACGGGGAGGAAACGGGGCCGAACAGAAGCAGGTTTGACAGAACGTTTTCTTTGTTGTTGTTGTTGTTGCCGTTTCTGACCTGCAGATGTAGTTGGTCTTGCAGGAGCCCTGCAGCTCCAGGCAGTTGGGATTCTGCTTCTCTTCGTACGAACAGACGGGGACGATGGTCTGGCGCCGGCGCTCGGAGCACGCCGTCTGGTCGCTGATCGGGCACGAGCAGAACAGCATGCCGTAGCTGTGCTTCGGAGGGACCTGCAAGAAACCGCAATCCTACTTTCAGTGTGGGAGTCTAGAATTTGAGTTTCAGGTCCTGAATCTAATGCTGATTCAATACAGATCAGCTGCTTTACTCTGAAAAAGAGTTGCTTTGTTAAATTCACAGAAATACATTTAAAATTGCACGATAAAGTAATGAAGGAGAACTTTTATTCAACGACTGTGCTAAATTAATTAAAAAAGATAATACACTTTAATACAACCACAGTAATATTTGATTCTTATTTCAGTGGAAAACAGCCGTCGATGGCAGATTGGCTGCGAGACATCAAAAGAGAAATGTTTTCACAGATTTATCTTAAGATTTTCCTGTATTGTGAGGAAAAAACACAAATGTTTTTATAGTATTTTGGACACTACATCTTTCATCTAACAAATTTTGTTATTACTGTTAATACTAATTCTACACAAATCAGTTTTTCCACAGCTGCTTAAATCTCTTTTGATAAATCATTGCATTTGTACTGAATATTATGTAGAAGAATTTGAGTGTGTTGCAATTTGTGCCAAATAATAATCACAAAACCGCTTCATCACTCTGAGCAAGTGGGTCCGTTGTTGTAATAAAACTTTAGTGGTGATAATCAGGCAAGAAAAAGCCAATAATAATGCCAAGGAATATATATGAAAGAGGAATATGCTACAATATTGAAATTTGCAATTTGTAAACGTTTAATATCAACACAACATTTAAAAGCCTGACGTCAGCCGGGCTGCGACGGATCAACGTATTCCTAGATTTATCTCAAAAACAGAGAAAACGTAAAGATGTGCAGACTGAGAAAATAAAAAAGAGACCAAAAATATGTCCCTGTGCGATAAACAATGTCTTTCATTCTGAGTTGCTGCTCAGTGTTTCCAGACCAACGTCACAGGATTGTCATTTTCTCAACAATAAGGAACCGACAGCCAAAACCTCCACGGTTTGGTTTGATCATACATTTAGCATTGTGCTGCTGAGCTGGCGTCACAGGTGCCTTGCCTTGTCAAAGAACTGCCGCAGGGCCTTGTGGCACTTCCTCTTGTTGCAGACTTCGGCGGTGGAGACGCGGCTGGTGCACGGGCTGATGTAGGCCGAGCGGTACTTCTTGCACGTGTCGTTGAGGTTGCAGGCCTTGGCGGCGTTGAGGCAGTTGTTCTCTCTGGCGACGGCGGGCTCGCCTGAGAACATGGGCGAGAGGGGAAAAAGAAATAGAAGAAATGGTGACAATCCGGCAGCCGTGATCAAAGTTGCAAGAGTATATTGAAATTCATCACACAAGTTGATTTCATGCATGTGGAAAACATAAGGCCCGTGGGCCAAAAGTGGCCCGCAAGACGCTCCAATCCGGCCCAAGAAAACAACCAAGCAAATATACCAACCAAGACATCAGTGACGCTGCCATGAAAGCTAGTTACCTCGTTGCTATCAAACTAGCATTAGGCAACGTTCACCCGGGTATTTACAAAACGGAGATATTTCTCAGCGTTTCGTGCATTTACACGTGAACGCAGCTACGAGTCACCACGAACGACTATATCTGAAAATCTCCCGATTTAGATTTGGGAAAAACTCTGTATCTCCGTTTGCAACTAAACAGGGGTAGGCAGAGGTTTACGTCACAATTTGTGACGACGCCCCCTACAGCTTGGGCATGACGACAGTAGCTCTTCACCAGGTGTGTGTGCAGGTTCATGTCAATGAAGATTTTTTTTTCTTTTGTAAAAGACGTGGAAATGACTATTTCTGTAAAAACAGGGGGACGTGCTGTCACTGTGACTTTGTAAAAACATGCAAAATACAATAGTTACAGAAGAGTTTTGAACATTTCACTGTATTTTACACCATAAAGTATCGTTAAAATTGGCTTTATGTTACTGGAGTAATTGTTTGGGACTAATTGCAAAATGTTTGGTTTTCTATAAAGGCGGGGGGGGGGGGCTTCTTGATAATTTAGCACTGAGGGGATTAACCCTTTCAGAAAACACGCTTCCCCCACCTTTGGAAAAACAATGTCGGCTCATTTCACTCTGAAATACAAATAATCTGTACCGACTGAAAGAAGATCTAGTATCGGCGTGTCTGTGCACAACACACACACAGAAAACACACCTCCAGATCGTATCATTACCAAACAAAAGCAATTCAACTCCCCAGGCGGCGCCGTCTCCACCACAAAGTGCAGGAGAGAAAGAGAGGCAGGGAGCGAACGAGGCAGAGAAAAAGTGAAGAGAGCTGGAGTATAACCTACATACAAGCAGTTTTTTGTTTTTTTTTCAGTTCTCTCTCTCTCTTCATCCACCTGTCAGCGGCTGCGTTTGTTTGGTTTTTGGTCAAGACTCCAGTTTGCCAACAGTTTAGCCCCGATCAAACACGAAGTTCCTCGCCGCCTAAACACACCCGTATCAACGCGTGTGTGCATTAAAAGTAAGTGTGTGTGTGTGTGTGTGTGTGTGTGTGTGTGTGTGTGTGTGTGTGTGTGTGTGTGTGTGTGTAGATCTGTTGTACTCATCAAAGTGTCCGCTGATTACTTATCTTGTGAGCCCGCGCTAATTGCTGCCGTTCGCCTCGATCCGCCATTAATTAACATTTTCATGCACTTCTACACCACGTGCTGATTTATTTTTTGGGAGGGGGGGAGAAAACCTAATTTTCCTCTCTCGCTCTAATTAAAATAGGTGAAACACAGTGTGACAAACATACAGGAGTGGTGGTGGGGAGACGGGGGTTGGGCGGTGGGGGGGGGGCAGCCAGAGTGTTAGCGAGTCGACAAACCGATCGGCTGATTGGAGAGTTGTTGTGCCGAGCAAACTGTGTTAATAAGATTCAGCACATCAAGGCGGAGGAGGAGAGAGGGAGATTAAAAGGGACACGGAGACACAAGGGGGGGGGGGGGGGGGGGGGCTGATGGTCCGGGGGATGGATTAATTGGCCACGGGGTGGATGCTGTTTCTTCAGCTACAGAGGAGGAGATGGTGGAGATGAATGCTTTCCCCCGGAACCTTCCGGAGCCTCGCTGGAGAGTCGGAGCTGGCAATCTGTCCCATTACTCCACTTTGTAGTCGTCCATCCCTAATGGTTTTCCAACCGTAATAATCGTCCCCATACCTGGACTGACGTCCAGAAGTGAAGACAGTCTTTCCTCTCTCTCCCTGGCTTGTTTCAAGTTTTAAAAAGTGTGTTGCTCCAACCAGCCAATCAGAAATCAAACCCTATATAGTGTCATCGGGGGTTTAGCCAATCCCAATCAAGGTAGGCCCTCCCTTTGACTCCTCCCACAATTAGGCAGCTCTGCTCTGGCACATGGCACCACGAGAGGAAGTACTTCCTCCTCTTCCCAAGAAGGGCATGTGTGGGCGGAGCCAGTCCAGCTCACACAGACACAGCAGATTCTGAATGCAGCTCCTATGATCCAAGATTCAAACGGAGGAGAATCAAGATAAAGCAATAAACCCTGAATACAACTATTTTGAACCAACAAGACCATGTGAAATTGTTGAAAAGCTGGACAATATGACCTCTTTAAGGTACTTCCTCAATCCAAAGACACGATATCAACAAGTCTGTGACGCATCCGGAGCTGAATGATCATTCAGGAAGATCCAGATTTTTTTTTTTAATGTTGTTTATGTTTTTTTTTTTATTAAAAAAAGCCTTTGTTGGCTTTCAGGATCCAAAATTCTTTTGTGAACATTCTGGACTAAATGGCAGAGCAATTATATTGCAGCGTTAACATTTACTGAAGGAAAGAAGATTAAAACTAAAGGAAGGAAATGTCACCGAGTCGCTGCTTGAGCCTGTACGGTAGTATTACTAGATTAAGAGTTTTGAAGATGCTTTGATGTTCGCTTTTTAAAACCATTATGCTTGACTAAATAAATCTTTCTCTTTTTTTTTTCTTTTTTTCAGTAAGCACCTAATTCCTTTGGCCATTTAGCTTTGAATTTACCTGAAAGAGTCTGATTCAGAGCTTTGTCTCTGCTCTCTTTTCATCCCTCACTTCAGCTCTGACGACACACTAATAATACACTCATGCAGCAACAAAGAAAAGCTTCCCAAACTCTGACTGACAGTTTGATGAACCCTTCTTTCCTCTCTGACTGAATGAACACAAATCAGAAGACGCCTGTCCAGTTACTAAGTAGATGCAACGCGTTAAATAGGCCACGCAACTGCATCAAACCTAAGAGCTACGTTCAGGTGCTCTGTTGGCAGCGTTTGGCAGTTTCAGGTTGCGGCGAGGTATGGCATCATCTAGTCTGAACTCAGAGGAAGTAGGAACTCTTTAGCCAGTACAGTTTTAAATACCTGAAACGTTTAAATTCTCATTCACAATGTCACAAAGAAAGAAAGAAAAAAAAAAGACTTCCGACAGGCTGAACCTGCCAAATTGACTCTCTAAGGGCAAAATCCAAGGTTTTTATTAGGTTTTCTATCAATATTACAAGTAAATTAATGAATAAATTCAGTTTCCTGTTGCTAAAATCAGGGGTAATTGAACAAACATGATGTTGCACCTTTCTAAAACCAGGGCTTAAGGTACCTGAGATGAATAAACAGATGATTTTTATGGGTTAACGAGCTTCATGATGCCAATACATGGGTGATGCGTTCAGGCACATCATGTAACTCCGAACCTTCTTTTTCATTTTTTTCATTTTCATTTTTTAAATTGGTGGGTGAGGCTTAAATTTAGGCGCACCCAAATAGTCCGGAAATTATGGAAGATAGATAGATAAAATAGCGACAGATAAAACAAAATTTGCAGAGTCTCTCCACTATATTTTGTATATGAGAAAAAGATCCATTGAGGTTTGTCTACAAAACATGTCAAACAGTGGATCAAAACTGATTTTCATGTACTTTACTGCTATTTTCTTAACATGACTTGAGCTGAATGAACAGAAATAGTGTAATAAGTCTTAAGAAGACGAGCAAAATTCCATCTAAACTAACAATTTGAAAAACTGTGGATCAACTTCATGTTTCTTTTTCTTAAATACTAATACTAATCTTCTGCAAAATTTTTTTGCATAAAAGCTGCTGCGGGTTATTTCCACTATTATCCACCATAATGGATGAAATCAAGGTTTTTCCGTTCGTTATCGCCACCTTGTTTATGGTGCCAGAGCTGAATGAGCAATTTCAGTATCTGCCAAGTGTCATGATGTGAGAGCCTCAACAGCTTGTTCAACATACTCCGGGCTGTTATCAATACTAAGGCAGCAGTATCTTGCCTTCGTAAATGTGCAGAAATCCTTGCATGTGCTTCACACAAACCCATCTCCACACACACCGCCGATACCCTCCGGCGCCCCCTACCGGCGGCAAATGCATCTGCTGAACTCCCCATGCACTCCAAGCAGATGGCAGCGTCTCTCCAAAACACGCACATTCACATAAATACACACACACACACACACACACACACACACACACACACACACACACACACACACACACACACACACACACACACACGCACACACACACACACACACACACACGTATACACTACGTGTTCTGACAGGGCCCACACAGGGCCGGGGTTGGAGGCCATCTGGAGGCCTGGTAAGAGGGAAGCAGCCCCCCCCCCCCCCACCCCCCCGAGTGGCTCATGTTTCCGATTCAGCCTCAAATTGATTATCATGTCGCCTGTTTCCTCCAGTCTTGCTGCCACCCCACCAACCACCCCCGCCTAATTTCAATTACCACGGGACGCCACAGGGTCACAGCCTGACCTCGCCCACCTCCGTGCCCCCCGACGCCCCCCTCCTCTACCCTTCGGTCCCTCTTCTCATCTTCTGTTTCTCACTCGGAGGTCTTCTTCTCTCCATTCTTCCCTCGTCTCTTCATCCATGTCACTCTGGATGAATTCCAATCGTTACATCCCCTCCTCCTCCTTCTTCATCATCATCATCAATCTCCAAACATCTCTTTTTTTTTGTGGTTTCCCGTTCCCTTGTTTTTCTGGTGTCTCTCCTCCCCTTTTGCCATCTGTGTCGCCCTCCCTCTTTCGGGTTCGGAGTGGGGTGAAAGTCATGTGCCGGCCTTCGGCGGCGGTTTAAAATTCCCACAATCTGTACTGAAAGACTGCAGTCAGTGTAAAACAGGATCAGCTTTCGCTTCTTTTTTCAATATCTGAGCACCGACTGACGGCGTTTCAGCTTCTGCGTTCATCTGAAAATCCCTAAATTGACCTTTTGAAGAAATAATGTAAACACATAGTGAAGATATTTCACAAAATCTCTGCAGTGCCTGCTGAGTACCGTATTTCCTGGACTATAAATCACATTTGTCAAAAATCGTATCATGAATTGTGAAAAAAAAAAAAAAAAAAAAGTTGCACTGGTATATAAGACATATAAGCCTCAGCCAGAAACTATTGGAAAAGAATTCTCTCCTCGAGTGTTCTGCTGCGTAACTTTTTCTGTTTGGTAACTTTTTTTTATTGGTATTGTAGCAGCATTATAGTGACACCTAGTGGTCCCAGACTGTAATGGTATATTTTGAGATATAAGCTTTTTCTTCATAAACTCAAGCTGTTTTACTTGAGTACACATTTTCAGTGCTAGTTGTAAAAAAAAAAGACAAACATTTTGAGTTGTTTTAAAATAAGGGCTTTGTATTTGTACTGTATTTAGGTAAAAATGTAACATGACTTGTACTTGAGTACAAATTGTCAGTCTTTGTTCCACTTTTGGTTATATTTACTTTGTTTTGTTTTTCCAGGTGAATAAAGTGAATTTTTTTCTTCTTCTTTTTTGCTGCAGTAGCTGACGCAGTCAGCATTGGTCGGAATGGTTAACAAGAGTTTTCGCAAAATTCTTTTTCAAAGTTGGATTCTGTGTCCGATCAACCTCAACTTCCTGTATTCGGTGTGCCATTCTTTCCTGTTTGGTAATCTCCCAAGGACGGAACACAGACACCGGTTAACAAACATCTGGATCCAAACATCGCTCTTAAAGTACTACAATACTACAGCCATCAAAGGGTTAAACATGCCCTGCACTGCTAGTTGCTATGGAGGATTTTGACGGGTGTTCCACCGCCACGGTGGCTTTGTCACTGATGTGAGCATGCGACTGTCCTTGCCACGAGCCCGACCACTGTTGCCGCCTCTAAACGTCCTTGTTACGGCTATTTTAAAATATAATGTCACTGTGTTTTCCCAGCAGTGTTGTTGTCATTGTCGTTTCTGACAGAACGCATTACCGTAGCGAGCCCTCCCGAACGCCCCTGCCCCGGACGGCCGGACAAAGTCCGCCCGGTAATCCAGCAGGGGGCGTCGGTGAAGGGAGGGTGTTTGACAGGTGTGTTTGTTTCCACTGTTCAGCAGCGACAAGAGGCAGCTGCACGCTGTGCCACCGCAGTGACTTGTCTATAATTCACAGCCTCTTTGTTTGCTAAGTAGAATAAATGCGGTGGCATGGCTGCCGGGGGATTACAGCGCAAACATGCCGACACCACGGAGGGGAAAAAACTACACGTTGTGTACAGTTTGAGATAAATAACAAAGCTCCATAAACAGCCATAAATGAGCATCCAGAACACACTTCTGTTTCACTCAATAAGCCTTGAAGCTCGGCTTTCAAATTAAACTCGCACACACTTTATGTTAAGCAATGCTAAGACAATTAGTCAGTCAATGGATCGTTTTAAAGCTTCTACGAGAAATCAATGGTTCGGCGGTCCCGATTAAGCAGAGGTTCTTTGGTTCCGGTTTTATGCCTAAATGATTTTTTTTTTTCCTAGAGTTAAGGGCGACAGAGAAGATAATTCTGGTTGACAGACTACAAACCGGCCATAACAGGGCAAACTCATTCACTCCAATGGTCAGTTCAGGGACACCAACAAACCAACCGAGCACGTATTAGTGACAGAGAGGAAACCAAAGCATAACGCTGGAGGACACGGAGGCACGGTGGTGATGGAGTTGGTAACCTCATCTAATGCTGACCGAACTCCAGGGCCTTTCTATGAGCAGTCTGTATGTTTTCCTTCAGGTATTCCAGTTTCTTATTGCAGTTTACCAACATGTACAGTATTTGAGTTGAATTGTGAATTTTAAGTTGCTGCTTGCGTGATACATGAGTGTCTCTCTGTATCTTGATATATTGAGATCCCATATGAAAATGGCAATTTTGCATCCATAAAGTTGTAATACCGCCATCTGCTGGTTCTATCTATCTACATTGTTTCTCACCCTCTCTTCATCCCTGATGACTGTTTCCTTCTCTCTCTTATCAGCAGCTTTTTCATCCCTGATAACTGTTTCCTTTCTTCTTCTTGTTCACTTGGGATCGGTGGAGTTGCACTACCGCCATCGGCTGGTTTCAGCTAGTCCAAACCATTCCCACCGCTCAAAATAAATAAAAAAATAAGACCCCGTTAGCACGATGCAGAACTTTTGTTGGGTTTTGGGCGTCCGTTTACATGACTACAGTGGTCGGGGCCACTGAAAACACACTTTTTGAAAACTCTCAATGTGGAACTTTTCCAAAACGCTCTGACTCCCCCTTCATATAGATGCTGGAAAAGCTGTGCATGCGTATCCCAGCCGTAGTAAAAAGTTCTTCTGCACATGCTCAGTAGATGGACAATCAGATCAACGTTTCCTCCAGAGAGTCGTGACTCCATCTGAAGTTTTCGTGTGACACAGATCATTTTCAAAACGTTGACGTGTAAACGAGAAAATTTGATGACACGAAAACGTAACAATTATGTGTGTTCCAGCTGAAATGTTATGCAAACGGGGCTTTTAACCAAGATTCAGATTGACTACGTTTTTTTTTTCCATTTGCCACCCAGATTATCTCTGCTTGTATAAAAATGTGCCAGTGGAATTACTCGTCAGCTTTACTTCTGTTTCTATTGCTTGATCTAACTTCTGAATGAGGTTCAACATCATACGAGACTTTAATTTCGCATTTCAATTGCTTCCCCTGTTAAGTCTTTATTATTATAACAAACTCAGTGATTACTTTACCTTCACGTGCTGAGTCATTTATCTAATACTACTATTAATACCTGTTATTAACTCGATTATTCATAGTGTGAATTATTTTCTTTGCACCTCCTTCCCACGTTGAGAAATTACGGCACAGTCAGATTCAATGGAAAAATCCAACATAATAAACGAGGCCTGAGGTCTCGCTTCTCTGTGAATCTGCTCTCTCTCTCTCTCTCTTTCTCTTTCTCTCTCTCTCTCTCTCTCTCTCGCTCTTCCTCTCGCTTGCTGTTGATTATCAGTGGTGAGTTACACTGCCATCTGCTTTAATGGGCTCCATGCTTGAAAGTGCAAGACAAGCAGAAACAGATAGAGTGGAGTTGTGAAAAAAAAAGGGCTTCAAGGATTTCTCATCTTTCTATGCAATTGTCTCTTTTTTTCTTCTTTGGTTTTCCAACGCTCTTCTGGTTCTATGTTGGCGTTCTCTCTCCTCCTTGCTCTTTCTGTGTGGTTAATAATCTCTCTTTTCTCCAAACACCGTCCCAATGCAATAAAGCCACAAGGCACTCGGTGCAGCAAATACCATAACTCTCAGTTCCTAGTAATTGATCCCTGTAGTGCAACTGTCTGTCTTTCCCTCTCCTTCCCACCCCTCCATCTACAGCTACACCAACTTTTCCCCTCCAATTACGTTGAATTTTTGCAGGCGCTTGACTAGAAATCTGCTGAAGACAGTTACCGTATTGTTCTGAGTAGAAGACGACCGTTCTTTTTACAAGGCAAGAAAATGGTTGCATTTAATGAATTATCCTTATTATTATAAGGATGCACTGATACCCGCGAACCACTTCCACTCATGAACACATGGTGCGTGAACCCCTACACTCTTTAGCATTTAGCATGCAGCATGTAGCATGGCCCACGGCTCGGAGTAAAATCCTCCTGAATCCACAGAGCCGGTAAACTAATGAACAAAATCGGTATAACTGATCCAAATGTGATTAAGGTACTGCTGTCCTACAAACCATCTTTCGCCTCCTGATATTTCTGGCAGAACATAATTCGCAGTCTGTCTTAAGTCTGAGTATCGGACCCATTTCCCGACATTGATATCTGTGTCGGTGCCTCCTCTAGTGGCTGTATCGTGAATTCCTCAAGCAGAACTCCTCCTACGTCATTACTTTCACTCCAGCTACGGTCCCGCCTGCTTCTCTCATTCTGTGTCATCTAAAGTATTTCAGATTTAAAGCCTGTAAATGTCTTGTGAGCAATAATGTTGAGCACCTATAAGTGGCTTGTTATCCCGTCGACATGATTGGCCATCGTTGATCATCTACTATCGATGAGAACTTTGGAAGCTGATTATTAGACCCGGAATATAAGATTTTTTTTTAACACTTTTTCATGTATGTTTCCACGAGAAAAAAAAACCCAAAACCTTAATTCACATGATATTTGTGTTTTCCATTTACTGTGTGTTTCCAGTGTGTTCAGCGCCACACTTCTCTCCTCCCTTCACCTCATTCCATCCATCCTGCCTCACAAGTCAAGCGTCTCGCTCACCTGAATGCACAACACGTCTCCGGCACCTCATCAGACTTCTGCAATTTCATACATGAAAACTATTTTCTTGCCTGAAATTCTCCCCCTTTGGTCCAAATTGCTCATCCTCAGACCTGGGATTATGAGTGCTGGAACTGATGGAGGAGCAGAAATACAAGCCCTTTGGCGAAGGCTGTGTGGAACAACTTTCCCTCCTCTTCACTTTATGTTGGCCCTGTATCCCAGCCCAAACTTATTCCCTTTTTGAAGCCCTCCGGTGCACTTTGTAATATCAACACGCTATTAGAGGTGTGCTTCTCACCGTCGAGTGGTTGCCTTCAACACCTCTGAAGCTGGATGTGCCCACGTTTGGTTGAATCCCAGCTGAGTTTCTCTCCTTTGAGTCTCCCACTCGGAACGTGTCTCGGCGCTTTCAAAGCTCATGTTAAAAAACGGGAATGCTAAAATGTTAATTGGGGCTGTTTCCTTTGAAAAGTTGTGCTTTCAAGTGCCAGTTTGAGATGATTTGGGTTTTTTTTTTCTTTCTTTTTTTTGAAAGCATGTCAGAGTGGGGGGAGATTTGTTACACAACTAGAAGCAACCATCAAACCTGTTTCCCCGCAAAGACCTGCTGCTCTGATCAGGGTATTCAAACCCTCTCCTTATACAACTCGCGTCTCCGGCTAACAGCCAAACATCTTGTGACGACTCGCAGGCATCCATCCTGACAGTCTCGCTATGACGGCAAACAACAATTGACAGCCAGCGAGTCAGGGAGTGTTGTTAGGACAGAAGTTTGACATGTACGCTTGTGTTTAATTCAGATATCCTTCTTCTATACAGTCAACGGACCAAAACTGAAGGAGAGAACGGAAGGAAGGGATACAACCTAAGACGAGATCGGGAGGAGCAGAAGGAGAGTATCGCTTCATCTCTCCAAAGTGATGAATCTCCAGCGAGGCCGGTTTCATAACCCATCTGCCAGAGTGGAGATCAGCCGGTAAGAGCAGGCCCTGTGGGGCTGCAGCAGAAATATATGTCTTTTTAATAATCTCTACAAACACAGTCCGGTACAGTGTTGTACTGTGCACTGCCCGTACATAGCATAGCCTCCTCCTTCCACATCGATCACGCTCACACTAACTGACCACCAGTCGCCTGCATATTACATCAGATTTCTGATCGTGTATAGATTCATCAAGTAGAAAAAAAAATCCAATATACAATGTACAAGAGATGAAAAAGAAAGTTACAACTTTATAAACTGCCATAAAGGCGCAGCTGTCTGTAATGTTTTCATTAAATATGCACAGAGATGATAATCGCCGTCGAAAAACTACTCATTCCCTCCTTTTGTTTATGGCCACGCTGACATTTCCAGCAACGTGCAGGCGCACCTGCCTCCAAAGCTGTTGCGTTACGAGCCAGCAGGTGCTGGACGCTAAACTGCGAGATTTGCAAGCAAGAGTATTTTAGGTACGGCTGTGAATATTTTGTTCAGATAATTAATCAACCAGGACCACAATGACAACCAATGACACGTCACAAAAAAAAAGCCTGAATTCCAACGCAGGATAATGGATTAACCAAGAGAGTATCGATCCAGACAGAGTAAACTCCCACAGTACAGTGTTAAAATTTAATGGGGTCATTTTATGCAAAATTCACTTTCTAAAGGTTTTCTAACATTAATAATCGTCGCCATACCTGGAATGACGCTCCAGAAGTGAAGACAGTCTGTCCTCTCTCTCACTGGCTTGTTTCAGTTTTTTAAGTGTGTTTTTCCAACCAGCCAATCAGAAATCAAAACTCTGCTTTGGCACATGGCACCACGAGAGGAAGTACTTCCTCCTCTTTGCAAGATGGGCATGTGTGGGCGGAGCCAGTCCAGCTCACACAGACACAGCAGATTCTGAATGCAGCTCCGATGATCCAATACTCAAATGGAGGAAAATCAAGGAAAAGCAACAAACTTTGAAGACAAAGTTTTTGAACCAACGAGACTCATGTGAACGTGTTGAAATGCAGTATAATATGACCCTTTAAGTATTTCAGGGTTCCTCACGGACGTGACATGTTACTAATACACTCTGGAGTCTGCACTGAACTGTGGAGGTGAAGCTTTCTGTTTACCAGCTGCACTCTGACCCGGGTCAGAACTAAAAGAATGAGCTCATGGATACAAGCGGCTGAATTGAGTTTCCTTTCAAGGAATCGCAGCAGATATCCAGACCAGCAACTCCTCCGGATCATGAAAGGCTGGTTCAGGTTCAGGCATTTGATGAGGACGGCTAGCAGGGGTCCTCTGCTGGAGGTGACAGTAGAGCCGCCAAAGAGTCAAGTCCCAGAGTTCAGTTGGGAGATTATATTTCCATGTGGGTCTGGAAACAGTTCAGGGTTCCCTACCATACAAGTGGGAGGAAGTTGGAGGCATAAGCAGGAACATTTCTACGTCTCATCCTGCTGTCGGGACATCATGTGGACTATCAAGGTAAGAAGACAGAGGTCTCTTGATATAAAAGCTCGTTCTGAACAAGTTTGGATTAGTGTGCGCGCGCTAGAGATGAATTACCCCGACTGTCTGACAGACGGGAAGGGTTCGATACCAATCTCCCCCATGCAGAACACTGCCCTTGGGCAAGACACGAAGTTTTCATGCGAAAACGGAAAACTTTCATTGCGTTTTGGGTGTTTGCGCAACAACGGCGCTCTGAGCCACTGAAAACCCAACATTTTGAAAACAGCTCCCAAGAGTGGAACTTTAGGAAAACGTTGGGACTCGGTGTCCAAGGAAATGTGCGAAATGCAGCTTTTCGAAAATGCTCCTTCTCAGTGGAAACAGGGGAAAAACACAACTTTTTTGAAAATACTCCGACTCTGAAGAAGCTGGAAAAGAACACAACTTTTTGAAAAATGGACAACAACAAATGTTTCACCCAGAGTGTCATGACTCCCAGTATATATTCTCCTGGGACTTGGTAGTTTTATTTTGACAGTCAGCGTAAAAACAATCCAACAATCCAAACGTTAACCTCAGGCGGCCTCCGTCTCCATTGTGTGACTGGGTGAATGCGACTTATAGAAAAGGTGCCACGTGAGCAAAGTCCCTGTTCCATACGCTCCAAAAATATCAATTAAGGCAGTTATTTGATTTGCACATCAGAAATATGTTTGATTAATATGAGCATATTGAGTTTCTCTTTGTTAAATGGTTCATTCTCATACATGTTGTTCGGATAACAGAATTAAAAGGGACTCAATCTACCTAACGTGAATGGATGAAAATGTGTAGCATGATTAGCTCAACAAATAATTTTTTTTAGAGTGTAAATGTTGGCACAGAAAGAAATAATCAGTAAACATGTAGATAAGAAGTGGAAGGTAAAGTCTTGTGTGTTTTCCCGGACGCTGAGGCAGTTGTCTTTTACAGACGCTCTAAACGAGACTAATAAAAAACCTAACCGTCACTCCTGATGCTCCTCTAAATTCCCCAGCTCTCCACATCTGTCATTCTCCTGCCGTGGAACCGCCACACCACCTGTGAAGGCATGCTGCCACCGAGACCCCCGCCACCCGCCCGAACACCTATACGAGAACCATTAACCCTTATGACGTGAAAAATAGCAACGCGCCGTGCTGATGTCGGGCTTTGGGGGCTCCTAACTCTCTCCGCTCATCTCAGCACCTCAAACCAGCTGCCACCTTCATATCTGGATATACCCTCAGCACCCATTCCCTTCCAGTTTAATATATCCAGTCGCACGAACAGCACCATCTCCCCGCACTGGTCCCCAGCTCAAATCAGCCATTCCCGCTCCCCAGGTTCCAATATCGCCCAGCCCTCCTGCGTGCGGCGGTCCCAACATGCACTCCCCGACTGAACATCAAACAGTCCACCGCCCAGATGGATGCACACATACAGGAACTTGAGGGCCTGTTTACGCCGGTGCAAGTACAAGCTGCGGCAGCGGGCTCATGGCACATGAATGTATTCAGCACGGCACCTCGGAGTCTGTCGGATTGATTTACAATAGTGGCAGCGATGTGCCAATGAATTTGTTACGCAGCCGGGAGTGTAGCGGGACTGTAGGGGGAGTTATTGTTGTCCGTAATTAGGCCTGCTGGTGCCCTCTCAGGTGTGTATGTGTGAGAGAGTAATGGAGATAGAAAGGGAGGATAGTGAGGCTAAGAAGCGGCCAATGGGAGGCCGAGAGGTGACTTCATCCACAGAGAAACAGTGAACTGTGAAGACTTTTGCTGACCGCGAGAAAAGCGAGAGAAAAAGGATGAATTCTGCTTCACCCGGTCCAAATAGGTCATCAATAAAAACATCAGCCAATTTCCCCATCAATCCACATCGTCCACACACTCCAGGACGATGCCACAGCCACGTTTCCATCAGCCATGTTTTCTCTGAGCACTAAAACGGGGTGAAATCTGTGCAACTTTTCCTTTATGACAGGAGGAGGTGATGGCTGCTGAAAGCAATCTGACGGCCCTGGACTTTCAGATCGATATTGAGGGATGGCAGCGCAGGCAGCCAGCGCAGCACTCTGGCTGCACAGAGCCGAGAGAGCGAGAGAGAGCGAGAGAGAGAGAGAGAGAGAGCGAGAGAGAGAGAGAGAGAGAGCGAGAGAGAGAGATAGAGAGAGAGAGAGAGAGAGAGAGAGACAGACTGTCAAGGCGGAGGCTTGATGAATAGATCACTGGGATTACCAGCAGTCAGATTTCACTACGAACGGTACACACGTTTTAATCTACCTGCCAAACCAGACTGACCACTGAATCAGTGCGACGGCTCGAAGGTAAAAGGAAAGCCTGCAGAACTGCACTTAAACAACAAGAACAAGAATAGAATAGAATAGAATAGAATAGAATAGAATAGAATAGAATAGACATCATTTAAGCAAGAGTCCAATAATGAAAAATGCCATAAAAGAACTTTTTTTTTTCACGTGTGCTCCTGGAAAACAAGACAGAGATGGAAATGCAGCCATGTGAGTCACTGCTGATATGAAGGTTCTGCAGATGTGATTAGCAACAGGAATCAAACAGAAGTAATGAAATGAGGGTTTTATATGTGCATCTGAGACATGGAAAGACCAATGGAGAGCTGAGGAATTGTTGAGGCACGTCGTTGGACTGGTATGTGGAGGAAGAACAGATTGTGATGAAAAAACAGTTTAAATAAAGCAGTAAGATCTGAGAGGAAAAAAACAAAGCATGAGAAAACTATTTAATGTTGCTCTACTGGAAGAAATCTTTAAAATCAGCTTAAACCAATCACACTGAAGTCGATTTGTTTACAAACAAACTAGAATTTGAAGCCATCAAGCTGGTTATGTTTTTCTAATTGACGTTATCTCGGGAAAATCTGCTGCAAGGGTTTCTGGGATATCAAAGATGGGGTCGCCGCAGCTCCAGTGAAAATATAAAAAAACCGAATCCAGGCTTCCTCAAAGAAAGAGTCTTCAAGCCGCGAGAATAGTCTGAAATGTTGTTGTTTTCCAGAGAGCGTCGACATCCCAGGTACAAACAGGATCTTGCTGCAGGAATCTTTGAGCGTTTCCGTGATGCTAAAATGTCAACAAACCCGGGTATCTTTCACCAAGTATAAATACTGGAAATACGTACTTGTATAGTGTAATGATGAATTTCCTTCAGAAGGGGATTGACAACTGGACAAATGTCCTTCAGCCGAGAAAGTCTCCTCCCCTGAGTCGTGTCCTGTAGCTTCCTTTCCGTTAAAAGGGAATTTTTCCTGCACACAGTTGTTGGTTTTTTTCTGTAAAAGCGCCTCGAGGCAACTGTGTTTTATTTGGCGCCATAGAAATAGAATTCAAATCCTACATTAGTTAGAATAACTTCAATATCCCTGCGACCCGAGTCCACATAGAGTGTGGATGATTTTCCACATTAAAAGCCTTGAATGTTCACCCCGCCCCAGTATCGCGCAGCAAGGCACCGACAGTCTCTACAAATGCGGCAGTAAACCTGAGCTCCAGGAGGTAATTAGTCACAAATTACCAATGCATCAAGGATTTTGTTTAACGCAGCACAATCCTGCCTGCTGATCCTTCAGAAACAGACCACACACACAAAAAAACTAAAAACTAAAAAAAATGCTGGGATAGAAACAAGTGGCCCTCGGGAGATTGTTCTGCTGTCCACGACACTTCGGCAAGTCACGCGTCTCTTTTACGTTTATTTTCTCTGCCAGCTGTCAATCACGTCTCACGGCGTCTGTCACTTCTTGTAACTCGGCGGGTTTTGATTACATCCAGGAGCGTCACGGAGTAGGACGGGGGAAAGAAAGAAAAAAAACAAAAGCGTTGAACAATTTCCTCTCATTTTAGGAAGTGACAGACCCAAACGTGTTGAGTCATACACACTTCCACTGCAAGAAAAAAAAAGGGTCTTGATCCATTGTCGACGTCAATTTAATTTAATACGGGAAAATAAAACTTGTATCACTTGGACATCTAGTATTACACGATGTACTCACCTCATTGCTCCAACCTTCTGTTAACTTAATACAGTGACGTCTGCATTCAAAGCCAATGAACTTCAGGTAAAAGCAGCCAACATGAATCCAATCAATTTTATAATATCGCTTTAATAAATTAGTATAATATAAATGAATTCTTTCCGAGCAAAGATGGTGGGTGTCAGTGTGTCACCAGTCAGGAAACTGTAAGACTCCACTTATAAAGTGAGTTCCTCACAGCGATAGAAAAAAAAAAAAAAATGAAAAAATGCTGAAAAATTCAATATTCCCATAAATCAGCCTCGTTCATTGATTTGCAACATTGCTCACAATGGCCCGATACTCTGCTTCCTATCTGGGGAGCAGCGCCTCTGAAAAGCTTTGCAAGATAAATTTGATGGGTCTGGAGACGACTGAACAGGACGGGGGAGTGGGAAAAAGACGCGTCTCCGCTCCATAAAAAGAGGATGATTGATTGTTCTGTTAATCTGAGCCTTTTCTTCTGAATCGCTGGACGAATGCGTCTATATCGGATTGTGGAGGACGGCACCGGAAAACATCAGATCAAGTTTCTCTTTTAACGGAAGGTTGTCAGAAACAAGTGGTGGGTACAATGAAAACTCTTTTGTTAGAAGCCATGAGATTTATAAAAAATGTTAAATTTGTAAGTAGAATACGACCTTTGTTGACGTTGAAACGATGCACCGAGTTTGAATACTAACCTTTAGCTACTTGCCGATACTGAGTACCGATACGAGTACTTATTAATGCCATAAAGCCTTTTTAGAGCCCGACGTGTAACAAATATGTAACCAAATTGTTATAAAATATAATGTAATAATACCTAAAATGTAGTAACTGGTCAATAATGTAACACGACTTTTAGTCCAAAACTTAAAAACCTTTAGTATTACATTATGGGGCAGGCAAAGTATTTTTTCCCCTAATAGTATAAGAATTATATTACATCATAAATTGTGTCAATAATTTATGGTTTGGACTCAAACTTGAACTGCTTCAATTTGAAAAACACTGAAAGAATAAGTTCTAAAATTTTGGACTATTTGTTTATATGTATATCTATATAGGGTTATAGTATTTATGTATGATTGCTGTTGCTGTGCATTTATAGTCTTTGATTCTTATAATCTGTAATGTACTTATCCAATCATCAGTACAAAATAATGCATTAAACCTAATAAAATCACATTTAAATTCTTGTTAAATCTTTTACTGACTAGTTATTACATTTTGTGTTTTATTACTGTTTTTAATTACATTTCAGGTTCAGCATTTTTTTTTTAGACATTATTGACCAGTTATTACATTTTATTACATTATATTTTATAACATTTTGGGTCGTTGCTCCACATCGGGCTCTAACAAGCCTAATTAATACTGCATTACATTAATTACTTTTTATTCCCACTTCAAAATGTGTGTGAAAGAACGAGCAGAGGCCATAACCTGTGCAACATCTCATGAGAAATGTCTAATTTTTCACCATTTCATTCATTAAAATGAGCGACTGGAAGTCGTCCTGCACGCGACTTCCTGTGAAGCGTCACCGCGCCAGACTCCATTACAGCGTGGAGAAATGCTCCGCTGACGAAGGCGAGTGGAGGGGATTCGTTTTAGCTCTGAGAGCAACAATGCATGAGAACAAGAGCAGGAGTCACTTTACCTCCGCGAAGCACCTTACTGTGCGTTCTCATTTTGGTTTAAAAACTCCAAAGGATTATTGAAGATCACAATTCGGTTCGAATTTTATTTACGTCTCGATGGCGAAACCAGCGAGATGCCTTCATACCACTTCTATCTGTTTTGGATCTACACACAAGTATTTACGGGGTAACGCCTTCCTTCTCCGCCCGTTTGATTAGATTCCTTTTAATTGGCTGCGGAGATAACCGAGGTCCGCCTGTTGTCCTTCGACTCCACAGACTTCAAGAGGCGTTTTGTTTCCTTGCTCGTCTTGATGGATGATGTTCATTTTCTTTGCTGCGTCTCGGACGCTTTAGCTGCATACGACCCACTTCTTTTGGGCTATATGTTTTTAATTTAACATCCAGACGTGTCAAGAGTCTGGCTGGAAGATGGATGAGAACTCCTCTACCTCTGCTGGCAGGTTGAAAGCGGAAAACCCGGTGGGAGGGGCTGAGATGCAGCGGTGAAGGGCGGGGGGGGGGGGGGGGTGGGGGTGGGGGGGCTACAGGGTTTATGAAAGGAGCCTTATAAGGAGATAAAAAGAAGTGAGTGCTGCAGACGGGCCATCCAGACTGCTGACAAAGGCTCGGGAGATGAGAGGAAAAGAGAAAGAGAAGATGCGGGGAGGGGCGGGGGTAAAGACGGACAAATGTAAAGAAAAGCAAATGATGGTAAAAGTAGAAACAGAGAGCGATAAACGGGAGAGGAAGAGCACCTAAATTCATCTCGCAGTTGTGACAAAAGGCTTTTTGACCAGAGGGCGGAGCGACTGTCAAGTTCATTTTCAAACAACTGAGAGAAATGTGGCTTCTATTAGTTTGTATAAGAATGATTAAAGGGGGAGTATTCCACCGTTTCTGGCGACACAGGGCAACATTAACGTCTGCAACATTTGAGTTCACCAGCGAGGTTTAAAACACGAAATATATTATCACTAATATCACTTGTTTTGATTTAATTAACTGAAAAAGCAGCACAAATTCTATGTCCTGTTGAACACACAGCAACGGAGCTCGTTGCCACCGAAAACACAACTTTTTGATAACAACTCCCAAGGTGGAACTTTAGGAAAACATCCTAACTTTGTCTCCATGTAAACAAGGGGGAATGCAAATTTTCGAAAACTCTCTCTCTCTGTGCAAACAAGGGGAAACGATCAACAAGTTGTTTCTCCATGAAAACAGAAAAAAAATAAAGCAACTTTTTGGAAATGCTTCGACCTCGTGGGTACAGGAAAATACACAACTTCTCTGAAACACTGCTACTGCACATGTGCACCGCGGCCATAGGAATTAGTTCTTCTGCACATGCTCAGTAGAGCCAATCAGAACAAAGTGTCGTGGCTCCCAGTCCATATTCTCCTGGGACTTGGTCGTTTTATTTTGACAGTCATCGTAATAACAACTTCGTGGTCTGTCCACTAGAATGTCCCTTTACTCCCATTGTTCCCTTCGCCAACAGAAGTTGGGCAGTTATGTTTCCGTGTATTTATTGGCTTGTATGTATTTTACCAACTTTTCCAAATTGCATGACATTTCCAGGGATTCTTTGTCATCATTCAAGGACCAATTGATCAGATTTTGGGATGTTAACGGCTAAACGTTTCCGAATAAATCCTCAACAACTGCGAAAAAAGTTCCCGGAGCAAACCTCACGTGTTATATGAATGACTTTCTAGCAGTCCTCATGAAAATGATGTGATGCATGAAACACAAAAATGTTAAATTTTTGTGACATTTACCAGCAAAAGAATCTCAAGAATAAAATAGTTTTCTTGATCTCTACGTCGATTTCTATCCGAGTGCACGTCTTTGAGTAAACGCTGCACCACAGACTGATCATCTGAGCAATCTCTCCAGAACGCCGGGTCTGATTGGAGCACGGCGGGTCAGGGAATAGACGAGGGGGTGGGCGGTGAGGTCATGATTAAATGAGATTAGTTAATGATTACTTAATGACTTGACAGGCGACCCCAGGCTCATTTACTGACCAACGACTTCCTCCGCATGCTCATTATTTGGCAACATGAGAACAACGGGTCAGTGTGCTCAGACGCACTCTAATCACATCGACTGATGACTGCGACTGTCTCATTTCTAAATAAAAATTTTTTTTTAAAAATCCCGAAGCACTGGATTTTCCTCGGAGCTGGATTTGTTGTTTTATATCTGACTGAGCCGCCCTCTGTTGCTTTCTTATTCACTTTCCTTACCTTTCAGTCTCGCCGCGTCTCTCGCTGTCCGTGATTCTCCCAATAACTCCATCCTGTTCCTTTCAATAAGAGAACGGCAAATAGAAAGCACTCAGAAGAAATAAACAGTGGCCTTGGCCTCCATTTGGCCTCGCTGTGGTGGCTAAAACACAGCCGCCTCCAGTTATTTTATAAGACACTCTGCCGAGTGAGTCGGGATCTGTGAGCTTATTCTATCCATCCCGTCAAGGTGAAAGTGAAATTGACAGACGGCGAGAAGAGAAAGCCTCTGCAGACGTGTGTTGAGTGTGTGTTGCCCTTTACACAGGCCACGCTGATACACTTGTTTATCCTTTTTTATTTATTTTTTTTATTTTTCATTCTCCTTTTAAATTGCCCCGAGACGTCTAGACATGTGTGCAGTTGTGATTTTTACTTTGTCTTTAAATCCATTTTGTTTGCTCGCACTTTATAGACTTGTCTGATTGATGCTTACGTCTGCGAGGAAAAAGTGAACTTTTTCAGCTCTGGACTTTTTTTGTTTGTTACTTCCTACCACAGTGTTTGCTGGACTGCGGCGGTAAACGAGCAAAGTTGATGCTTCACATTTTACTGTGAAAGGAAACACAGTGGCTCAGGCCATGGCCACGTTTTTTTTTTTTGTTTTTTGTTTTGTTTATTTAAATGGATTCCAGAGTGGAGAAAATTTGAAAACGCCGTCTCGGCTCCGATGTGTGGATGGACAAGACGCAGGTGGAAAACGATGAGGTCATCACCTTACCTCTCGACCCGATGGCCCCGCGACCCTCAACAACAAAAATGGCGGACTACCTGCTCCAGATCGAGCTGCAGAAGCTTCTGATGCTAGTCACATTACAGCGCCGCCTGTAGGCCTGGCATATGTACTACATCAGTGTGAGTAGTTTTCACGGTGTTGCGTCGGCAGAGATGTTTCCTGACGGTTTTGTCTCATGTGGACGGGGCCTCGGGAGGAAGCGGAGTTCAGCAGGAGTTTGAGACGAGTGGGACGTCAAGACGACAGATGTTTTCAGTCCTGTAAACCTGACCAAGGACCATTTTGGTTGAAACATAACCAACCTGACATGTCAAGAGGGGGGACAGTGTTAAGAGGTTGGCAATAAAGTTTTTTTATAAATCCTTTTAAATGGTCTTCCCAGCTGCAAAGAGGCGTCCTGGTTAAAGCACGTGTTATGTGGAAGCTGACACTACAGCTACGCTACAGCTACACGACAGCTATGCTACAGCTACACTACAGCTACACTACAGCTATGCTACAGCTATGCTACAGCTACAGTACAGCTACGCTACAGCTACACTACAGCTACACTACAGCTATGCTACAGCTACACTACAGCTACGCTACAGCTACGCTACAGCTACACTACAGCTATGCTACAGCTACGCTACAGCTACGCTACAGCTATGCTACAGCTACACTACAGCTACGCTACAGCTATGCTACAGCTATGCTACAGCTATGCTACAGCTACACTACAGCTACGCTACAGCTACACTACAGCTATGCTACAGCTACACTACAGCTACACTGACGTTTAAGATCACAAACAACTTTTCGCCAAAACTTCTGCTATCCCCTCAGTACATCGTCTCAGTAAATCTCTCAATCAATCCCCCTGGCGTTGACGTGCCGAAGTGTTGCACGAAACCTCAAAATGTTTAAATTGATGTACGTCTGAGCCGCGGATGGATCTGTATCCAATACTCGCTTTTAGCATCTCTACGGGACGACGCTGCGCTCAGAAGGTAATCGCTAATCTTTTCTGATTGACCGATAACTTGGTCCAGTTTGTGTGTGTGTGTGTGTGTGTGTGTGTGTGTGTGTGTGTGTGTGTGTGTGTGTGTGTGTGTGTGTGTGTGTGTGTGTGTGTGTGTGTGTGTGTGTGTGTGTGTGTGTGTGTGTGTGTAGAAGATGAATTTGCAAATGTGGCATCATCTATTAGCTTCTCCCTCCCTGTTGCATGCTTACATGTCTGGGCGCCTGTGTGTGCGTGTGTAGTGTAGTGTAGTGTGGTGTGTAGTGTGTAGTGTGTGTGTATGTGTGTACGTGTATGTATAGATGCCTGCTGCCTGTGGTTTATGGATATTCATTACAGAACCATTACAGCAGAGGTTACACGGGACAGGGGGATGTTTTATCTGCTAATGCATAAAACACAACGTCTCACACACACACACACACACACACACACACCCTTACACGTGTCCATATCTCTTTGACATCTCAGGAATGAAAGCATCTATCATCCCGCGTCGCGGATCGACCGGCGTCGCTGCGCAGCCGCGAGATGACGAGAAACAAATCCCACAAACACACTCCTACCTGCGACTTCGCCGACAATTGAATCAGCGAGAGCCGCGAACAGCAAATCACGCCGTCCGTAAAGACGGCTCACTCGTAATTGAGCTTTATTAAAATGGGAGCGTGTCAACAGGCAAACCGCGTCACGGCCGGTGGAGGTTTTCACCAGGAAAAACTTTCATTACGCTCAACCTCCTGTCGCATCGATTCCTCACCGGATCAATGGCGTCGATGAGCGGTAGCTTATTCCATCATGTGACGCCGACTCACGCCTCGCCCGAGGCGCCATCAGTTCAAACAGTGGCCGTTCCTACTTACGATTATCTCTAGCAAAAAGCGCGCCTCCTAAGTTCAGCTTTGATGGCAGCCATTGGAAAACTGCAGGCGGTTATTGGATTATTGACATGATTCGTCCAATAAGGGCCAGAGATCAGCATATACGTATTATCTATTTTAATGAAACACAGCTAGAACTGTGTCAGAGTATAAAAAAAAATAAAAAAAAGTCAAGACAGTGTCCAATCCTGAAAACAAACAACAACAAAAAAAAACCCAACCTCTAAACATGGATTTTAGTGAAAAACCCAAACAAGCGGAGCACATTAATTATGGGTACAAAGACACAGTTTCTTCAAAAGTAGGTCTTTCAAACAGAAAATAATTTGGGTTTTTTTTTTTCATTCATGCTGAGCTCCGGGTCTTGTTTGTGTACACTGTACTTTTTTCCCTCTTTGTTTAGAGAAACTTATAACAAATGAGGCTGAGGGGAGAGAGAGAGAGCGAGAGAGAGGGGGAGAGAGAGAGAGAGAGCGAGAGAGAGAGAGGTTGTGGTCATGTAGAGGAGATAAACACAGGACATTAGCTGCAGGCTGGATGAGCCTCTGGGGCAACATGAACTAATCTGCTCTAATAGACAGCGTGCATTCACTCATTACACCCCGGGCGTTCAGCGCCGGTCACTTCATCACTGTCGGTGAAAAGCAAAGAGTTACAGGGAGGCATTAGAAGGAGGAAAAGAAAAGGAAATGGCCTGAACACTCCTGGAAGCCTCTGGAAAACTTAAGTTAATGAATGATGCTGCTGTGAGTTTAACCTCCATGAAAGACTCAGTGTTTCTGAGTTTCTGGGTGACGTGGTACAAAAAAAAAATCCATATCACAATCATTTTATTTTCCTCAAAATGAAGATATAAGATAGAAACTCAACTTTTTTTTTCTCAAAATTTCACCACAAAGACAATTCTGGCTTAAAGTCACTAATAAACTGCAACACAGAGATTTTTATTAACCATCAGCTGCACAGAATTGGTAAAAAAAAGTAAAAAAAATAAATATACTGATGTTTGTACACACGAAGGAAAATGTAAATATCTTAAAAATGAGTACAATTTCTACATTCTAGCCCATTTTAAACTCGGTATCTTGGTGCACAATACAGTGAAAAGTCTCTTTCAATGTTGCTGCAACTTAAAATGCTGCAACTCATACTGTCGGAAGCGGCGTTTTATTTTGACGGACCGGATGCTGTGGCGAATCAGTGTGCCTGGTGTGCCGCATCTCTAAAGCAGGCAGTGGAATTTGGGGATTAAGTTCATCCGGCGTGAACCAGAGAGAAAGAAGGAAAATAAAAAATAAAATTTAACTTATAAATCAACTGCTTGAGCCGTCCCGAAGCACTCTACACCTTTAATCACATTCACACGCCAGTGGACGGAAGCCAAGGTGCCTCGTCCATCCAGTGGGAGCAATTCAGGGTTTAGTGTCTTGCTCAAGACATCTGGACAGGAGCAAAATGCGAGAATCGAACCTGCAACCTTCCAATTGGGAGATGACCTACTCTACCAACCAAGCTCATGTTTCAGCTGCCGAGGCAGAAACTCAGAAAGTCTTCAAGAGGAGAGAGAGATGGAGTGTGAGCGGGAAGACATGAGCATAAGACCGGAGGAGGAGGAGGGGTGTTGTTTAGGGGGTTCCCTGCAGGACACAGGCCGCTCTTTGATTTGCACACAGAGCTAAGCGACTGCAGCAGCCACTGATGTATATTTAAACAGCCTCCTGCTTTCCAACAACTCAGTTTAAGCCATCCATCACCACCAGACTCCAGCCTCACCGGGTCACAGCACATGTGTTACTGTGCATGTATCGAATCGTCGCAGTGCATTAAGCAGGTGACATAAATTAGAGCGAGCGGACGGACGGACGCCGCACTCGCCCGTAAACCCGCGACTACCCGCTCGACACGTCCAGATTTGTATTCATCAACGCCGCCCAGAGTCGATCTCTGCGGCGTTGGCTAATCGGCAGCTCCGCAGCAGCACTGGAGACTATTAGGGAGAACTCGGCACAGTTGAGGCCCGGCTCCAGCGCCCCCCCTCCACCCCCCCCTACCCACGCCGTCACTCCTCGTCTCTCCTTCTGTTTGTCTTCTCCTGCTAACTGCTCCGCAGCGATTTGCCCCCTTCCAGCCTCACTCCTCGTGAACTTACCCAACCCCCCCACCCCAAAACCAACTTCCCCACGTTTCCCTCCCGTCGCTGCCTCTCCTGAGTCGCTGCCTCGATGAGAGGAAGTGCCGTGGCTGTATTAATCAGGGACACATGGAGCCTTTCCAGAGGCTCTGGGCCCATTACTGAAACAGTTAATAATTGATCAAGTTACTCTCTCTCTCACACACACACACACACACACACACACACACACACACACACACACACACACACACACACACACACACACACACACACACACACACACACACACACACACACGCACGCACACACAGAAAAGCACAAGCCAGCACATCCACGCACAAAGTGTCAAACTTCCTGTCAGCACTGCGCTGCAGCTCGGCCATCGATCGGACGAGGAGCCGTCAGCACATAAAAAAACTGACCGACATGCACATAAATTACATGAAAACTGACAATTCTTCCCTCGGTAACGACACGAATAACATATGGTTAACTCGATGCCTCAAACTCAAAGTGAAAACGCATCGTTTTTACAGTTTTGTCCCGGAAACGTTTTGCATTTACACAGAAACAGCAACAAAAAAAACCAAAAAAAAAACGATGAAAACAATGCAGTTAGCATGTTGGGCCACAAGTTGGAGCTGTTGTGTTGAGCTTTTACGAAAAGTTCTATTTTCTCCCCGTTTTCATTAGAGTGTTTTTGAAAAGTAGCATTTTCCCAATTTCCATGGAGACAGAGCTTTTTCAAAAAGTAGCTCTTTTCCTGTTTACAGGACGATAGAATGTTTACAAAAAGCAGCGTTTCTCAAAAAGTAGTGTTTTCTTTACCATGTTTTTAAAGACGGGAGTTCAAACTCCAAGTCGTGTTTTTTCCCAGACTTGCCGTCCAAGTCCTTCATGTAATTTGACCATATGTCAGTTAGTATTTTTTTTTTTTTTTTTTTACGTCAAAGAAAATTCGATCGGGCAGCAAAGAAGGGTCACAAGTTAAAAGGCCCCGGCTGATGATTTCACATGTCAGAAGCAATTTACAGAATTGGATATGTGGAGTCCTGCCTGTTTGGAAAGAAATGACTCGACGTGTCTCCTGCGACCCTGCGGGAGATTTGACGGGATCTGAGACGTCTGCAGCGTTTTTCTACGTTTAGGACCAAATAAAACTGGATGAAAGAAATTGCACAGCCTCTTATAGACGTACATCGTAGCGTCGGCTCTTATAAGATTTAAAATATTGATCCGGGCCAGGATTTCTTTTTTTTTTTTTTTCCTTGGAGAGGCCGGTATGACTTTGAATCCATCAGCAGGACAATTAGGCCTGTGGAGACACAAGGATGAGTCAGAGGGGCGCAGCTCATCACCACGACGACAGCGAATCAGAAAAAGGATGAGTAAGGCTGCTTTTCTGTGAGATTTATTTATGAGTCATGATTACTGGACTATTGCAGGGAATAGTGTTGTTGTTAGGGTTGTTTTTGTTTTTTTTTAAATGTATGATAGGAAATATCACTTGGACTGAACAACCTTCTTCCCTCTGCCACTTATTTGCTCAAAACTTTAGAAAAACTGACTTGTGTCACTGAGTTTATCTAAACTTGGGAGTTTTTTTTCATGATCGGATATAAACAAGAGACGTCCTCCAGTTTTTTCTTTTTCTTTGCTTCCATGTGTGTTGAATGGACGTTGACAAAAAATGCCCAAGAAACATTCAAGGACCATCAATGCAGACAAAAAACGTCACCATATTACCGTAACTATTGAGAGCACCCGCCAAATTTAAAAAGAGAAAGGTCGGAGTTACGTGATGCACCTGAACGCATCACCCATGTATCGGCGGCATGAAGCTCATTAAACCGTAAAAATCTATAAACTAGTCGCATCGTTGTTCAAACCACAGGGTTCATAGTGTGTGGAAAAAGTAGCCCGGAAATTACCTTAAATATTTTGGCAAAATATCCAACATTGTTCACGCCTACAGAAAAAGCAATGTTACAGCTTTACGACCTAAATTGTGATTCCAGCTGAGGAAATCCTCCCACCATAATAATGCTGGTATTTGTTTCTAAACCAGAGCTGATTCAGATGTTTTCAGATCACACGGTGCTGCGTGTGTGTTGTTTTGTGTGTCTGTCAGCATATTCATAGATCAATCAATAGACGATTCACAACAAAATTATTCCATGAAAAATAACCTGATTCAGTCTGTATTTTGCGAGTGTAAGACTCAACACGTAAAAATAAAAAGCATCAATCCAGAAATCGACTGGTTGATCGATCGCAGGTTAATCGATTAGTCTAATTCTGAAGTGAAAAAGTGGTGAAGTTGTCCTTTAAAGACAGAAAGTCCCAAAACCTGAAGCCACTTGAAAGTTTGAAGCATTACGTAAGTAAAAGTTGTGGCTGTTTTCAAAACTTTCAGGTGGTGAATAAATCATAAACGGGCTGAAAAACAAACGAGAGGAAAATAAATCTTAACACAATTAAAACCCAAAAGCTCAAAACTGAAGCAAATGTTGTTTGCCTGACTGGGATGTGAACTTGTGCGAGCAGCACTGGAGGCAGATGTGGCGTCTCCACCGCCCACCGACACCTCGGCTTCACTCCACAAACTCCGCCGGTCTCTGCGTTTTTTGTTTTTTTCTTTCTTCATTTTGGCTACAGCGCCTTGTTATTTGTATTCTAAAACTGCGGGGATGTAATAGGAGCCTCGTGTCCGACTGTGTTAAATCAAGAAGTGCGTTTGCTTAAACAGTGTGTGTGTCAATCAGGAGAGTGCTTCAGTCCAGCTCAGTGAAACATGAAACAATGAGAGGATAAAGCAGTGAGAGCTCTTAATGCAACATGTGAAATAATGCATCCACGGCTCTCACTGTATTGTGGTTAAATCATTTAGTGCTTGCAATAAGTTAAAGAAATTGTCTATCTACTGAGCGTGTGCAGAAGAACTAGTTACTACGGCAGAGTCTCCGAAAAGTTGCGTTTTCCCCGTTTCCATGGAGACGGAGTTGGAGCGTTTAAAAAAAAAAGAAAACTGTTCCCGTTTCCCCAGACAAACAGGAAACTCAGAGTGTTTTCAAAAGGTTACACTTTCCACGTCACCGCGGGGACAGAGGCTGAACATTTGGGAAAAAGTGCGTTTTCCTCGTCCGCACAAGTTCCACCTTGGGAGACGTTTTCAAAAAGCTCAGTGGCTCCGAGCACCGGTGTCACGTAAACCGGGTCTTACAACATCCTTCTGTTTCGTACTTACACTTTGTCAAACCTCGATTAATGATAAATATATACTATATCATTGTGTCATGATGTGACATGATGACGAATAAGACGTGACTTGAAGCCGATTCATGAGAAACTCAGATTAAGCTTTAAATTGTTATAAACTTGAGTGTTGTTCCTCATTTCAACGCATTTCACACGCACATTTTCATATCTATCAGCCCAACCGTAGCCTTGACCCTGAGCAACAATGACTCTAAAACCTACAAACTGGTATTTTTGCATTTCGTAAATATTGTTTTCCCAAGTCGTCATCAGTTCTATTGTCACCAAAAGTTTAAGCCACTTCAAACCACACTTCTCACCAAGAATAATCCACAATGTGGGCGACACAACAGGTAGTAAACGGTATGAACACAGTCAGGATTAGACGCAGCTGGAAACCGGAATCCAGAACCCAGAAGACGGTCGAATGCAGTCGTTACGGTCTGCAGTGTGCAAAGCAATGACGGTTTCTGGTCGCACAAAAAGATCTCCACGATTCCTGCAAACCGAGTTATTTTATTGAGTTGGAGGAGGGAATGTTTTCTATTGAGGGAAAAACTGTTTCAAAGTGGCTTCTGCAAACTGCATTATGTAATAATCAATACGTTACGGAAACACCATCAATATCGATTCAATCTTTCTGTTGAGGCTACACTGAGCTCGATATTCTTTTGACATTAGTGAAAATAAGTGAAAACATCCAGATTAAAGAGTATCTTCCTCCACCAACATCCAGATTATAGAGCATCTTCCTCCTCCAACATCCAGATAATAGAGCATTTTTCCTCCTTCTAACATCCAGATTACAGAGCATTTTCCTCCACTAACATCCAGATTATACAGCATCTTCCTCCTCCAACATCCAGATAATAGAGCATCTTCTTCCGCGAACATCCAGATTATAGAGCATCTTCCTCCACTAACATCCAGATTATACAGCACCTTCCTCCTCCAACATCCAGATAATAGAGCATCTTCTTCCACTAACATCCAGATTATAGAGCATCTTCCTCCTCCAACATCCAGATAATAAAGCATCTTCTTCCACTAACATCCAGATTATAGAGCATTTTCCTTCTCCAACATCCAGATAATAGAGCATCTTCTTCCACTAGCATCCAGATAATAGAGCATCTTACTCCACTAACATCCAGATTATAGAGCATCTTACTCCTCTAACATCTACATTGTAGAGCATCTTCTTCAATTTACGTCCAGATTATAGAGCATTTGCCTATTTCTAACATTCAGATTAAAGAGCATCTTCCTCCAATAACATCCAGATTATAGAGCATCCTCCTCCCACTAACTGATGTAACTTCAGATTACATCCAGATTCTAGAGCCAAGTCAAAGCACAGCGTATTATTTTTTGACTTGACAGAGGTTTAGGTAAAGATGCTGTGGTCTTCCAAGACATAAAACAAACTGGAGCGATGGTGAAAAATACTTGAATTAATCTCAGGCTTAGAAGAAGAGCACTCTTTCAACTGAAGCCAAACGAGAGAAAACAACGTTTAATGCTTGTGTTATTAACTGGGAGCGTCTGTCATTAGTTCCTTGTCACGGCGTCAAAAGTAGGACCCCTCCATGCATTAAGCAGACTGATGTTATGATGTCGGATTCCAGAGAGAAACATAGTGAAGCTCCACAGAGCTGAGTGTCTGCACTGCGACCCGGGAAGCATCACACTGCAGATCCTAATCTGTTTGAAAGAAGCCCAACGACCACCTCCGCCCCCTCCCCCGCAACCCACCCACCCCCACCCCCCGGTACCATCCATCAGGCCAAGGCACCGGGGCCTCGTCCTCCGACACCGTTCGAGCAACATTTCGGCGCAAATCTGGGATAATGGAGGAGCGATCGCACGGTGAACTGCGACCTCCGACCTGACCGAGACGCTGCGGGCGAAAACCCGCTGCCTCCGCTCTGCGCCGCCTGTTTTTTCTGCGGTGAAAATGCCCGCTCAACTCCGCCAGGCAAGATTGGCCACTTTTGGCGTTACTCTCCTGCTATGAATACACCCACGTCTGCAAATCTAAATGTAGATTGATCGCAAGTTTGGGTCAAAATGAACTCATTTTGAGATATGACAGCAGTGAAAATGCCTCAAGCGTAAATTACTTTTACAAAAGTAATCGAAGGTCCACAAAAATTGTAAATCCTTTATGGTATCTATGGATTTCGGGCAATAAATTAAGGAATATTCAGAGCTTTTTATCATTTCTCAAGTGGAATTGTTGGGTTTTTCTCTTTAAAAGTTCCTTGAAATGACGATTGAATTTGGCGCAATAGAAATAGAATTGACTGAGCAAAAATACTAGGATCAAAACGGATTACTGGTATTTAACACACGGTCACCATGTTTTTTTTTTTTCTGTAAAGCTCAACAGAAACCTTAAAGGGTGAATTCCCAACACGTTCCTCGAGGTTCCCATCAGGAGATTACGAACACCAAATCACCCGCAAAACAGTGGATTCCCTCCGTCAGCATCTCGCGGACGCAGTCCAGATGTCAGGGCTTCTCCACCCTCCTGTGTGTACGTTCCCAGGTTGTAAAGATGATGGAGAAGATAAACAACATGTAGGGGGTGAGGGGGTTTTGTGGAGGGGGGGCAAGAGAAGTGCAGGGTCCCCTGTTGTTTGGCCTGACCGGCCATTCGTCAGGCGTTCAGGTTGTTGTGCAATATATTTCTTCATCCATTTTCCGCCACGTTGTTGAGATATGGCCTGGCAGAGCCGTGGGCAAAGGAAATGGGCTGTCTGTCTGTTTCCCCCGGGGGGGGGGGGACTGGATTTATTAGCTTCAGCAGGAGGCTCAATGATGCTCCTACCAAAACCCCAGAGGTAGACCCCTGAGATAGAAGAAGGTGGAACAAACAACTGTTGGTTACTGGTCCCGTCTTGCCCCGAAGGGAAGCTTATTTGCAGTGTTCCAGTTCATGCAGACGCTGCTGATTTCCGCCGATTAAACAAACCGGCTTGTTCAGGCGCTTACAAAAACCGCGAGCGTTTCCCGCCAGACGACCTTCTCCAGTCGAGCGCGTAACGGCCGCCTTCTCCGGGTATCAAAGGCAGATGTGGAGTGACGTCACGCCGCCGTAAAGCTTCTCGGGGAGGAAGTGGCGGTGGACGGTCGGGCGTGCAAGTCATTAGACTCTATTGTTCTGCCTGTTCCACCGACCCCCGTCTCTGTTCCTTTAAACTCCAGATGTGATGAGTCGTCAAGCCAACTCGACCAGAAAACTCAAATTAGACTTTCTGTAGCCGCCTTCAGATGGGTCTTCCAGCTATATAGAGACTCGAGGTGCAAGGTCGTGTGCCTATACTGTAGCTGTAATGTTATACCAGTTTTCCCATGGAGCTACTGTACATATATCCATAAATTTAGAGCAGGGGAGTCCAACATAAGGCCCGTGGTCCAAAACCGGCCACAAGAGGCTCCAATCTGGTCAAACCACTCCAAAAAAAAACTAAAGACTTCAAAGAAACATTGTTTTTTTTTAAATTTCATAAGACTTTTGGACACAACACAACACTTGGAGCTGAGCTGAGATATTAGTGACGATCCTATGAACCTCGTAAATGTAAAAACACCCATAATGCAACAGCTCCAGGAGAACTAAACTGGACATTTCACTGCATTTTGCAACAGAACGTTTCAGTAAAATTGCCTTCAAGTTGACATTGGGGTCATTTTCTGTAGTAATTGTTCAGTTTTGTGAAAATATTGACATTTTCATCACATAAACTCCGCACTACAACAAAGAAAAAAATTTAAATTAAAATTTAAACATTATTAAAGCACTAATTTAAGGTTCGGCCCATGCAAGATGAAATCGGGTTGTACAGTATGTGGCCCCTGACACCTCTCATTTATAGGATGTCCTGCAAATCTCAACTACACCAAATAAATATCTGGAAAGAAACCAAGAAAAAAACACAATCTTACGTCTGCAGGCGGACGCTCACAGCACAAATAACAGTATGCAGCTGGATTATTCTTGCTGCACAAATCAAATCATGCAACTTCTCTGTTTGTTGGACACAAGCTGCAAACACACAACAACACTACGCATCCTTTCTGTCCATGGAAACACTCGCTGGGCACAAAACTCGACACACCCGCTCTGCCTGCAGGACATTCACTGCACACAACACTACTACAGTACACAGCCTTTTTTTTATTCTGCTGGAAAGTCACTGCACAAACAACATTATGCAGAATTTGGATGGAATTGTATTTGTCCATTTGGACATCGTGCCGTGAAAAGCCAGCGTGTTTTTGTGACGGCGACTTAATTAGAATGTGGAATTTACCAGGTACGTATGGATGGACTGAAATGTACTTTAGATGTTGCAAAAATCGGCCAAAATGTAAGTTTTTCTTCTTTCAAATCCCCTCTTGTAACCATTTTTTATAGATTTTCCCCTTTTTAGAAAATAATCATCCTCTCCATTATTTGTGTCTCCCTTTTTTATCGACGCTTGAAGTTTAGCCGCGCGTGTTCGAACTGTACGTTTTGGTTTGTTGTTGTACGTTTTATTGTTCCTACTTGTCTGTTGAAGTATTTCATAGGCTGCTTTTATAGCCGTAAAGTTACCGTTATGCATAGAAACGCATAAAACCGGTTAACGGTCACAATATACCTCAAATCCATACAAGATTTAAAAGGTGACGGCTGAACAAACACCTCGAAATTCACCAAAGCAGGCCATGCGTAGGAAGGGGACGAAGTCCCGGACGTCTATGGTTATGATCAAGTGGTGCAACTACGGAATGAAATTTTAAAAAAGTACAGATTTGGATCATAAATGTCAAAAGCTCCATGTTGATGCAGGAGAAAGAGCCGTTGAATCAGAGCTGATGGGTCGGACTGAAATGTGAGGAGCGGCTCTGCTCCTGAACGATGCTAAAACACCTGCGGCTTAAATAATACGCTTCCCCTGACCGTTCGTAAAGACGGCGCACGCTCTCGTTTCTCTAGACGCAACGTTTTCCTGCCGCGGTTCCCAGCTGTGAAATATGATTTCAATCCATTCAAATGGCGGAGCTGTGGCTGCTCTCCTCTTTTTCTTTTCTCTTTTCTACCCCTTCCCGCCCTCCCTCGCTCGCTCAGAGACCGACGGCGGCGTCGGAGCGGGCGATGGAAGCAGTGGTCGTTTCACCATCACCTGCTGGGTTTTTTGATGTGTCTCAGTGCCCATGTGAGCGTGATAGCTGAGGGGGACAATAGGACGTGGTCCGGAGTGAACCGAGGGCGGGGAGGTCGCCGAGTGGAGCCGGCAATTAAGGAGCAGGAGAAATATATATATATATTTTTTTTATTTTTTTTATTTCACAAAGTGGGCCACGGTGAACGAATTGAAGGAGAACAGAGGA
This sequence comes from Lipophrys pholis, assembly GCF_963383615.2. Taxonomy (NCBI): domain Eukaryota; kingdom Metazoa; phylum Chordata; class Actinopteri; order Blenniiformes; family Blenniidae; genus Lipophrys; species Lipophrys pholis. The sequence continues at coordinate 25,631,095 of NC_137642.1, forward strand.
GAAAGAGAGAAACATAAAGCTTTCTCTGGAGAGGAAAATGTAGCCTGTCGAAAAAGAAACAAAGCCGCCATGATAATCGGGTCAATTTTAACGATTCAACAAGGATGTTCATCAACCTCATCTTTACTTAATGCATTTGGCTTTAACGATTATAATCTAATGAAGAAATGGACGGTTAGTCGCACAAACACACAATAACACTGAAGCGTCTCTGTCTCCAGGACATTAAGAGCTCATCCACACGAAAACGTAACAAGTGAAAACACATCGTTTTTAAATTTTGGTTTCAGAAAAGTTTTGGGTTTTAAATGGCAACGTTTTCAAAACAATGTAGTTTTCGTGTCGGGCCACTAGTGGGTGCTGTTGGCTATTTCTGGAATGAAACCTGTTAGGGAAATCTTGTTTTTGTCTCATAAAGGATGATGTGTAATTTTGCAGTTTCAAGGATGGCCTGTGTCAGCACTTTTGGAGCCTCTGTTGCTGCTTTTTGCAACCTTCAAAGTCTACAGGGGGATCTTTCTCAAAACAATTCAGCCTTTAAGAAGACGCTGTCCGACTCCATAAACCAACTCCTGGACAATCATGCAACGGTTGTACTGTGACATTGTCTCCTCTTGCGAGAATAATGTAATAAAATTGTCTTAAACTTTTTCAACTCACTCTCAGTCTGATTCCCGTGTATGCTGTCTCCCTGAGGCTTTTTTTTTTTTTTTTTTTTTTTTTTTTTAAACTCGAAAAGTCTCCTGACAAAACCACACACGCATGCGTGCAAAGGACTATCCGCTTTAAGCATTAACACTGGGAGCAGGCGGACTTTCGTATGGACAAAGTTGGATTGTTACCACAGTGACTGTCAAAATAAAACTACAAAGTCCCAGGAGAATATGGACTGGGAGCCACGACACTTGAGGAAACCGATTGTCCGTCTACTGAGCACGTGCAGAACTACTAGTTACTGCGGCTGTCGTGTGCATGAACAGTAGCAGCGCTTCGGAAATGTAGAATTTTCCCCCCCGCTATTAGTATTAACAAAGGTTTTGCATTTTCACTTGAAAGCGTCGTGTAAACAGAACCAATCTTCCCACACATTCCGACGACACGGTCTATTGACTCACTGGAGACTGGAGAACATCAGAGCACAGGATCTCTGCTTTCTGGACGGACAATTATTTCCAGATTCTCTTTCTGATGGATACTTGGTCCACACAAAACACCGTGCGGTATCTCTATCGCTCGGAGTTTCGCTTGCAGAGAAGTTCTATTGTTTCCAAAGAAGTGTGTCGGCTTCAAATTTAGGTGTGAATGCACTGTGTTGTATTTTAGATGTTAAGTATGTCAAGAAACAAAAAAAAGACTCAACAAGAAAAAATATATAAAATCTGTCAAAAATTCTCTCCCAAAAATTTGGGGGTATTTTTTTATTTTTAGTCTTGGAACCCCTTTATACTGTAAATGTGCTTTTAGGGAATGTAAATTCTTTTGGCAATCTTTGCCTTCCTCTGCCTTTATATATTTATTTAAAAGAGAAGTTCTGTCATATCTCTTATCATCCAAGAAAAAGAAAATCAAAGTCAACTTTCACTATCAAGGTGCGCTCCGACAATCACTGCTTAAAACAGGAAGAAAAAACAAAAAAGTATTCTTGAAAGAAACAGCTTGATTTATTCAATTAAAAGAGACAATGTTGAAGTGGAGAATTAATTCTCTTTTAACTGCTGCCAGCACAATATGTCTCAACCGACATCCATATTAAAGACCCCAGTGCATCAATTAAAATGTGAAGCAACCGGTGCACTCAACTGCAATTTGAGAGCACAAAAGAATTCATTCATTTGGCCTGAAATAATCATTAAAACCCTGCATATCCTGTTCCTTAACTCGGTGTTGAGTTCCCCTCTTATTTATTCATTGAATGTCTATTAACCTGCAGGCATTTCACAGGGAGAGAGTAATTTATAATTCAATAAGGTTGATATTGAGGCGCAGACGCTCAGAAACAATATTTATTCCAGACAAATGTGCAATGACTCTGAGGAGTGACGGAGGAGAGGAAACTTCACAAAGGCAGAAAATCTGGAAGGAAAAAAAAAAAACCAAATCACTGAGATGTTGGTTTTTAATGAAGAGTCACACTGCAATGTTTTTGTTGTTGTTGTTTGCTTCTGCGTGCCAACAAACGTTTTAAAACCACAATGTGATTTTCGACCCGCAGGCTGAATCTGACCGGCGCAGTTTCACGAGTTATTGACTCGTCTAATTTGGTGGAGGCGGTTTGACCTTGAAAGACACATTCAGATGTGGGTCAAACAGCTGCACATGTTTGCACACATGCGGCAGATACACATCGTGTAGTAGAACCCCCCCCCCCCCCCCCCCCCCCACCCCCCACCCCCTACTCCACCCCCTCACCCCAACCCCACCCCCACCCGCATTTCCCTTCGAGGCACGTTTTAATTTGGGAAACCTCACGCAACTCAAAGTTCCACCCATTCCCCAGACACCTCCAGCATCATAAGCGAGCACCTTAATGTGCTTCTTCACCCAATTTCAATATATTACACACTTCTGCACATTCTGCAAACATATTTGGAATAGACAAGTGCACACAGTTGCAGATACTTGTTAACTTTGTAATTCTCGTTGCATAGTTTCCTCTTGCAGCAGCGGCGGTGATGAAACGCTGCGGGTTATTGGGAAAATCAAGACGACCAAACCAACTTTCATTTTAAAATAACATAAGGGAGATTGTTGATTGCTTCTCGGATCAAATACATTCGCTCTTTGTTTGTTTGTTTGCTTGTCCGTCTGTCAGCTGGGGGGGTTGAAATAATTTTTTTGTTACATACATTTTATAATGCATGAAGCAAAACATTATGTGTTGCTCCCACCATTATTCACGACAACGACAACAAACAACCACACCAACAAGCAAAACAATGACAACAACCACAACAAGCAAAACAATAACAATCACAACAAAAAAATGTTTTAACAAGCACAACAATAATCACAAAAACAAGCAAAACAAAAACAACAAGCATGACAACAACCACCACCACAATGATAATAATCATTATCGTAATAACAACAATTCTAATCATTGTTGTCAATGTATTTTCATGTTTTAAAAAAACATCAATTACTTTAAAAGTTTCATTTTAATAATAAAATCAACGAGATGAAATTGCAATGGGAAAATATGATTATTTTTATTGTGATTTGGGTTTTTTTTATTCACTGCTCCAATCTTGACAACAATAAAACAATTAAATATGTTTATACTAGTTTTAAAATATATATAATTTATATATTTATATAATGTAAAATAAAGGCAGAGGCACATGTTTCCGGTTACTCCACTGTCTGAGGGCACGAGGGACGAAGGACCTGAACGTCCCACAGCACACTGACACCAGTCAAAACTAAATGTGAACAAGATCAAAGTGAAACACTATGAACACCAACAAAATGTGTCAATTTGGAGAATAAAACTGTTTTTAAATTATTACGCTACTTTAAACATGTTCACTTTTGTGAACTCACGTTTTTTTGTATGTTACATTATTATTAGTCGTAGTGGTAGTAGCAGTAGTAGTAGCAGTAGTAGTAGTATAAACAATTCCACATTGTTTTCCTGAAATTAAAATGCTTAAAAAAACAGAAAGTTATTTGACGTTGCAGTTGCTCTCCTCCTGCACGGTCATGAATTGCCTCTCCTGCGTCTGAGCTGTAGTTTATCCAAAGAGCCGAAACTGTAAATTGTGACAGAGAAATGGCCTTTAAAGCCTGACGCAACACTCTCGCCGCTTTTGTATAAACTACAAAGGCTTAAATCAAAGTTTTCCTGGGAGGTAAAGCGCGGCGTAAAAAATGTGCACCTCAGCACCGACTACAAAGTAAAGTGCCATCCTTATCATTTTTTGATACTTCCTGCAGACAAATGCAAGTCATCCCACCCAAGTGCACTTCAAGTGTGCTGTTGTAAAAGAAAGAAAAAGAAAAAGAAAAAAGAAAAGGAGCCACTCAGGCTCCATTATTGTCTTGGCCACCGTCCAGCCTGTGGATGCGTGTCAGCGTTTAGCGAGAGGAGGGGGATAAAACAAGCGCACACCGAACCGTTTCCCTTTAAATCCCAAAAATGCACGATTAGCTGCAGGTGTACAACACAGGCAGTGTGTTTCTCTTTTGGAAATCTCTCTGTTTAATTTCCCCGTCCGCCATCCTGAGAGGATGTGTTAAATGTGCCTGGCCTGGGGATGTTTGATTTCTCTCTGCTGTGCTCCCTTCCATCTGACAGATTGGAATAATAAAAGGGGGAGGCTAATTGGAGAGGCTGCTCATATGCTGATTAGATGAGATGGGTTTTTTTTTAAAAATTTTTTTTAAAGGAGCATCCACCTCCTTCGCTCTCTAAATCAACATACATATTCCTTCAAATCAACTTTTTTTTTTTTTTTAACGCGTGTGATGATACGAAAGCAGTCTTACTATTGCGTGTGTGTGTGTGTGTGTGTGTGTGTGTGTGTGTGTGTGTGTGTGTGTGTGTGTGCGTGGCATTTCCTCGACTCCCTCCCAGCTGATAACAGCATATTGAGACACATTTCCAATTCCTCACTGCTTTGCATTACGACGCCTCTTAATCCGGGAGAAAATCAATGCCTAATAACCTATGAAAATGTACAATTGCTGTTTCGAGTCTGCCCCGCCTGGGGCATTAGGCTATAAATATGGCCGCATTAGCACTTAGAAAAAAAACAACAACAACAACAACAACAATGCAGTAACGGCACAAAGTTCCATACCGAATACTCCAACGAAGTGAAAAAGCGAGAGAGAAAACAAAAGGTGGAGGAAAGAGAGAGCGAGTGAGTCACTTCAACTGGTCTTCACAGTAAGTTGACAGAGAAGATGATTGACCAGTTGTGCTATACGTCCACATGATTTCGTCAAGTGTTTGAAAATGTTCTCCTCCCCGTTAATGCATCTGATTGATGCATTTTACTCAAGAATATATATAATAAAACCAGTGCTGAGAGTTTATGACAACTTTGCAGAGCATCACGGGATCACTCGCAGCATTACGTAATTTGATGTGCATTTTGTGACGTAATAAGCATTAAAAAAAGGTTCACCAGATATTTAATCTGAAGTGTTCAAGTCTCTATTGACTCCGGTTTTGTTTGTTAGAAAAGTAGAAAATCCGGTGCGTTTAGGAAAAGTAGCATTTCCATCCGTTTCCATGGAGACGGAGTCAGACCGTTCCATTTTCTGTGGTTCCGAACAAACAAAAGTTTTTCCATTTTCACTTAATAACGATGTCGCGCAGGTGGGGTTAATGTGTTAAAGCCGGGAAACGGATTTGACCTTTATCCAAACATGCACTGGCGTTCACACGTTTACTGAGTGGCCGTGATAAATCGAGGTAAAGTAAGTTTTAATCGACGGAGGCGTCTTTCCATGTTCCCGTGAGTAAAACTTGACTTTTGCCTCACACTCCGTTCAATATGCAGTTTATTTTTAGCTCTTTGCCAATTCCGGGCCTCCATTCTGCCGGGTCATGGCTGAAGTTGCTGCTGCACGCGTGTCGAGGTCTTTTAGGGAGGAGATTGTCACCGGTGATGCTGAGCAGGAGAGGCCTGGCCCTGCTGGAAGTAAACATCTTCAGATGAATACAGGAGCTTAACCGAGGCCGAGAGGCTGGAAGGATGAATGACTGCAGAGCTTAGGCACTGCCTCCATTAACACACCTACACACACACATACACACCATGTACAGTACATCACACGCATCACAAATAGCTGCCGCGGGTCCCGTGGTCGAAGCAGTCCATCTTAAAAGTTCAATTCTGCTCAGTTCGGCTCTCATGAATGCATAAAGATGCCCGCCGCAGCCCGGAGGCTCGTTGCTTGCAGCCACGCTGTGAAATCCATCAGCGCCGCCTCTGCCCCCAAGACGGGAACGTGGAGGGATTTCTACCCCCCCCCCCCCCCCCCCCCCACCCTTCACACACTCGTATGTACTCAGCCTGACAAATGGCATCACCCACACAAACACACCTGGGAGACGGACTGGAGCGGACAGGTAGCCATCCAATTAGCCCACACCATATGAATCAAGAGCTCAGAGAACCACACGGCACCCAGAAACAATGGATAGTAAAAAAAAAAAAAATGTTTCGTCAACTCGGATTATGCACACGTTTGTCTCCTATCATCCGTCCTGCCTTCCCTCCGAAAGCGTCTTCTTAATAACGTTCATAACTTGTGCCTGGCAAGAGCACTTCTGTTCTGCCCAGCCTTGACAACTCTGATAGCTCTTTGGAAAAATCAATGCTCAGATAGGCCTGAATCAGAGCCGGGGGGTGGGGGGGTGGTGGGGTGGGGGGAGTTTATAAAGAAATGCTAGTGGGCAGAGGGGGTGAGGTGACACATCCAAAGGGCAGAGGAGGAAAGAGGGGAAGGTGAAAGACAAGAGGGGGGGTGGGGTGGGTTATCCTCTGCAAACCTTCCAAACAGAAAGCAAACTGTATTCAAGAAAGTCACACAGAGAGAAGAGGACACGTCAACAAATTAACCATATGTGGTCCACTCATTACACACACACACACACAAAAAACAACACACAGCTACTCATGATCCACAACAAATGACAAATGATATGAAAATGAAAAGGTAATCCTCCAGAAATCGGCCGATAATGCTCACAAAGCCCGTCTGGGACGAGAAAGTCAATATACATTGCACAAGGCCTTTTCTACACAGTGAGTGAAAACGAGTCATTTTTCGCGCTTTTGTTTCAGAAAAGTTTTGCGTCTACATGGAAACGTTTTGAAAACGGTGTCTGTTCACACTGTGTTGGGCCACTAGTGGTTGCTGTTGTTGTGTTTTTGGCCGCATTTGTTGGTTTGTATGTATTTTATCAACTTTTTCACCCAAACTATTGGTCCGCATTGCATGACATTTTCAGGGATGATTTGTCACCATCCAAGAATCAATCTTAGGGTCGATTAGCTCCCGGAGAGGTAAGCTACTTCCTCCGTTGTTGACACACTGGGGGTCCGCGGTGAGCCGTCAGTCAGGGCAGTAGCAAGGAAGCTGCTGTTAGCCGCCCGCTAGCACCTGCTAGCTCCGCTCCGGCGCTCGCAGCTAAAGTCTCGGTTCAGCGAGTATCCAAAAACACCGGTGTGAGCGCATTTACTCGGGTAGCGGTTTATCTGTTTTCAGTGTTTCGCACCGTGATGTCGCCATCCGATAGCTCATATCCACGCTAGTTCGCGTGGATATGAGCTACGTTTAGCGACGATCTTTGGTTCTGCAAACAAATGTGGTGTTGGCGAAGGTCTGCGCTCTACCGAGTGCCCGTTGTAGTTTGTTTTTGTAATGAAACCACGCACAGATCCACAGTGAGAACAGTCTACTAGAACTAGAGCTACACTCGGTAGAGCGCAGACGGTCGACTACAGAGATCCAATTCGACTGAAAATGAATGGATGAATGAGATTCAAAACACTAGAAATGTTGAATAAAGAATAAGGAAAAGTGATATAATTGTTTATTCTACCTTTTTAGTTACTAAGAAATCGATTCTTTAGGGGTTTACAGTTAACATACATATTCTGTATCCATTGTCCTGGATTAATACAGCTTAAAAAAAAAAAATTCTATTTTTAATGAAACATTTGAACTTTATTTCAGCTCTTCTCTTCACAGCTTTCACACCCCACACACTGAAACACAGACTTTATTTTAGACGTATGAACTGTATCACCTTTAAGGCCCATCAGGGTCTGAATCCTGAACGAGAAAACAGTATTCAAGTTGTTTATGTGTATTCTTCTCATATGCAAGTGGTAGAAATTACGATCTTTAGCAACCAGTGATCGAATATTGTAACTTTTTTTTTTTGCCAATAAGGAATGACTATGAGATCTATTCCATCCGCTATACTTAGATTTTTTAAGAAAGCTGCACAGAAACGGCACAAAGAAACAAAATTCGTCTTCAAATAATTGGCCTTTATTACCTTATCAAATTCACTTCTAGAAACCTGCCTTCAGAAAAGTCAACAAACTGCAAACTGTGGATTAATAAAATCTACTTTTTCCTCCAAGTTCTGCTGCTCTTATTTACTCTCCGCAGCTCATTGGGTCTGATTTATCTAATCAAGTTGAACAAAAGCTGCTTTTCCTCGACTGCGACGCCCCCTGAATTAAAACGGCGCCTTTATGCAAAGTGTGGCGACACTACAAGAGCAACAAATTACCGAGAACAGGCCGCCGTGTTTGGACAGAGGAGAAATACACCTGCGGAGTCCCTGAAACGGCACATCAAGCTGCCTCCGAAGTGATTTGCGACCCCGGGTTGGTTGGAGGAAGAACGGGAGAGAGGCGACGGACTTGCTCCGATAACGCGAGTGACAAAAAGTGCTGCTCTGACCCTCAACTGATCTTGTATGACAGACAAGTGCAAGAGGAGGAAATCAGAGTGGAGAGGAGGAGTACAGACTGGATTTATTTCTACTTAACGATAAGAGCCGAGCGCCGCGAGTTCAAGAGGAGGGTGGCGCGGCGGATTGGGTTGTAATTCGGCAGGGAAAACGGGGACGTGGAGCTCGAGGAGATGAAGGTTCAGATAAAAGCCGGCGATTAGGAGCAGGAGAGGTTCGGCACCTCAGACCGAACTGGGAAGGTAGGCAGGGTTCCAAAAGGTGAATTTATTACAGCTTTTTTTTTTTTTTTTCTAATTATTTATTAGTTTATTACACGTTCACCTGCACAGTTCGGGGGAATCCTCAAACGTGTGACACAATTACAGCTTCTTTTTCTTTTTTCTTCCCTCTTTTTTCCTCTTTTAAAGCGACGAAGCTGAACCCTACAGGAAGAAGGACAAACGCTGCTCCTGGCAGGACGTCACTACGTTATCAACCAGTGATTAATGGCCTCAGACTTACTATCACAGGCAAATAGACTGATACCTTTTCCATAGAGGGGGACATTTTTGAAGAGCTGAATAATTAGTAATTCATCATTGCCAGGGCTAATCAGCGATCGAGAAGCGTACCGGAGGAGTGGATCCTTCCACCGGGCTGCTGTCACTTGTGAGACAACCACACAGACTGTCAATGACAAGAAAGGCTGCAGATTAAAAAGTGAAATGACGTCTTAGTTCGAGATGGAAAAGTCGTGAAGGGAATCTGGACAAAGGGCTTCAACGGTCAAAAAACTATTTTAGTCATTCTTTCTCTCGTCTGTGGGTTTTCTAAACGATTGGCTTGGTTTTATTTGTCCATAATGGAACAAAATAGAAAAGCAGACTTAAAGTTGATTCATGCAGTCGAAGTTAGAAACTGCTAGGATTTGCGGTGAAATGCCTAAATGAATGAGTTTGTCTTTATAAATGGGATTGGTTGAATGCTAAGAAGAGATTTGCCCGAGGGGATTATTAAAATACACTTTCTTTCTCTGATTGTACTGAAAAGTTAAAAAGTCAAAGGTTCTCTGGGTGATACACTCAATTAAACTGAAGTTACATTGACATTTAAAGGCTTTGACTGCTCAATGACACTGAATACAACTGTTTTAGTTTGTGTATTAATGTGACCACAAACGCACTGATCAAGAAATGAAGTATAAATGCTTTGGAGGAACTTTTAGGCCATTGAGGGAGGACACAGGTTTCAAAGTGGAAATGATTGGAAAAAGGTGAAGCAACCAAGTTAATTGAATCTATAGGCGAGACTGTGGCGTCAACAACATGGAGAATTAAAAAAAGCTGAATATTGCACAGTCATCATTCCAGCGGCAGGCCAATGGCCAATAACGACATGCCCGACAATTTTATTAAGCTATTACATGATTGAAGTTGTAGTAATAAAAAACCTTTAAAACTGTAAAAACAGCAGCCAATACTGTAATACATATATAAAACGGAGCGTTTTAGAAAAGTTGCGTCCCCCCCCCCCCCCCACACCCCCCCCCCCCCCTTTTTCACAGAAACTAAGTCATTTTCACGCATTTTCATGTCGATGGAGTCTTTTCAAAAAGTTGCATTTTCTCCCATTTCAATGGAGATAGACCATTTTCAAAAATGTTCCTTTTTACCCTGTTTCCGTGGAAACGTTTTCAGAGTGTTTTCATAAAGTTGTGCTTTCCCCCATTTCCATGGCGACAGAGCTGGACCGTTTTCAAAAAGTTGCATTTTCCCCCCGTTTCCACGGAGATGGAGCCTTAATCTACCACAATAAGCGTCTGACCACAATGAACTCCCTCCCACCTGGATTTTCCGTCGATGACAAAGCAAATCTTAGTTTTACCGAGAAAACCCATAACCCTATAATTTTCCGTGAATCACGTCGACTCAGACACTTGGTCAAATAACTGCAGCAGATGAAAATTTACACAACTTCCAAGCGGCGTGTGCACCTTTTAACAGCAGAGATTGAAGCGGTTATTATCGGGCCCCCCCCCCCCCCAGGGAGCGGGCAGATCCAGAGGCAAACTTGCCGCGTTACTTTATAAATCTTCCAATTCCAACAGTCCGGGACACTGAGTACCGACTAGTGTTGAACTGTCTCATCTGTCTGAATGCTAATGACAGCTGGAGAAACACGTCCTCGTCTTTAAAGTAGACGCTGTCACCTGCATGGAAATGACTGAAGTGTATTTCCTGTCAGGAGAAGACAAACATGGTAACAGAAGGTCTCTTTAGCTGTGAGCAGCCGTTCAGGTCAGGAGGTTTGCACACGATTGTGACCGTCGGCATTCGCATTTATGCGTCTGTGAATGCGCAACAGCTCAGTTTATGTGTCTTTTAAACACTCTCCTTCCCCGTCCGTCTGTCAGCCTGGCAGCTTGATGGGATCCAAGTGTCAGCGCAGACCTAAACTGATTATGCTGGGGGAAAAAGAAAAAAAAAAAAAGTGCGAGCAAGAAAGCAGTAACGCACTCCCAACCTCGATCCTCGAATCTTAACTTTTCACAGACGGACTCGTCTCACTTTCACTATCTGCCGCGGCATCGCCGGTCAGCTAAAAAGGGGACAAGAGCTTTCGTTGGATCAGACGCTGCTGCTGCCCGCGACTCAACCTGCCTGCCTACATCCATCCACTGAAAGTCTGGTGCTTTTATTTTGAAGGTGTAATAATGGTGCAATATATAATAAAGTAATAAATATTCAAGTCATTATGAAATAATGTTGCATTTTGTAATAATAAGCCGCATTTAACTTGTTACACATTACAACAGTTCTTACAAAATGTGGGTGTTCCACTTTTATTTTTTTTCAAGAAAATTTTATAATTTGGTGCATTATGTATGCATTTTGTCCTCCATCCGTATACATCTTAATTTTTTTACATAGAAATGTTTAATAATAAGAAAAAATTAAGATTCAGTCAGACTACAATCATATGTCTGTCTTTGCTTTTGCTCATGTCCTGCCAACACGAAAATGGTGGAATTCAGAGATCTAAATCAGGGTGAACTTTTTAGATCACCTGCCGTTGTGGCTGGTAGATTTTTAAAGTTAACAGCCAACCAGTATTTCCACCAGCTGTTTCTTTTTTCTTGAAATGAAACCAGATTGTAAAGTGCCACTGAGTGCATTTAATAATTCAACCCGCATTTTGTAATAAAACTGCAATATGAAACAAGTTATGGCAAAATGCGGCAGATTATTACAAAATAAGTTGGAACATTTATTACATTATTACACCATTATAACATTATGCGGCGCTACAAGGTGGGGGGAAAACTCCTCGTCTACACTAAACAATGTAAACGACAAATACGCAGGTCAATTGTTTCTAAAATGTCTTTTGTTATAAGGATAAATTCGGCCAATTATTTGGCACTTGCCACGATTTAAAATCTTATTTTTAGAAATGAAGGATAATTTAGCTTGTTTTAAAAGTTATAAACCGTAATTTCCAGACTATAAGCCGCAGACTATAACGCTTTGAACCCTGCTAACAATGACGCGGTTAATTTAACTAGCCGCCAATACATGTGTGATGCATTCAGGTGCATCACGTAACTCGTAATTTTTCTTTTTAAATTTGGTGGGTGTGGCTTATATTCAGGTGCGCCCAATAGTCCAAAAACTACGATAATTATTTTTAGTCCTTGATTTTACAGAACTTAAATCTACATTTAAAAATCTTAATTCAAGATTTTTGCTCAAGCAAAATTTACTCACTGGATGAACAGATAATTTCACTAGATTGAAATTTAGTGTTTATATCTTATATTTGCACTACCCCTTTAAGCAGTGTAAATTGGTGTTTTACGGAAAAGTCTTGACAGAATATTTTTACGTATTCTCTCAAATTAAATGTTGTTTTTGTTGTCACACGCGGCGAATCCTCACCTTCTGCATGTGACATAAACAAGCTTGCACCATTTCATGCGGAGGTGAGAGAGAAAACATTAAAGTGACCAACATTTATAATCTCACAATATTTTCCTTGTGAAAAATAAAAACTGCGAAAAAAAAAAGAAAAAAAGTGTTTCTAAGCGCCAACACCTTGGAAAGAGCTAAATAAGTGTCCACTGCAGCAATATGGTGATTTATTTAATAATTTGTTCTCCTCCTGTACACATACGCAGCACCATATGGTGCCCAGTGACCGCTGATATTATCCAGTTCCCTTTGTGAGAAATGACAGAGTAGTTACTTTAAAACGTTGTTGAAAGGTCACAAAAGTGGAGAAAAATAAGTCAAATTTAGTACTTACTAGTTGTTGTTTTTTTTAATAAATTAAAATTGGTTTTTCTCTCCCTTCATCAACACTTTGTCTTTGCAACTCATCAAAAAAACATATATATTTTTTCCCCATTTATATTTAATGCTAATTTCAAACATATGGATGCACCGGCTGGATTCGAAGCCCCCCTGCTGAGAGCTTCTCTAATTGGCTTCTCTTCCTCTCCAGGACCAATCACAATGCTTAATAACTGGAGCAGCGGGAGGTGGGCGGGAGGTCGCGCTGGACTCCACCTCACTCCATCAGATTGTTCTCTAATTCACTCCTCCTCTGCTCTCTCTCTCTCTCTCTCTCTCTCTCTCTCTCTCTCTCTCTCTCTCTCTCTCTCTCTCTCTCTCTCTCTCTCTGTCTGCATTCATAACCTTCATTTGGCTGCTACCACATCAGAGTAATGTTCACATGTTGTCTGCCAACTTCCCCTCTGTTTGTTTCTTCCCAGCTCGCTCTCACAAAGCAAGAAAAAAAAAAAGAAAAGATTCCCTCTGCTTGTTTTCCTGACGCTACTGTGCTCCGTGTGTTTGGAAACGCAGAAACATCCTTCTACAGTGAAGCATGAAACCTCAGTTTTGCTTGTTCGACATTGCAAATTTGTCTCACCGTATGTTAAGCTGTTTGAAAAAAAAAAGATCTTTGCAGTCGTTACTCAGTCCCGTGTGAGGGAGCTGAGCAAAAAAATCCATTTAATCCATTTATTGAATTTGTAGCTAAAATCAATTTTTGTTTTTTGCAAATTCAAGCCCCAACCACCACCACCGCCACCGCCACCGCCACCGCCACCACCACCGCCACCGCCAACACCACCGCCACCACCCCCCACCCCCCCCACCCGCGTTCTGTTCTACCATTCCTTGTGGGTTTCCGTAATTTCTGTTGCACGTTTGCTTAACCCTGGTTAAAGCTTGAATTTATTGAATCACTGAGTCTCATTTACTTTTTATTTTGGGATTGTTTATATGCATTTTAACTCTGAGGACAATCACAACGATAGAGTTGCACTTTTGACAATATATCTGATGTCTGTAGTCATTTTTAAGTGCATTGATAAAAAAAAAAACTAAAATCGCATCGAAGCTCGAATTCTTCTTTAAAACATCTTTTTTTTTTTTTTTTAGGCCAAATCGCCCTAAGCTGAGCTGTCGAGAAGAGAAAGATAACGTGCAAATTCTACATAGAAAGTCCTCCAAAGACAGAATCAAACGCCAGACATCCTCCATGTGAGGCGAGAGAGTTAACCACTGTAGGATCAGCAAAACTTAAGTAAAAAAAAAAAAAAAAAGTTTTGCTTTATGTTCCGAGAGGAAGGGTAGTAAAACAATGTGGGGTTTTTTTTGGTGGTAAAGTTGCATAGAAAATGTCGTCTGTGGGCTTCTGAAGGCATTTAATGAAATGATAGGGGGAAACAACTGAAACCAGAGGACCAAGAGGAAACCAATGGATGCACAGGAAGAATATGCAAACTCCACAAAGAAAGCTCCGGAATATTCTCGCCATGAAAGCGAAACAATACAGCGGGGAGCCTTTTATAATTCCATTAAAAATACAGGGAAGTGTCAATATTAGGTCATGATAATCAATGTTTGGCGTTTCAGGGGTGAATAAGTGACAAGTAGCATTTTAACTTTAGGGGAAAAAAAAACAAAAGACTTGGGCTCGAAATCTCCCTCCCGATGTCGGCAGCCAGAAATACCTGCAGTTCATCCTCATTAAAAACAATATCGTCTTGTCATTCTTGTTCTGTCCAGCAACTCACTGGGATTCTGGCGTCAGTCGCTGAAAGCCTCATCGGAGCTCCTTCTAAAACACCCTTATGTTTCTCTTTCCAGCACAATATCGCCTATTCATCACTATTTTTCCACATATTAGTTCAACTCTCCCGCAGATTTGGTGAAATACCCCCCCCCCTCCGCCCCCACCTCCGATGAGCGACTTTGGATTTGGGCTGAACCCGCCGCGCCGCCGCGGGGGGAGAGCCGACTCTTTGTTTTGGCAACAGGATTCATCCCCGTAATCCATTTCAACACGTCTCCATCCACGCCGCAGGCAGCGCTAAATCCAAGTCTCGCTAATTTGCAGCTGTTACTTCACTTTTATGGATCTCGCGTTTCAGCGGCGTCGCATATCTGTGGTGAGCGGTGGTGAAGCTGCAGGATGCCTTCTCAGTGACTCAGCGGTTTGTTTGGTTGTTTTTTTTTTTATCGCTCTTCCATGTGCCCTTGGGTGACGTGCGGCACATTGTAGGATTCAAACAAGAGGAGGCAGAAAGACCGTGCCAGGGCTCCGTAATTAATTGCTCTTCTGAGACTTCACGCTGGCTTTGCACAATCAACTCCACCGACGTGTGTGGGTGCGACACGAGCTGCCATGTGATCGTCCGTTGTTGACAATGAGATTAGCCGCAGACCCGGGCCGCTTCTGACCGAGTCACATCTGCTCCCCGCATCCTGATTTACGGCGTGGAAACTAGGGATTTCCATGCTAAAGCCACTAAAAGGGACACAAGGGAGAGGTTTACACCCCCCCCCCCCTCCCCCGTAGAACGGATTCAGCTTCATCAACTGGTTTCTTATTTCAGCCGACCGAGGCTTCGAGTGAAAACGAGGTTAATTCGGTGGACTATAAGTGCTGAAAATGGACAAATCGAGGAGCAACTTGAAGAAATGGACTTCACTCAAACAGCGACCTGTCACATTCCGCTATACGACCATTTAGAGACGGGAAATGCCGCCATTCAAAAGCAATTTGGGCTTTCGGCGTCTTTTCCCTCGGTCACTTTGACGCGTGAACGGCGTAGGATGAAAAGGTCGAGTCCACCGACCAGGTGACTGGATAACGACCCGCGACACCGACTGGCTGAGCCACAACCCGCCGGGGGGGGGGAAAGCAGAATTCACACGGGTCCCGCTGACGTCTCGTCGGCAAACCAAATCCAAACGGCGATTATCCTTCAGGAGCCGGGAAGGAATAAGAAAATATTCTCAGGCCTGCCTTCGACTTATTCAGCTCTTTGTGTAAATACACCTTAGGCCAGGGAGCGGAGCGCCGGCGAGTGGCAGCTTGAGCACTTAATCCCAACTACAACATGGCGCAAAGCAGAGGAGGGGGGGGGGGGGGGGGGGGATACAGGAAAGAAAAGGGTGCGAAACGGAGGAGCGACAGCAAAGGTGAGAGGAGGGGGGGCGAAGAACGAGTGGGCAGGCGATTTAGCCGTGATGGGATGAAAAGTACGACACAGAGAAGCGTGTAATTGATGTAAAAAAAATAAATAAAAAAAAATTGGCAAATTAGGCGATTAGTAGTGAAAACGTGCAGGACTTTAGCTTAACGCTCATTTGTATGTTTGATTTTGGCCAATAAAAAGCAGTAAACCTGGAGTCGGTTCAGGTGGATGAAACCGCTGCAAAACTCATTTTAACACAATTCAAGGTTTTATTTGTTTCAGGAGATCAATAGAAGACTTAAACATCAAACACCGACAGTTTTCATACTTTTATACTTTTATGGATGAAATTCAGATACATGAAGTTAAACTTTTACGCCGGGTTCACAAGAGAAAACGCTAAACTGTCGCTGCGTTTGTTTTGTTTACGCGACAACAGACAACAGAAAAGGATTTATTGCCAGGTATAGTTTTCACAATACAACATCTGTTGTGGTGGGATTGGTGCAAAACAGTAAAACAGTGAAAGTGTCTAAGAAACAGGATTTGAAAGTTGAGGTTATCTCAGAGAAAATGACAGACGCACTCGCTCATTGAGCAGTTTCTAATAATTCTTCAGCCATAAAAAACTAAATTTAAAAAGAAAAGAATTAGAAAAACATGCCGCAAATGTGCACTGCCCTTAACCGGGTCTCCGTAAAAGAGCATTGCAGCACTGCTAGTGGTGCTTTTGAGTACTGCAGGTGTTAAATGATTAGGTACTTGAGTTTGTAAAAAGTTATTGAATTTCAAGAGATAAATAAAAATGTGCTTTTTACGTCACAGAAACAAGAGTGCAAAACTTGTCAAAAGGAGTTATCTCACCACAATAACTAACACAGCGACTGCATTGAATTAAAAAAAGAATTTGAAGCATTTAACATGCTGCACTTGATTTTTTTATGTGTCATATCAAGATTTTTTTTTTTTTAACCAGTTTGGAGAAACAAAAGTGTTGCTTTATTGCAAAATCAACTATTTTATCAAACGAAACCCGATCTGACACCAAATACAAGAAAAATCTGAGCAAATTTCGAAAGAAATGTCGACTTCACTGCTGAGCTGAAGAGTGACTGGTGAGTCGAAGAATTCCCATATTTCCATCTGGTCTGTCTTCTTTAAATATCTCATTTCAATATCCCCATTTCTTCAATTTGCAAGTTTAAGCAGCACTTAAATTGGTATTAAACCGAGTAATGAAAAGACTTCCAATAATGTAAAAAAAGCCGACCGATTAGCATTGACAATATTTCAGTTCGCCTTTTTTAAAGTTTCAAATCCACTTGTTGAAACCCCTCGGGTTACTGTCGTCATGCACATTTTACCTCAATCTGGGGAGATTAAGGACCTTGCAAGTTGTAGGATTAAAGAGTTCTGCTCCCTTGTGGACTAAACTTGCAGGAATGACCTCGGGCTCTATCGGGATCACATTTTGCGCTTGACCAACAAATGAACTGGTGCATTAATGCAGTTCATTTGCTCACCGCACGGGCAGGTAGGATCCCCCCCCCCCCCTCCCCGGCTCATTTCCATATCTCTACCTCGCCAACGTGGAGTACCTCGATGGAAACGTCGGGGCGAAAGGCCTTGGCTTTCCCAGCTGAGTGATTCCAGAGTGACTTCAGTGTTTAATTCATTGGTAAGTGTGCACGCGGGCAGCTAATTCACTCCGAAGGTGCATCAGCAGATGAATTAACTTATCGCACCGCGGCCTGGTTTATTCCGGGGGTGTAAATCTCCAGTAAGGAAAAAAATAAAAAATAAAAAAAAACAAGTCAAACATCTTAAGATGAAGTGTGGTTGAGAGTAGGAATACATTACTTTGAGTTCCCACTTGTAAATGAAATTGGTTTTCCTTGCCAGTCGTAAGCGCATTTGCGCTGAGTACATTTCAACCTTCACTTCCCCAAGTTAAGATGCAGGAGCACCGGCGCTTTGCATGTAAATCTCTCAAGTTTAAGCACACAGCCTACGCTTACTGGCTTGCACTGTGTGTCCCCTTTTCTTTAACACACACACACACACACACACACACACACACACTGCACTCCAAATCCAACCCCAGACCTTAACTCTCTAAGACTCTATAACTTGAATTTCCCATGAAATACACTGTAGGGCAATTCCAAAACGAGTCACTGGCAGAGGAACAAATCCAAGACGTACGCAGACCTAAACAGACACTCATTAACACGACTGCATCAAGTCTCTGGCAAGACGCATACACACACATACACACACACACACACACGCCTACACACACGCATTAGCATGCACCAGACATCCAGATCTTACCATCCAATATGCTTTTCTTTCTCCTCTCTGACAGTTTAACATCTTCTCTGTTATGCAAAAGCTGGTTAAAAAAAGAAAAACCCCCGGAGCAGATGCTTAACTACTTTCTGGAGTTAAGACTGTTGTCATTAACTTAGACAAAGTGGCCGAAATCAACAATGAGAGCGGGAGAATGGTGTTTATAAGTCTCAGCGGGATTTTTCAACTTTCAAAATTCTACAATATAATACCAGCAGTCACCAATATCACCGCTGACCCCAAGCCCGTGCCCTCATAGGTTGAGAAGGCACGTTCCCCCTGTGCATGCAGCTGATCCAGTATCAATGCTCATGAAGATAACTGGTGGAACCTCCCTACGTTCTCACGCTAACCTCGGGTTTAGTTCACATGACAACGTTTCAAGTCAAAAAGCATTGTTTTTGCTTCACTGCGACATTTTGAAAACAACGCTGCGTTCACGTGGAAGGGATAGATACACTGACAACAATCTTCAATCGACCGCCTCCTGTACGTATGCATGCAAGCGCTGTTAGCGCCATTGTTGATGGATGCAAAAAGTTGCAATTTCCCCCGCCTCCATGGCGACGGAGTCGAGGGTTTTAAAAATGTTCCACCTTTGATGTCGTTTTCAACAACGATGTGAGTCCTTGTGCGCTGAAACACCCAGAACACAGGGAAAGTTTTCACTTGAAAACGAATGAAGATGAATGATAATTTAATGGACTCAAACTTCATTTCATTTACAAGCATTTTCAAACTTGTGACTTACTAATTACCTTCGCCAACGGAGTTGGAAGATTCATTTATCTATTTATTTATGTATTGGTTTGTATGTTTGATTCTACCAGCAAAAACTCCTCGGCCGAATTACTTGAAATCTTCAGGCATGATTTGTCCTCATCCAAGGACCAAACGATGAAATTTTGGGACTTTAACGACTAACCTTTCTAAATAAATCTCCCAAAAAACTGTGAAAACATGTCCCATACAAAGCGGATGAGAGGAGATCAGCGTCTGTTGCCACGGAGACGCTCAGTGTTTCACACAGTGACGTAGCGACCTGACCTACCTAGTTAGCATCGATATGAGCTAACGGCTATCGTGCTCGCGATGCTAACTCGGTTCCGCAAACATATGTAGCGTTGGCGAAGTTCTGCACTCTACCGAACGTAGCTCTAGTTCTTTGTGTATTGAACTGGAAATGCGTGAGCTGGACGGCAGCGTTCAGTCCTCATAATGTCGATCCTGAGAAAAGTGAGAATAGAAGAACGATGTAGAAAACACAACAGTTATGAGGGTGATTCTGTGGTTGGGAAAAAAAAAAAAAAAGAGCAAAACCGCATTAAGAAAATATAATTCTGCTCTTGTTAAAAATTAGGAAAAACAGGAGATTTAAAAAAAATAAATAAATAAATCTCCTCACTCAAAAGTTGTTTTCCAGACTTGAATCTGACCACTGAGGAGGAACCTCCGCTTTAACGTGATACTTGTTGATGTGCTGCGGCTCTGTTGAAAACCTCCCCAGACGAACCGAAGCAATGCACGAAAACCACAAATCACAAGCTTGGCCCGTGACTTAGACCGACGCAAATCATGACTACTGCTTTTGAAATATGTCCCAAGCGGTCCCAACGGGCTCAGGTCTGGCAGCAGACGGAACAAAAAAACAACAAAAAAAAAAACAACCCTGCTTTTGATTTGCATTGTGAGCCACACACACACACACACACACACACACACACACACACACACACACACACACACACACACACACACACTGTGTTATGACATTCACATGTCAGATATACTGTTGGGTTTTTCCAGCCAAACCAAACCAGAAGATTTACTAACAGCATTTACAGCAGCGTTGAAGAGCTCCACAGCTGAACGACCACATTGTGGGTCCCAATCTTCAATATTTACATCATTTACTTTCTTCATTTTTTTTTTATCCCCCACTCCGCTCACCGAGCCCGATCCGCCCCGCGGCGATCTGGCGCCGACGGCCCTGTTGCCGTCATGCAGTTCCTGATAAGTAAAAACACTCGGCTTTGTGATTTTATGGCCATAAGTTTGTGGTTTCCTGACAATCACACGAGCTCTGAAGTTCAGTAACCTTGTGTTCGTGGAACTCGCAGGCGTCCAGTGTGTTCTTAGCTGATATACAAAATTCACTGGTTCCGCCGCCGTGATGAAATAAGCATTTGGCCGATGTTTTCAAAACATCTGAACAAGTTTTTAACTTTTGTTTAAAGTCAGTAACACGACTCTGATTGAAAGTATTGAGCATTTTTTGTTTAGTTTTTTTTGATTATTCTACTACATGAGAGTTATAAACTTGTATTTTATTTTATTCTAAAACTTCTTTTTTGGTCCAATTACGTCTGGCATCACCTTCATACCATTTAACTCTAATGTGGATAAAATGTGACACAATGATTGGAAATTACTAAACGCACTCCCAGATTCAATAAATAAGAATAGATCTGTTTTTGTTTTTTTAACAGTTTCCTTTCCTTCTACAAACAATATGACCTGAACCGATTAGAAACAGGCGGGCAGGTGGAAGCAGTCGCTGACGGTTACCAGGTGAGGTTCAAGGTGCTGATGGAGGTTCACAAGGACTGATTGTTTTTATAAAGTGGACAGGAAATGGAGAGACGAGGGACTATTGGGTCTCTGCAGTGGGTCCGGAATCGATCCCAATTCTAAACTCTCACTGCGGCGAATCTCCTCCGAATCTTTCCTGGATGGTGAGATTCTTCGCTCCCACCGCCAATTGGATTTTGTTCATTTTGGGATAATAGTACAGATGCTCTTTTCACGTGTGAGGAAATCAAATTTGTTGATGTCTTCCCCCGAAAGTAAGCGGAGAACATCTTGGCTCATTAAAAAACTGCGGCGCCTTCTGTGAAGCAGGAATTAAAAATCCAAACGTCTCTGAACGCTCACCTATATTCAGGTTCCATAATGCTCGTGGGGGTTTAATGTTTTCCCCTGAAAGGGAAGGATTTTGTTTATTATGGGATTCAGGTAAGATTGAAGACACTAATAAATGTCCATTTTGGATTTTATTGCTCATTACGTGTTGATTTAAGGGCGACACGTTTTAGCGAAACGACTTTAATATCCACCGACTTTCAAAATCTAAGTGATGCTTTGTGTCACGAGTCCTGCTCCTCTTTGACAAAGTGCAGTTTCACAACTGAAACGCTGCGTTCGGTGTCTTCCACCCTTTCAAAAAAAAACAAAAAACACATTTCTAAAGCAGCTCTGCTTAGCATCGCCGAGAAAATGTTGCCGGGGTACTTTTTGCCAAGTCCTCCAGCTTGTCCTCGAGAGTGTAGCGTGTGTGTGTGTGTGTGTGTGTGTGTGTGTGTGTGTGTGTGTGTGTGTGTGTGTGTGTGTGTGTGTGTGTGTGTGTGTGTGTGTGTGTGTGTGTGATGTAGAAGAATGGCCTCCACAGGCAGGACAGCAGAGTGTTGTGAATCACCCATCAGGACATCGGGCTTTCTCCCCCAAACAACAAGTCGTTGAACATCTCCACATCAAGATGATCCCTGCTCACAAAGTCCATAACCGACAGACGACCACAAACACTGCCATCGATACGTACGATCAATACGACGACAGCGCTTCGCCTCATGTGTTTGGATCGTGGGAGGAAGCAGGCGGAGCCGGAGAAAACTCATCCAGAGAGAATAAAGTAAACTAAGCAGAAAGCGCAGCTGAACGAGAGGCTGTAACTCCGCGTCACCGTGCGACACAGGGAGAGTCATCGTGGACGTTTCCTTAACCCGAGTGGAAACACAAGCAAAATGTTGTATTTTGGCTCCACGAGGAAGTTTTTAGCACCAAATGGTTTGAGAGCCCAGCAGAGAGAGGAAGAAGAGCGCACACACACACACACACACACACACACACGCACGCACGCACGCACGCACGCACGCACGCACGCACGCACGCACGCACGCATGCACACACACACACACACACACACAGTCCAATTGCGCATTATGTTCCTTTCACCTCTCCCTCCCTCTGGCTGGACGATGATAAGTAGTCCGCTCTCGCTCAACGTGAAGCTGTGAATAATGGATGAAGAACAAGTTGTGAGCGGCCGGAGCACAAGACGCTGCGTGATGGACAAGCACACAAAGAGAGCCCCCCCCCACACACACACACACACACACCTGCCGCCTGCTCCCTCGCCATCGCCGTCTCTGTTGGCCACTCTCTTTATCTCCATCTCTATCATAGCAAATCAGCGGGATGAGTCTCTTGCTTCTTTCTTTTTTTCGTATTCATGATTCAGACTTCTGAAAAAGTAATTTCACTCGGCGTGTTGTTCAACCCGACAGCCTCAAGTGGTTTGACCCCGGGTCGGCCAGCTCCGCTGTTTACTGTCTTCTTTGACCTTAAAACCACTCACACCATGTCTGTCCCGCTGCATGAATAATACCACACACACACACACACACACACACACACACACACACACACACACACACACACACACACACACACACACACACACACACACACACACACACACACACACCTCCCCGTTCCCTTGAGGTGGTACGTCCATGCTGGCTCTAATTCCCATAATAAGCCTTTGTACGTGTTATTTCCAGCCACTTCCAGCTACAGTGCTACTTGGTATAATTATGTTGTTTTTTTTGTTTTTTTTAAAACTTACATGTGCATAAAGTACACGTGTGTGTTGAGTGCGAATGTGAACGGGAAGCAGCGAGCAGCCAGTGTGACATTTCGCGAGGTGTCCGTGGCTCGGTGGCAGTAACCCTGGGGGCGGGGGGGTGGCGGGGGGGGGGGGGGTTGGTATCTCGCTGGTTAGTCAACTGCCACGGCGCTTCCTCCTCCGGGGCTCGCAACGCGCTCACTGACCTGTGCCGCTCGGCTTGGGCGAATAACGGGAGGAGGAGGAGGAAGAGGAGGAGGAGGTGAAGAAGAGAGGTCCTGAGTAAACACAGAAGTAGAGATGTGTTCTAACTGAGACTGTGTTAATTCTGCATAATGAATTTGGGGTTTGTTGGTTTTAGTCATCTCTGTTTAACTACAGTCTGCATCGCTCTGTTTGTTTTGTCTCATTCAGCTTTAATGAGGTATTTTGTCGCTTCTTTTATTTTTTATTTTGTATTTCCTTGTGGATTTTAAACCTTTGCTGGGTATATTTTCGTATTTATCTGCGAAACCAAAGGTTTTGCCGACTTCGCCCTCGAACCGAAACCGGAACAACTGATAGTCTCCACCTCCGACTCTGCTTCTGCAGGTTTCTTCCCGTTAACAAAGAGTTTTTTTTCTTTCCTCCGTCTCCTCTGCTTGCTGCTTTCATGTTAATCCTAATAATTCATGTGCTTTAAATAGTTCTGTTTTCTCTTTGTTTTTGTGACTTAAATATTTCATCAGGTATCTTCAAACCACGTCTCTTTCTCATCTTCAATAATTGCTCATAATTGACCTTCTCATCACTGAAGAACTTTATTCACGTGGCCCTTTTCATGCAGATTTGATCAAAGTTCAATGGATTGACCTTTGCGTTGCTCTTCTTCCGTCGTTTTTCTTTTTTTCTGCACCAACGTCTCTTCACGGGAGCAGAATTAAAGCGATTTGTGTGCTTTGCTCAGGTCAGGCTCGTGATTACAAACGGGGGATTACATGAATATGCACATATTTGTTTAGTTGTACTTTATGTAAAATATCAAGAAAATCTTTTAATAAGTGATGACAGATTCCATCAAGAACTCAATTAGCGAGCATTAAAGGTAAACAACCTCCTGGTTTCACTTCTCAGGTCGTTGGATTATAGGAAAACATGACGTTTTACGTGTACGTGACACTTTTTGCGATGACTTGAGACAGAATATCGTATTGGCTTTAGAACTGCGGGAACAATCAGGATAATGTAACGAGCAGCAGCGGAACACTTTTTTATCGGCCCCATTAGTTATTATAATTTCCCTCGTAAGGACCGATAAGTAATTGTATAACTATAAGAAGGAATTAATGGAGTACAGGAGCGAGTGGAAGAAAAGAGACGTCTTCACTAAATCTTGACAAATGTGAACGGTGTCATTAATTAAGGCTTTTGTTTTCTTATTTGTTCGTTCGGTAAAAAAAACGATGATGGCTTCTTC
This sequence comes from Lipophrys pholis, assembly GCF_963383615.2. Taxonomy (NCBI): domain Eukaryota; kingdom Metazoa; phylum Chordata; class Actinopteri; order Blenniiformes; family Blenniidae; genus Lipophrys; species Lipophrys pholis. The sequence continues at coordinate 25,655,507 of NC_137642.1, forward strand.
TTCTTTTTTTTATAGCCTGTTTCCTTTCAACTTGGGCTGTTTTCCTTTAGTTTTTTCCATCTGACGTAACTCCCGCGGGTCTCTGCAGGGAGAGAGAGGATACACTCAAGAAAGGGTTAAGAAATGTTCCCAACACACTAAACTTTATGACACAACAACGTCCCACGAGAAAAAGTTGCGTTTTCTTTTCAGGAAAGTTTTGAAACTGATGTTCGTTTACACAGAAACAGCAGAGAGGCTGAAAACGATTGTGGTGCTTTTGTTAGTTCTTTTTTTAAGGAAACCACACACACAATACCCTATAAACATTAACAGTGAGGGGACGTTTCCATGGAGTCTCGAGCGTTTTTCAAAACTTCCACCTGAGGAGTTGTTTCTCAAAAATTGGCATTTTACCCCGTTTACCCCCCAAACAAAAATGTCACTATGGTGAACTCCACCAATTACACATAAATAAAAGCAGGGTAGGGACTCCTATAAATCGATGAATCCGGTTTAAACGATACTTGAGCTGGAGATACTTTGCACATTTTTCCTCTTTTATCTGTCTCACCCTCTTTCTATACAAATCTCTTTTTTCCCCATGAGGTGGGCAACACATACGACAGAACAAAGCATCTCACAATAATCATCAGTATTTAAATCAGTGTTAAAAGTCTCTGAGAATGGGAAGACAGGATGAACGCTCTGGGCGTGGCACGTCATAAGCTCCCCGGAATAAGAACGCTGATTTAAAATAAGCTCTCTCTTTCAGACAGTCATGACTCATTTGGTTCGGGAGGAGATTTTAGGCTTTCTCGTTTAATGATAATGGCTCACCCTGGAGTCGGCGCGCCGGTGGCCAAATCTCCTGAGCCGACGAAGCTACGAGACGACGACAGCATGTCCTGGGTGGTAAACAGAAATTCATGGACTTTTTACACCGTAATAGGTATTCAATCTAGTTATCAATTGATGTTCAATTTCAGCTGCTTGTTTCTGTGGTTTTCAAAATGATCTGGATGTTTTATTTGGTACAGATGTGATGCCTGATGCAATCTGAGTAGTTGGTGATTAGGCTGTTGCTCAGTGAGCTGCAGCAGTGACCGAACCCTGACCTCAAGGCAATTTACAAAAGCGAGACGACTACCGTATTCTCCAGACTATGAGTCACACTTTAAAAAACTAACTTAATAAAAAAAAAACCTGTCATGCAACTTATATTAATTGAGGCCCCATTGGCATTTTCCAAGTAAAAACCTAAATCTTTCGTTGCGTTGTTGTGTCCGTTGATGCACTGCAAACACAACTTTCTGAAAATGCTAGGACTCCGTCTCCATGGAAACGGGGGAGGAAAAACAACTTTCCTGGGCATCCGGACCACAGCTGTAGTAAACAGTAGTTCTGCACGTGCACAAGTGAAAACGCAACTTTTCAAAAAAGGCTCCCAAGGTGGAATTCTTCGAAAATGGCACGACTCGGGAGAAAATGCAACTTGTCCTAAATGCTGCTACTGCACATTTGCACCACGGTTGTAGTAAATGGTTTTTCTGCACATGCTCAGTAGACAGACAATCATAACAGTGTCTTCCTCCGTCGTGTCAAGACTCCCAGCCCATATTCTCCTGGGACTTGGTAGTTTTATTTTGACAGTCACCGTAATAACAATTTCATTTGGTCGTCTATCTACTAGAATGTCCGCATACTTCCATTGTTGGTGTTTATAGAGTATTGTGTGTGTGGTTTCATTTCAAAAACAGTACCCACTAGTGGCCTAATATGCTAACTGCATAACTGCATTTCTTAAGATTCCACGTAAACAAACATCATTTTCAAAATGTTGACATGTAAACTTGAAACCTTTCTGAAACAAAAATACAAAAACGATGCGTTTTCACTCGAAATAAACCGAAATTAGTCTTGAATGTGGCTGTCAGTATGAATTCTAAATTTAATAAAGACTTAATCAACCAATTGTGAAAATTCACCAGAATCATCTCTCCTTTTCACACACAAGAAAAACTGTTTCTTAAACCGGAAAGCTGCATTTATCTCGGTTTACGAAAGAGTTCTGGCCTTCCTGAGAATCACAATAAAACTGCTTTCAATGCGACACGGAGCTGCTCGCCACATGAGCGTTTCAGGGAAATCAACAAGTTTAAAGAGGAAAAAACCTGCAGTGCTCGCGCTCGCTCGGCGGGCCGCGTCATTTATCCGCCGTTCCTCTCGTAATTACAAAGGCCATCTGGCGTGTCTGTCAGAGGGACACTTTTGAGCTCTGATCTAATCAAATAACGGGCAAATCAAAAGCAGTCTGACATCATCTGCCATGATAACCTTTCATGTTTGATGGCGAAGCTTTTGGGCGCCCGTGCCCAACTGTGCTAGCGATTGCAATATTTACTTGTTTAATCTTGTTTTTGTTTTTTCCTCCCTTCTTTAAATCAAAATGATGCATATTTTCACAATGGTTTGAATTTGAGGCTTTCATCCATGAATAAAGCGTTTCCCAGAAAGCTGGACAGCTGGTGATGAGACCTTTCTTTATGGGGGGGGGGTTGGTTTACATGGATTGTGCCACATGGAGAAGGTGAGAAAAACTGCAATTACTATATAAAGAACACAATGAAATCTGATATGAAACTGAATCCCTTTTAGCATTCGGTTGAAACAACTGCTTCCCAAAAATACTCAAGAAGTCCTTTTAGTTCCTCTTCCTCATGTTCTCCTCTGCAGCAACATTCACAGCAATTATAACCTGAGAAGATGAGTCTTCCTAAATGACAATTTTTGGGGGGGAAACAGTATTTACACCTAAGCCCTTCGCTGCATCCGCATTCCTGTCAGAGGAAGGGAACGACTGTGGCTTTTAATTAATGTGAACGCCAGCCTCCCTGAGGCTGCTCTCTCTTTTCCACGAAAAACCGCCCTCCTATCTCGGCACGCAGCCCGCGAAATGGAACAGAAAGGTATAGGAGTGAGACGGGAACGAGAATGTGAACAAACAGAACTTTTATGACGATCAAAAAGTAAAAACCGGCCCACAGAAGAGGCTGCAATCCGGCCAAAGCACTATGAAAATGGTACGTGTGTGAAATTGCTGTCCAAAACTCACTTCTCGAGCATTGTTCACTTCATTCATACCGTGAAACTGTTTTCGACGCAACTTTTTGTCTTCACGATGGAGCTCCCGCATCTCCACCGAAAGGATTTTAGCGACTTGAGCTCATCTTTCTAAATCAGATCGAGTAAAGAAAAAAATCCAGAAGTGGTTTAAACATAAAGTTGAACTAATAAGATTAAATATCCCAGAAAGTATCCTGGATGCTTTCAATGATATCATTATAAGAACATGCCGAGGTTAAGCAGCTTTCATTCCCATGTTTGCGCCCATAGGCAAAAAAAAAAGACTGTCAGGACTCCCAGTCCATATTCTCCTGGGACGAGGTAGTTTTAAAGATGACAGTCACTGTAATAACAGTCCAACTTTGTCGTCTGTCCATACGAATGTCCGTGTACTTCAATTGTCACCTCCAACGAAAGTTGGCCGAGAAGGTGATGTTTTCATCTGTGTGCATTTATTTATTGGTTTGTATATATATGTAAGTAATTTACCAACTTTCCGCAAAAAATACTCACCCGAATGGCATGAAATCTTCGGGGTTGATTTGTCATCATCCAAGGACCAGTCGATTAGATTTTGGGACGTGAACGACAAATCGTTTCCCAATAAATCCCCCAAACTGCAAAAACATTTCCCATACAAAGCGGATGAGGGAGGCCCCTCGTGCAGGACATCAGAGTTCAGTGTCTGTTGCCATGGAGACGCTCCCTGCTCAGCGTTTCACAATGATGAAGCTTCCTGACCTATCCACTTAGCATTGATATGAGCTGACAGCTATCATGCTAGCGATGCTAACTCAGTTGCACAAACAAACGTGGCGTTGGCGAAGGTCTGCGCTCTACCAAGTGACATTTTAGATCATGTTTACAGCGTAAAGTTCTCTGTTCCCTCTGTTCTTGTTACAAAAGCAAACAACAGCGCCAACTTGTGGCCTGGCATGTTAATCATATTGTTTTCCGCATTTCTGACGTTTCAGCGTAAACGGACACTGTTTTCAAAACGTTGCCGTGTAAACGCGTAACCTTCCTGAAACGAAAACTCGGGGAAAAAAAGAAAGAAAAATTTTGTTTCACGTGAAACCGGTCCTTCGATAGCTTCTGCAATATCTCTGTTTATTCCAGAGTGCACATCAAACCAGGTGGACTGAAAAACCTCTTGGTGAAATGGAGGGAGAGAAACGGCAGCGAGACGATGATGCATGCAGCCCCTCGGGTTTTCAGTCCGAACACACAATTCAGCATGATTCAACCTCACAGGCTCATTGACGTAATCCCGCCTTTGGCAAGACTTGCAGGAGAAAACGGGGGCTGCTCACTGGTGAGCGGGTACTTCTGCTTTTGGTTAGATGTGCATGTGAAGAGGTGTGCAATCACCGAAATGTCAGCGTGTCAGTACACGTGTGTCGGCTTCTTCATGGTCCGGCCTCGTCACAAATTCAGACACGTATGTCCCGGAACACGGACGGACGCACGGCGGCGGCACATTTCACAATGAATTGCAAGGTGATGCTCGGATTCATTCACAGAGACATTAGAAGTTAACTTTTCTGTGATGCAGAATGAGTATTTCCCCTCATGCCATCGCAGCCTGCAATAAGCTGTTTTTGGCCATAAAACTAATGTAGCAGTCTCACACATTGACCGCCCTCTAAAATGGAAATTCATAAGCCAAAATGGCGCGGTGGGAATATCAAAATATGACATATCCGCAGCCTCTCGCGTTTCACGGCCTCTTGCCACTTCTCCATCCCATCCTCATCCCTCTGTCTCTTCCTTTTTTTTCTTTTTAAACAGAGAAGCACATCTGCTGCTTCTGAAGGACACGTCAACCCTCCACTGACACAGCTGACCAAGCAGACGAGCAGAAGGAGGGACGGACGGGCCCGGAGACTTGACACGGCTCTCCGATAATCCACTGGGGAAGCCGGAATCTTCCAACGGGCTTAATCAGATCGCAAAGAATCTGCGAAGTTCCTCTGACAGATCCGAAGTGAAGTTGATAGACCTTCTCGTACCTTGACGATAAGCAGCGTGAGTGTAAAAGGCCATATAACAGTTTCAGTTTGGAAAGAGCACAAAATGAGCAAACTGGAGAAAATAGACAGAAGTATATAGATGAATATACTGTACGAGACTTTCTTTAATTGACTGAAATTTGTGGTTTCGACCAGCGAGGAAATGGAAGCATGTCGAAATTGAGCCCAAAGAGACTTCTGGGAGCACGCTCATGCTCATTGTCAGCTAAAATAATACATGTTATTAGCGTTCCTGGTGACTTATAGTGCTCAACTCAACTGTCGCTGAGCAATACAGGACGTATAAGACTTAATCAGATTCACCACTTCAGAAAAAATCCATGCTGAGACATGTTAACCACATTTAAACTGAATATCAACTGAGACTATCTTGTGATTATTGATGGAATGCTTATAGGTAAGGGGTGTCAAATGTAAAGCCAAGACCAGCCTTCAATTGGTTCCAATATGGCCAAACCACCAAGCAACTTATAAACATTTCAGATAAACAGATTTTTTTTTTACAAATTTCTTAAGAGAATCAATAAAACAAAACACAGAGACCCGAGCTGAGATGTCGGTGATGCTGCCATGAAGGATAGCAAACTAGTGTGAGCCTCAAAGCCATGCTGCCAGGGGGAGTTGGTAAAAACACATTCAAAATGTAACTGCTGGACATTTGGCTGTATTTTGCACCACAAGGTTTCATTAAAATTGGATTTCATGTTGAGATTGTAGCAACTTCCGACAGGAATTGTTTGGTTTTGCACTATTTATGGCACTATTTTACCACACAAGATTACATTTTGCTGTACTAAAATGAGTTTACACCCCTGCTATAGATCTTGGGGGTTGAAGTTGTTGAGCTCCCTGGTTTCTGTGGCCTTCAAAATAAACACGTGTTCCTGTCTTGTATGAAGCCTTTCTTCTCAATCAAGGCAAGCAACAAGGTTTTCTTTCTTGTAATTCAACACCAGCCTCAGTCTAGGAAGAGCTGATAGAAAAGTTTAAGGTACTGGGTCAACCCTCAAGGGCGTTACAGAAACACAAGGCTGGAGTTTCTCAAAAAAAACGATCATGCAAACACACATGGACACCAAAGAAAACACACAGCTCTATTGCGTTACCCAGTATGGCCCAATTGGGATGAGCCCTCCTGTTTCTACTGGGATCCTGCAGGTCGGTGGAAGAGGGGCCCCCTCTGCCCAGAGCGGGCTCTCGGCCCTGGGCGCCCCCCCTGCCCGGAGCTGAGGTGGCAGAGCTGCTCCATGGTTCCCCACCCTCTGCAAGAGATGCGCTTCATTCAGGACCACCAACGAACATCCATCAGGGGTCACCAGGGTTCACAAAGGTTACAGGGAGGTCAAGACTCCAAACGAGAAGAAGGGATACTCATAGGTCAAAAGGGGGTGGGGGGGGTGGGGGGATCAAACAAGAGCCGGAAAGAGAGCATTCAGATCATTCCGCAAAGAGGCAAATGTGACATTCTGGGTGCTTTGAAAAGGTGGGCAAAGGTAGAAGGAGCACAGAGGAACGAGGCGTGTTTCATCCTCCAGTTCACAAAGGAAAGATCTTGTGCAGAAGAGAAGAGAAGCGGAAGAGGAACCGTAGCCTGCAACATCACCGAGGGAGTATAGTTCTTATCTGCAGCAGACATAAGTGAGAAAAAAGCTCTGAGCTCTTTAATCAAGGAAATCACAGCCGGTCCCACCTGCTCAGTGCGAACCAACAGCAAGCCCCGCAAGCCAACGTCCCTGCAAGTCCAGGGTCCGGCAGCAACTGCAGCAACTATCTGAGCCGTGTTTATCTAGATTACCGATTGGCACGTCGCTCAAGCTGCGCGGTCAGGATCGCTGTTTAGCCCACTTATGTGTGAAGAGCGTGTACTCGCCACGCCAGCCTCACGTGAAACCGGCTCAGAATAGACGCGTCTGAAGCCGCCTGCTAAATTGGGGGAGCGCAGTTATAGATTTTTAGTTAGGAGGAGGGCTGGTGGATGAAACAAATGCAAATTTATGTATCAATGCCCTCATTTAACATCTCGGAGACTGGCACAGAACAAGGGCTCAGCTGGATGCTGTGTGTGTGTGTGTGTGTGTGTGTGTGTGTGTGTGTGTGTGTGTGAGTGTGTGTGTGTGTGTGTGCGCGCACTCGTATGCTCTTGGATGTCTGTTTAAGGCCCTGTTTGCTTTTCAGGGATGCTTCTGTTCAGTGATCAAAAGGAGAAGCACTGAGGGAGAAGACGAGAGCAAAAGGGGGCGAAGCCATTATTCTCCAAAGAGAGCCGTTTGTTCGTTAGAGACGCCGCTTTAATCAGACGCTCTCTGGCTGTTGACAAACATGATCACAGGGGACACGCTGGAACTCGCAGTTGAGATCAACCAGCAGGGGGAAAAAAAAAAAAAAAAAAGGGGGTAAAACTGCACCGAGCTGCAGAAGGGAAAATATGTGCAGCTCGGAAGCAAGAAGTTGCAGGAAGAACTCACAACAATGGTTTGGAATTTCCCTGGAAAACGAGTCTGTACAGTGTGTTTTAAAATATTTACTACCTCTCACACATCAAGAGTGAAACTCACAATCTCACTTTCTACATTAAACATAAGGCCTGAGGGCCAAAACCGGCACACAGGAGGCTCCAATCGGGCCGAACGCCGAGCAAATGGTAAGAATTTCAAAGAAAACATTGATTTGACTGATACATTTTAAAGCAGGGGTGTCAAACAGATTTAAGTTCAGGGGCAACATTCAGCCCAATATCATCTGTGTATAACAAAAGTGCTTGACAATCCTGATCTACATAAACAAGTATTTAATTTCTGTTGAGTCCAGATTTGACTATATAAGTCATTATATTAATGGCCTATATAAAGGCCATTATTTATCTATCTATCTATCTATCTATCTATCTATCTATCTATCTATCTATCTATCTATATATCTATCTTACTTTTTTTGCAATTTACCGTCTATCCAGACGTATATGACATATATGGACGTACATTATAAATCTTTCGTCATGTCAGACTCCCTTATGTTTTTCACATGTAAAGATAATATTGTCAACAGCTGCTGAAATTACAAACTGATTCCAACTATTACGAATAACACATGCAGCTACTTAGTTCAGGTAAATAAAAATCAGTTTTCATGAGTCGGGGCTGCCCGGTATCAAAGTATTTTCTTTTCTGCAAACATACACATTATTAGTTTTAGTGTTAAAGGGCGGTTGCTACTCTGTCTTCAGAGATATAAACACTCCGAAGACAGAAAACCCGACGCTATTGCATAGCTGCTTCTGCAACGGTTCCCTGCTGGACTCTAAAAGTAGAAGCCGTCTCCTACAGATTTAAACAGTACGTACGGTACAGCAGGACTCGGGCAACAGAGGTCAACTACAACCGCCTGAACACCAGGCTTTTTTTGTGCAGTTCCAAGTCCGGAGAGGACTTCGCAAACCCACTCCTGTAAAAGATTGAAACAGTGAAGCTTGGTGCAGCCCGGTTCACTTTTTTTAGGAGAGTATGAAATTCTATTAAGACACAACGGCACAAGTGAAAGCCCCGACGGCCGGAGCCAAGGCGAGTTAATCCAGCGAGTTGACTGTGTGCAGCTGACGGCTTAGAGCGGCGGCTTAACGCAAGGCCGCGGCTTTGGCGCACCTGCTCGCGGTCAGTCATGCCTCCAGCCGGCCGGACGGAGAGCAATGTGATTATAACACATCGTTATTAACTAACCACGCTTCGTTTCAACAATATTTTTCTCAGTGTTGAATTACAGAAAAGGCATTCGGCTTCAATGTGGAAATCGTCCTGGCTGAGGGAGGATATGAAGCTACGAACAGCGACTCTGTCAGACACCTGGGCCGAGATCGGTCCGACTCGTGTGAAAGGTTAAGCGTCATCGACGTGCACAGGCAGGCGCAAAGGCTGGAAATGTGCAGTTTTTCCCTTAACCCTTTGCACTACAATGTTTCAAGTGAAAACGCATCATTTTTAGGGTTTGTTTCGCGTTCACACGGCAACATGGTGCGCATGCGCAATAGCAATATTTCAGAAAGGTTATGTTTTCCCCTCGTTTTCACCGAGACGGAGTCGTCGCGTTTTTAAAAAGGTTCCAAGCACCGATACGAAAGTGTTGTCGTGGAAAAACAGGTTCTCAATTGTCTCCCTTACAGAGTTTGATGTGCCTTTTGTTAAATAATAAGCATTAAAAAACACTCTTGTTAAGACTTTTTTCTGTAAAATGTTCAAGTCTCCATGAACTGCATTGATTTGAACTGTGTTACCCCACAATGTCAAATTTGATCGATTCTAAAATCAGTACAAAAAATTTTATTCTTCTAAAGTTTCCTGCTATTCGTTTGCGGTCTGATTCAATCTCAAACTTCTTGCCGAACAGGGATGATCATCACTCCCTATGCAAACGTGACGACTTGCAGAAACTGGTGGGGAAGAACTGCTGGTGAAAGGTCCCGACGCTGTGCGCTCAGAAACCACGGATCAATGTCCTGACTGATATAAGTTAGTACCACAATCCAGTACGATGAGATCAACCGCAGAGAGAGCACTACAGGAACAGTTCTACCAGAACAGCCCATCACAAAACTTAAGGCCTTGAGAGTTTCCATTTTCTACCTGTGAGACAAAAGATGAGGGAGAAACGAATTCAAACAGCAGCTGAGTAATTTTAAATGAGCATATTTTACATTATGGAATTAAAGTTGTGCTTGATCACATAATTTACCGTTTTCCATCGCCTAAAATGTGCCAAGACATTACTTTGAGTTTAAATAATGTGATAATTTTCCGTCCGGACACGTATTAATGTTGATATACAGCCACTGCAACAATGGAAATACCGATACATTTGTAAACGGCAAATTTGGTAAATATGCCCGAAGATGCCAATGCTCTCAAGAAAAATAAGCAAATTAGCTACAACTCTACTTTCCGCAAGCAACACCCGCTCATGGCGCCGGACAATGTTTGTTGTTTCCGTCTTTGCGCGGTTACTAACTGCACGGCGCTGCTTCGGGTCCCGCCCGGCTCGCTCCTGCGCTCACGCCAGTGCATAACTGCCTGCGTAGGTTGTCTACAGCCGCGTATGTGAAAAGTTAATTGTCCATATTTGCATGCGGCACAAAGCTGCAGCGGGGAGGCAGACCTGGCACATGCCACCTCCCCGCTGGCTTCGAGCTGTCAGCCGCGTTTATTAACTATGATGAATCACCCCTCCACATCACATCCAATCAAAGGCCTCTCAGAGGGACTCAAATCTGGTCACTTTTAACTAAATGATTTTCTTGGCCCGCGGTGCGACTGCCAGCGATTGGATTGGCAACCTGAAGACAAGGCTGCTGTTAGAATTATCCTGCCAACGGCCCCGCAGCTGGATCGCTCATTTCTGAAGCCCGTGTGGTGAATTAGGTGGCCGGCTGACGCAGGGGAGGAGGAAATCTGAAAGGATCGGGGTTAGGACGAGAACGCGTTAAAAATAAACACACCTACGTTCAGTGGGAGGCAGAACACACAGGCGTTCTCTTGACCTTGCCTTCGGGATTCGTATTTAATCTAAACAAGGTGTTGTTGTTTCTTTTCCTTTGGTTTCAATGCAAGTTGACAGCTACACCACGGAATCCGAATTATCTCTCCTGCGCGCCGTGGAGGGATTTTCCTCAAATCTCGTCTTTCTTTCCGCCAAAATCTTTCAAGGATGCATCTATATTTAACTGAACATACTCGTACTCAATGCTTGCACGCCTTATGCAAAAAAAAAAAGAATGTAGAGAGAAGAGACAAGGTCAGTGAAAACCCGAATCCCCCCACAGGCCGAGCTCCTTTCGCTCAGAACAGGGAACTGGACACCTCGGCGCTCGCTGAAGGATAAAGCCTTAGATCTGGGCCTGAACGGAAGAGCGCGGCCAAAAACCAAGGAGGGCAACGGAGGGGAAAAAAAGGGAACAATCGATAGATTCTTGTAGACACAGCCTCGAGTTTCCAATCTAACACGGTGCCGTATTGATTAGGCTTCACGGCGCGGGGACGGTGATGTCAGCAGTGGATTTGGGAGTCTTTAACAAAACAAACTACCTCACAGGGGGACGGGAACCGGGTGCCTTTTTGTAGGTAATGCAAACAAATTCCAGACCGTAAATGAGAACTTGCTCGATGTCAGCACTGCGGGGAAAATGGTGGGGGAAGATAGAGACACCGAGCGAAGCTAATGGAAGCAGAGAGAGAGAGAGAGAGAACCTCTGTAACGTCATTAGTCTAGGTCGGACTTTATCAGGGTCTTCGGCACTTGGACTCTTTTTAACTGAACACAGGAAGTACGATACGAGTGGCGTCCAATGGTTCGCCCAGGGCTTTTTGGCCTTTTTTGTGTGGATTTTCCTTCAACATTTCAAAGACATGCATTGATTCGACCTGTCCACTGTAAACAATGTTTTTCGCAAGTCAAAGCCCAGGTGAAAGACAAGACAAGACTAGAGCTACACTCGGCAGAATGCAGATCTTCGCCAACGCCACATTTTTTGTGGAACCGAGTTAGCATAGCTAGCATGATAGCCGTTAGCTCATATAAATGCTAACTAGGTAGGTCAGGTAGCAACATGTGTGAGACAGTGAGAAGGGAGCGTCTCCATGGCAACAGATGCTGATATCCACCATGAGGTGTCTCTCTCATCCGCTTTGTATGGGACATTTTTTTCACAGTTTTTGGGGATTTATTAGGAAACAGTTAGCCGTAAAGATCCCAAAATCTAATTAATTGGTCCTTGGATGATGACAAGTCATCCCTGAAAAGTTGTTGCAATTTGGGTGAGTAGGTTTTGCGAAAAGTTGGTAAAATACACACATACATGCATACATTCATACATAACAATAAATGATTATATAAGTACGCGCGGACGAAAAACATAACCTTCTCAGCCAACTTTGTTGGTCACAGACGACACAGACGACCAAGTTGGATTGTTATAACGGTGTCTGTCAAAATAAAAGTACCAAATCCCAGGAGAATATGGACTGGGAGTCATGACACCATGGAGGAAAACATTGCTCTTATTGTCCATGTGATGTGCATGCATAGTAGCAGCATTTTGCATTTTGCCCAGTAACTCGGACTTGCAGTTTTCAAAAAGTTTCACCTTGGAAGCCAATTTCAAAAAGTAAAAGTTACATTTTCAGTGACTCCCGAGTTGTTGTGTAAACGGACACCCAAAAAGGCGAGGAAAGTTTATCGTTTCCACTTGAAATCGTTGTGGCCTTAGCCTTTGCAGATTGGCTCTTCACCAAATGAAACTCTCCGTGACTCGAACACAATTCAAAGGTGTAGCATTACCCTCTGTCACAATGCTGTTGTGAACATATTTCATTGTGTAACACTGCCACTTTTCAACATAATTGAGGGAAACAGTTCAGGAGCATAATTTCCACGAGCCGGTGGCTGATTTGCAGATGAAAGGAAAGAGCTCCTTGAATGAAATCCGCTCTGGGGAACTTGACTCATAAAGCGAACATGGAGTAGTTTCCTGTGAAACGAGGCTCACGGCTTGTGACTCTCCCGAGGTCAGAAGTGTACGAATGCAACGCAAATAAATAAACCAGGAAAGCAGTGACTTCATCAAATGTCGCACTCATTCCTTAAAAGAAAAAGACGCAACTAACTGGATCAATTTATACTGTTTCTTAAAAAGTCATTCAAATTGCTGACCGTTCTTTTATAAAACAAATAAATTAAAAAAACACAAAGATTTATTCAGGAGTAATAATGCACTCCTCTAGCTGTAAATTGAAGTTTAGAGAAAAGCGTTGGCTTACACTCAGGCCCCGTTTGAAGGTGAAAAACCTTAATTTTTCTGTTTTCGTTTCATGTTTACACAGCAACGAAAATGATGTCGTTCTCATGTTGGGCCACTAGTGGGTGCTGTTGTTTGTTGTTGTAATGAAACTACACAAACATGCAGCAGAGAACAATACTCAATTAACGTTAAAAAATGGCGAGTACACGGACGATGAAGTTGGATTGTTATTACGACTGTCAACTAATAAACTACCAAGTCCCAGGAGAGCATGGACTGGGAGTCATGACACTCTGGAGGAAACATTGTTCTAATTGTTCGTCTACTGAGCATGTGCAGAACAACTAGTTACTACAGCCATGGTGCATAAGCTCACTGGCAGCGTTTCCGCCATTTCCATGGAGACGGAGCCCAAGCATTGTCAAAGATTTCCAGGTTGGGAGCCGTTTTCCAAACAGTATTATTTTCAGTGGCTCTGAGTACCATTGTCGTGTGAACGGACGGCCAGAACGCAACGAAAGTTTTCTTTTGTCACGTTGCAATCGCATATTCAATGAGCCACATTACATCAATTGTTTGTCCATTAAATAAACTAATTAACAAGCCTGATGAAATTCAATTACAACAAATCCCATCATAAAAGTATTGTCATTACTGCGACACGGGTACAGTCAATCTCCTTCAAACAAACCTGAATGCGCAACAGTCGATCTGTAAGATGGCGCCACAACACAGTTTCCACTCCCTGCAACAAATTCATTGGACTGAACAGACGTGAAGCAGGGAATGGCACAAAAAAAAAAGAAAAAGAAAAAAAAAAAGAGCAAACTGTGCTCGGTCAACCAACAAATACAAAATAAAGTTAAGAGGAGACGCAGGATACTCTCCCACTCCCTCTCTCCAAAAGATACAGCACAATAAATTATGGTTCTACCTCTGTAACTCCTCTGCATTCCCTCCCCGACTCAATCTCGTGCTCGCATAAACACACACACACACACACACACACACACACACACACACACACACAAACACGAGCGGGGCAAAGAGATAGCAGCAGACACTCTTATCTCCAAACATTGGCAGCTCATAATGAGAGTGACTTCCTCTGCAGCCAGTGGTTGAGTGGTGCTGACAGCCTCTCAGCCCTGCATGTCAGCACCGGGGGATTTGAAGCGCCGCGGCGGCTTTGACAGGCGGGCCACGCACTTACAGATGTTTTCACACTCGCAACACACACATGTGCAGACGCCGGCGCTGCCATGCCTCGGCCGCGGGAGGGAGGGAGGACACGACGACGCGTTTGAAGTCTTGACGCGTGGAAAAGACACAACATTGAGCTTTGGTGTATCGGGGCTTATGAGTGGTGAGTGGGTGATACACGGGGAGCCAAATGGGAGAGGACGGAGCTTAAGGAGGGAGTTTAAGCCAAGCAGACATCAATACGCGACGGCGGGGGAATGAATTCATTACGAGGCAGGGAACGCGGTTTTCGATTGCTGCCCAAAGTGCTCGTAGAAAATCTGGATCATGCACAGGTTGGAGATAAACCGCGGCAACTCTTCGGCTGGATTTCAACAACTCCTCCTGGTGCCCTTGACATCCGAGGACACGGAGGCCGAGTTTAGAAGTTTGCTTCGTCTTTAATTCCGTGCGGCTGCTCTGTAATTGCTTCAAAAAAAACAAACTGTCGTGTTTACTTCGAAGTTGCGAAGTCCAAAGAGTTTAAGATAAGTGCCGCCGTCCTAAATGCTGTATTATCGCTTCAGTTCCTGACGAACAACTGTAAAAGGTCAGTGTGTAGGGGTGGGGCGGGAAGCGATAGCTCTATAAACTCATCTTTATTCATTGCTTGCGCCTCCTGGAATCCGGGATGTTCTTATCCGTTTTCAAACCCCGACGCCCCGTCATTGAGCCACGGCGCCGGTGTTTACCTGAAGTCACAATGACGGAGTCAGATCTCTATCAGAAGGAATACAATCACTCCTGAGGATTCACAAACACAGGCTGGGATTTATATGGAAATTCACAGCTCCACAAATTCACCCAAGAAATCACTTTCTGAGATGTACGCAGGTGTGATTGCCTGAAGAAGACATCTGACTGGCTTCACATTGAAAATAATTCATCTGGGGATTGAATCATGAGGTTGTGTCGTATTTAGAACTCCCGTCTCACAGGAAGAAACCCCGGGCTCGGGGGAGTTTGTGTACATTTCTCTGGGTTTGTTGCGACAAAACGTTTGCTTGAGAGTCATTTGCTGAATCGGCTGCAGGTGATTTCAAGTGAAAACAGAAAACTTTTGTTGCGTTTTGGGAGTCTGTGTACACGGCAATGACGCTAGGTGTCACTGAAAATTAAACTTTTTGAAAACGGCTCCCAAGGAGGAACGTTTTTGAAAATGGTTTGACTGTCTCTATGGAAACGGGGAGAGAGAAACGCAACTTTTTGGAAACGTTCTTGCTCTGTCTCTGTGTAGACAGAGTTGTCGCTGCTACTGCTCTTTTGCACCACCGTCATAGTAACTAGTTCTTCTGCACATGCTCAGTAGCTGGACAATCAAAACAATGTGTCATGACTCCCAGTCCATATTCTCCTGGGATCTGGTAGTTTTATAGTTGACAGTCACCGCAACAGCAATCCAACTTCATCATATGTCCATACGTATGTCCGTGTACTCGCCATTAATGTTTATAGCGTTTTGTTCCCTGCCGACATATGTGTGTGGTTTTCTTACAAAAACAGCAGTGCCAACTAGTGGCCTGGCATGCTAACTGCATCGTTTTCAGCGTTTCTGCCGTTTCCGTGTAATCGGACATCGTTTTCAAAATGTTGCAGTGTTAAAGCAAAACATTTCTGGAACGAAAAAGTAAAAATGATGTGTTTTTACTTGATATTTTGTCATATAAATGGAGATTGAATGTGTGTGACTGTCTCAATGCAAACTGAACCATATAAACTGCTGGATGGCTGGATGGCTGGATGGATGGATGGATGGATGGATGGATGGATGGATGGATGGATGGATGGATGGATGGCTGGCTGGATGGATGGCTGGATGGATGGATGGATGGATGGAGTACAGAGAATGCCCCAATAATGAAAAAAATAATAATTACCTATGGATCCACTTTTGTTGGGATTGTTTGTGTGCCTTTCTTCACAGCCATTACTTTCTAGAGCTCGCTCCCCTTTTGAAGTATTTTGGTCATGCTGCTCCTTCATGCCACTCCCCTACATGTTTTTAATGTCTCCCTTCTCCAACACGCGAATCCACTGAACGTGTCGCCACAAAGCTCTGCAGAAAGCGTGATAATGAGCCGCCCATGACAATGAGGAGTATTAGAGCAGGAGAAACGTTGGAAACACGCCTGATCGTGGCATTTAGTCAACACCTCTGCACGATGGGAAAGTCCTCAGGGGGAAAAACTGCTGCAGTCGTCACTTTTCTCAAGATTGCACTCGTGTTCTGTTTTGGCTGCCGTCTGCTTTTTGTTGTTTGGCGTCTGTTTCATGTTCCGATTTTTAACCATTCTGCCTCCTTAATAAATGCTGATTTATTTAAAACAATACCTTGCCGGCATCAACACAGAGGTTTACTTCTGATATTTTGACTTGATGATGTAGGAGATGCGACAACAGAAAGAAAGTGTTTTCTTTCATGAGGGGGCTTGAAGGGCACCTGGAACAGCGAGAAGTTCATGAATATCGTAATACAAAACTACCCAGGCCGCACATTCGTCTGTTTCTTTGATTTTTTCGAGCACCTTGGGGCCAAATGGCGTGGCAGTAATTTGGAGTCCACTTGAATTTCAGAATAACGCTCTCCGTTTCTGCGCCGCACCTTCCTGCATGGATCACCGAGTCGTACGCGACCGGTCAAGAAAAAGGCAGGCGTTTCATCTAACCCTCTGAGTGTGTACTAACTCCCGCCGTGTGATGGAAAATTATTGTTTTTCCGCCCGCTGCGATGTCTGCCTTTCTGTTTACCGATTTACAAAGCTGGAGTCTCACCAGGTCTCCAAGAAAGGTTAGACATGTGCAGGTATTATACGCTGAATACATGAACATATGTGTGCTTTTTGTAAAGCTTAAGTCATACACCGATAGAAAACAGGCAACAGAGGAACTTAAGGAGACATTATGAACAGAACAGAAATACAGAGGAAGAAAAGGGTGAGTGGATTGAACAAGGGGGATATCTAAATGAGGAAGGAAATCAGCGGCTTTAATTTAAAAAAAATAAAAAATCATGAAGGGGCGGAAAATGATGAACATGACTTTCTAACCACACAAACTTTGATGCTTGCAGATGGCATCAAAAACAATACACCCGTGTAGAACCTGTTGCATAAGGTTGCATTCACACGGCAACGTATTCAAGTGAAAATGACAATTTTTTTAGTTGCGTTTGATACTTGATTATATAATAAGCAAGCCTGTTTTTCACCCCCTATTTTAGCAATATAAACCAGTAGGATGACCGACTGTATGTATCAATAATTGATATGACAGGTCTCGCCACATCATTATTATTACTGTTATTGTCATTTATACATTATATCTGCACACTTTTCTCCTCCTCCCTTGTTTATGTCACATTTTCCTCCGCTAAAGTGAAAAAAACAACAACACCATTGATAACCTACAACGATCTCAAACCAATACATTTGTGACAGTGCCCACATGGCTTCGGAAAAACAACACTGCTAGTTTCACCAAATAGATGTGAGATGAACTATTGCACGCAGCAGCTCCACTCGAACAGCGGTTGCTCATTTTTTCGGTGCGGAGCATCGCGTGGCTCACTCCTGCCTGTGACTCACTCAGCTCCCACAGGGTGAACGCACTGTGCCTCAGGTAAGGATCTGAAAATAATTAGCTGAATTAACCTGCCGGCGCTGCTGCGCCTCATCTGCACGTGTGCACATATTATACCGAGAATGTGTATTTTGGATTAAAACTGTGTATGATCACGGACTTGTCACTATAGCAATTGAATCACCAGTTGATATAACAAGCATGCTTTTGGATTGTGGGAAAAGGGAAATTATCAGGAATAGACCCACTGAAAAAAAATTATTTTAATCACTGTAACTGTTAACAACGCCCCAAAAAAGCCACTTCTAAGAAAATGGAAAACTTTTTAGGTGTTCGGAGACACTGAAAATGCAACTTTTTGAAAACACTCTGACTTCTTCTCCGTGGAAATGGGAGAAAACACAATTTAAAGGGTTGATAAGTCTTTACTGAAAGTGGATTTACTTTGGCTTGTTTCTGTAGCTAAGATAACAAACTACACCAGGGGTGTCACATATTTTAGTTGAGGGGTCACATGCATCACAAGTTAATCTCTCGTGGGCCTGACGAAAAAAATATAGCTATACTAGATTCTGTCTCAGCTTTGGTCTTTGTTTTAAACCAAAAAATATCTATATTTTCTTTGAAATTTTTACAATTTGCTTGGTGGTTTGGCCGGATTGGAGCGTCTTGTGAGTTGGTTTTGGCCCCGGAGCCTCATGTGTGACACCCTCGCGCTACACCTTGTTGTGATGAAATGAAAGTGACGTGCGTGGTGACAGAGAACAGGTGGCCGTGAGGCGCTGCAGTGCGTGATACAGTGCATCTGTACGCTGTATGTATGGGTGTCGCTGGAGATTAGTGGCTTCTCTCAGGGATGCGGGGTCGATTATGGATTTACAGGATCACCGCGGCCACCTATTGTTCCCCTAGCCTTGGATCGCAGAGCCATAACGCCTCACTGTAGCCAACATAAAACATGCTTAGTGAGTCTCCAGGAATAGGAGGCACAACACAAATCATTGACCTGAATCTGAGAGCTAAAATTAAGCTGCTTTACTCACAAAGTTTAACGATTATCTTTTGGGGACCATTTCTTTGTTTGTTTTATTTTATTTCTAACATAAAAAATAAAACATAGATCATGAGAGCAATGAATACAATGAAAATGAAAACTTAACGTGTTGGAAAAAGACTAGGAAGAAGCGTAAGCTTATTAAATCTGTCCCCTTCACCAATACCACTTTTTTAAAGCAGTACAAGTACTCATCTTTAGCTGCTTGCCAATACTGAGTACCAACACGAGTACTTATCAAACGCCATAAAGCCTAATTTATACTCTATACACAAACCGTAAGCAAAGGCCAACAGCATCACAGCATCTATCTACATACTGCAGTTTGTAGACCGAGGAACCGAGCTCGCTGTTAATCAGTCACACTTTGATCATGTTTAGCAAGTAGCATCGCTGATGTGTGAATCTCGAAACTCTTTAGCATGTAGCACCGCTGATGTGTGAATCTCAAAACTCTTTAACATGTAGCATCGCTAATGTGTGAACCTCGAAACTCTTTAGCATGTAGCATCACTAATGTGTGAACCTCAAAACTCTTTAGCATGTAGCATCACTAATGTGTGAACCTCAAAACTCTTTAGCATGTAGCATCGCTAATGTGTGAACCTCGAAACTCTTTAGCATGTAGCGTCGCTAATGTGTGAACCTCGAAACTCTTTAGCATGTAGCGTCGCTAATGTGTGAACCTCGAAACTCTTTAGCATGTAGCGTCGCTAATGTGTGAACCTCGAAACTCTTTAGCATGTAGCGACGCTAATGTGTGAACCTCGAAACTCTTTAGCATGTAGCAGTTAAACTAGTGAGCGAAATCGGGTTTCTCTATCTGCTGACGCGTGACGTCACGTAATACTCGCCAGGTTGTATCTTGGATCTTTTTCCAAGTAGGAGTATCAGACCCGATGCTGGTATCGGTGCGTCGCTAATTGTCACGAAACAAACGCTTCAGTGTGATGATATTGGTGACATCGCTTGTTCGGTAGAAATGTGTGGCTGAAGCAAGAGACAATTCAGAAACACAAAGAGAAATACAATCACCTTTAGTGCTTCGCTGCACTCGGACTTAAAGTTCTTTGCAAACTAAAACCTAAAACTTCCATGAAGTATAAGTGAGAATCCCCAAAGAGGACTTTTCATAAAAGTTTTTTTTTTTTCTTTCTTTTTTTCCTTAAGTATGCATGTTTTCTGGAAGTTTTGTGGATCTGGAGTCAGTTCCGCTGCAGTGTGGACCTCGAACCTACGTGCACATCTTCACCATCAAAAAAACAAGCTCTAATCATCTCTGCCTCCATCCTTCTTCTGTCATCTCGCCCTTTAATTTCCTCCCGAAAAGCCAAAGAGGCAGAGCAATCTGGTCCTTTCTGTTTCTGTGCTCTCTTGTCCTCTCAGCCTCATCCTCCTCTTCACAGATTAACCCCTGGCTCCAGCTCCTCTCCCTCCTCCCTGCATCGCTCTCTCCCGCTCTGTGATCCTCCTCTAATGGTCAGACACAAACCCTCCTTACCAGATTTATCCTCCTCTGCGCCGTCCTCCCGCTCTGTCTTTTCCGCACTCATCACCATTACGCTGAGAGAACAGCGGTTTAATGACGGACCCCGGACTCATCCGGCATCGGCCAAAGATAAAGACACTCAGAGCTGTCAATGACCATAAAGAGGCATCTGCAAAGAAACTATTTGATTAGTTCGGTAGTTTCTAACCGATGGGTCAGGAAAAGCGGTGATTCAGTCATTATGTTGCATGAACTCCTTCTGAATTGCTTAATATACTTTGTTAAAACTGAGTACTTTTCTGTCTTACTGGTCTCTGGGTCTAAAGAGTCTTGTATCATGTGTGTCTAATAACTATTCAGGCGATGTGCGTTCCTACAGTTAACACAAAGACAGACAGGGTGCCCTTGCACCCAGATTGCTGCAACCCTGGTAGAGAATGATCAAGCAGGAACCAACACAGTCCAGCACTCCCCAGCAGCCAGCACTGACTTAATTTAAGGGCTTTGAATAGATGTCTGGCATAGCAGTGCCACAAACATTGCCATACACGTAGTTCCCTGTGTTAGCAATTTTTAAGCTTCGCTGCTTCGATTCAAACTTTATTTACTATCAGAATTAGTCCACGACTACTAGTACCCGACTAAGTCAACTAATATTTTCATTATTCGTCCAAACCCCAGTTTAAGGCAGACACTGGCATCACAAAGCCATACGTGTCCCTCTGCCTCTGCTTGACCGGCCCTCGGGGACGGGAAATCCTCAAACAAATGAAAATTACTGTCATTATTGGCTCAGCGTGGAGCCCGAGAGTTTCCAGGAAGTGTCGTTTTTTTTGGCCAGTTTACATGATGACGGAGCCCGAACGTTTTCGAAAAAGTTCCATTTTGGTTTTAAAAAAAGGAGCGTTTTCCGTGGCTCCGAGCTCCGGCGCCCAAAATGCGACAAAAGCTTTGCGTCTTCACTTGAAATCGTTCCCATGTGAACGGGCCATTAGACAGGCTTCTTACAAAGTTGTTCTGGGGAAGAAGAAGAAAAAACACCAACGTCTTACACTTGAGGAGGAAAAAAAATCTAAGTCATCCATCACTGCAAAGAGGCATTTGGACACCGAGTATGGAGAGGCTGCCACCACTACAGGAAAGTCACCATAAATCTATCTGGAACCCACAACTCTGACTGTCAGGAAGTGGCACCTGCCTTGCTTTGTGAACTATGATGCTGCAGAGCACAGAGTTCAGCTCCGTCCCTGCTTGGCCTGGCTAAAGCATTAACAGAAGAAGAGAATGCCATGCTATAGGTTACCCCTCTTTCAAGGTACACCTCTGTTTCTATGTCGAGTCAATGGAGAACAAACAAACAAACAAACAAAAAAAAACGGGCTCGGTCAGGAAGTCTGTACCTAGTCCAAGAGCTTGTTTTTCTGTTTCTCACCACCCACATTATGATCTCACCGTTCCTGCAAATCAGCTCATTGTGAGATAAGAACGACAGAGGAAACGTAAACAAAAAATAAATAAAATCTTTATCAAAAGGGGTCAAAATATCTGCCTCATTCTCTGGAGACGTGGAGGCAGAGTCTGCCCGTTTGATTTGACACAGCTCTCATCACCTGCAGTGCAATAATGAAAATGTAAGCCGCTGCGTGAGCGCGCCTCATACATGCGTCAGATTCCCTTCTTTTTGTTCTTAATACCCACAACAATCTCAGCTGTGTGACCATGCAGTACCTTGATGAGGCTGTGAAGAAGGATATAACATCGCCATCTAGAGGCGGGACTCAGCAACCCCCCCCCCCCCACACACACACACACACACAAGCACTCTGGAGGAGAAAGTGCTGGTCATGCTCTCCTGCGTTACTTGAAGCCTCTCAACAAGTGGATTCACACAGCTAAAAAAGACAAAGACCCCCAGCCCCCCCCCCCCACGCCCCACCCACCCACCCACCCACACACACACACACACACACACACACACACACACACACACACACACACATACACACACAAACACACACCCTTTTCTTCACTGCTTGATGAGACTCAGAACTATAGCTCCCCATGCAAGGTCACTTCCAGCCGGCGTGCAGTGGAACCGAGGGTGAGAACAGGGGAGAGACAGAGACAGATTGTGGAGAGGAGGGAATACTTGACACACAGATAACCTTCGGATACGGCATGCACAGCTTGGAGCTCGACCGCGCCTCAACCGAGACAGGTGACCAGTGAAACAATTAAGAACAAAAAAAAAAAACAGTTGAGAAAGTGGAGAGATTTCTTCTTACCGATGATGGGAGCCAGACGGAAGATGTCCGACAGACGGCTGTTCACCGGCTCGTAGGGAGAATCCTCCACGAAATCGTTCCCTGCCACGAGAGGACAAAACCACATATTAGATGCAAACAAATAGATCTGTTTTTAACCCCCCATTCCCCCCCCCCCCCCCTCCCGTTTTGTTTATCGTCCTTCTCCCCGCGCACACTGGCCTGCATGTGACACGGGTTATTCGGGTCAGTCGATATCCACGCTGGCACAAAGCCACACGCTTGATTAGGTAGGTTGGTCAGCTGTGTTGTGCAACTGGAAGTCAACTAACTGGATGCAGTTTCGAGACCAACCCCCCCACCCCCCCCCCCCCTCCCGCTATGATCAACACTTGAAGATGTCACAGCCGAGTGCTGAGGGGCTTCACGCTCCATTACCCTCAAGGAAAGTGATTTAGGAGGTCAAAAAGTGTCCCCGCTCTGTAGGATCATGGCTGTGAACCAAGTCGGCGGTTTGGATTTGGATGGGAAAAAAAAAAAATGGAGCGATTGTGCTTGATCAGCACTGGCTGCGTGCTACATTTTAGACTTTCTGTGTTTGTGGTGGCAGGGAGGGAGAAAAAGGAGGGTCACAGAGGGAAAGAGGGCAACGGCCTGATGGTGCCCCGCCTTCCCCTCCTCTGAGCAGGGGGAGGAGCTCGAGCAAGCAATCCCCCCCACCCCATTAAAACCTATGGGGGATGTCCATTTCACATTAACTGTAGCTGCGGGGTGTTCTCTAAATGTCGCCGTCTAGCCCAAACAAAAACTCCCAGGGGCCTTTGAGACGGCGTGTGGCAACCCGAGGAAACACTCTGGAGTACAGAGCTATTGTTTGACGCTCTAGTGCAGGGGCAGGGGCTGTGCAACCCAATTTCATCTTGAGTGGGCCAGATCAGGAAAATAGTGCCATAAAAACCTTCAAATCTAAATTCTGAAGATTTTCTTTGTTGTGGCGCGGAGTATACCTTATGAAAATGTTTATATTTTTTTTTAATCTGATGAAATACTTCCAAAAATGTCAACATAACTGCAACATTAATGATGCAAAATACAGTGAAATGTCAAAAAAAAAAGGTAGCTGTTAAATTTTGTGGCGTTTTTGCGTCAATGTTTTCCCAAAAAAAAAAAAAAACACTGACAGCGTCGCTTTGAGGCTGTCTTTAATGGCCGCATCACAGGCCTCTTAGCATGGGTTTCAATGTTTTGTTGTGACGGCTACTTTTAAAGGTTCCATATTATGCAAAAATTCACTTTATAATAATTTTCTAACCGCAATATGTGTCCTCATAGCCTGGGTATGGTGTCCCAGGAGTGAAGAAAGTCTGTCATTTCTCTCACTTGCTGGTTCCACATTGTAGTGAACGTGTGCTCAAACAGGAGAATCTGAGATTTTCCCTTCATGATGTCATGAGGGAAATAACCATTCCCTCTGGTAATGGATACTCACTTTGACTGACACAGGTACATGAGCTCTGCCTTCTAAAACTATGAGTGTGTGCCATAGTTTTCTCCTTGCAAATGCTTCCGGAAAACAGCATGGAGTAGGCCTCTACAGACACATCTCATTAGCATTTAAAGGTACAGACACAGAAACAGCCTGTTCTCGGTAGAGCTCACTGGAGGGTCTTTTAGACTGGCTGAAATTCAGGACTAAGGCTGGATTTGGTTGCAATACACCTTGAATACAATTGTGTTGAACCTTTGACAAATATGTACAATTGTTTAAAAACTTTATCATATGGGACCTTTAAAAAAAGCCCCCCAAGAAATCTTTACTTTCTTTCAGCGCTTGTAGGCTGGTTTTGGCCTGCAGGCCTTATCTTTGTATATATATAACAGCAAAACCAAATATATGGGCAGTTTTGACAGAGGACTTCACAATAAGATCAATAAAACTCCACTGCCAACCTTGAAGCGTCTGATAGATGCCCCAGTAAATGCGCAGGCAGTTCTTCTCCTTCTTCATGCCCCGCTTGCAGCGGCAGTTGTACAGCGGACTCTGCTTGAGCGCGTCAATGGCGCTCCGGCACTCGTCCCTCGCCTCCAGGCCGTCCACCATGCTGAAGTTGCTCTCCTTGCCGCCGGCCACGCACTGCCTCATGGTGCGGTACTTGGTGCTGCACGTCTGCTCCTTCAGACACTGCTCGCTGGCCCGCACGCAGTCCAGCCGCGCGGCCCCGGCGCGAGCGCTCTCCTCCGCGCGCGACAACACATCTGGAAAGTCGGGCACGGCCGTCAAAAACTTTTTTCCCTTGCTTCTTTTCAGTAAACATTTAAAAAGTACTCTGCAAAAGCCTGTCATAGGGATGTGCGTAAAGCGATTTTTGGGAGGGAAGCGATCACCGATTGCTCAAATAATTGCGCCGTTGTTTGCGCGCAGATCCGTGGATCGCGCTGCAGAACTTAGCCCTGCGCTAATTGAGGATACATTATTTGCACAGCACATCATCCAAAACCTCCATATTGCTACGCTTCTTATGCTTCCAAAGCTACAAAAAAAATATGGAATAATGCGCAATAGCGGATCCGGTGGTAAACCACTAATTAAATACACTTGCTTACTCAACACATGCAGATAACGGTTGAGCCAAAGGTACTTTTTAACGCTCATTGTTGTTAAAAAAGAAAAAGCTAATAATTTACTTTTGGAGCACTTTGGACTGCGCACGGTTGAATCCGACTCCGGGTGTGCAGCGCTGCCTCCAACCAGCCTCTCCCGTCGTCTTATTACTAAATATAACTCTTTATAGCCTATCTAAAACATCGCATGCACATGTGAATTAAGCAGGTTTTGAAGACGCAGCTGATCGCCTTAAGCGAGTTAAACTTACCAAAAAGAGGCAGAAGAACATAGAATCCTGCGAGGATCATCGTTTTCCTCTGCATGTGGAAAACGCAAAACTTGGGATTTTGTAGCGTACTGAAGGCGACTTAATGATAGTTTATTTCCCAGGGTACTTCCACTGTGTTAAAATCCATTGACGCCGTGCAGCAGTGCGGATCCAGCTCGAATCCAGCGAGAAATAGCAAACCCCTTCCAACAAAACAAAACAAAAAAGAAAAGAAAAAAAGTGCCGAATCCCGAATCTTTGTCTGTCCAGACTCTCATGTAATAAAAAAAAAAAATTCAAGTGTTTCTTTGTTTGTCCCCCTTTCCCGTGCGGGTGGTCTTCTCGCCGCAGACAGAAAGGTGGGGAGCTGAAAGGCAGCGGTGGAAGCGAGTGTCCTCCAACTCCAGCCAGTGGGATGATGCTTTGCGTCTGTGCGTCTGAGCGCGCGCAGCCAACTGGAAGTCCCACTGCTTGTCTGGCGCATTCAGCAGGAGAGGAGAGTGCCAGCCAGCTTTCCTCCCCAACCCCCCACGCCTCACCACCACCACCTACTCCCCCTTACTCACCCCTGAAGTACTGTAATCTTATCATAAATTCACAATGATAGACCTTCCCCATCACCGCAAGCTCACCGCATTTTAATGGCGATATTACGCAGGAAGTCCGAGTCAAATAATCAGCAATAAACCCACTTCAATCAGCAGTTTCTTTATGATTTTTTTTCATAAACTTTTCAGCTCAAGCACTTGCAACATAAAATAATGTGTGTGTTTGTGTGTGGGGGGGGGGGGTATTTTAGCCCTTAAATCTGACACCAGCTCCTGCAAACCGCCTGCTGTGTGAACGGAGGGGTTCAGGGGCAAAGAGCACGACATCGGTGCGTGAGTGTGACCTGATTAATATAGCACCAAAGCAGCGTGGAGAAAGCGTCCGTGGCCAGCTTGCTGACACTTTTTCGTGCGCATTTCGGCTGCGCAATCCCCTGCAAACTGCACGGTGCCCTCCCTCCCCCCCACCACCACCACCACCACCACCACCACCACCAAATGTGTGTGTTTGTGTGTGGCTCCTCCCAGTTTGACTTAATTCCATTTGCAAGTGGCTGTGAGGACTGTTCATATTCAGTCATGATGCATGTCTGGAGGTATGAAGCGCTGCATCTCCTCGCATTGTGGGGGGGGGGGGCTCTCTCAACCCAGCAGACGCACAGTAGAGTGGACACTGTGGGAGTGTCGCCATCTGTTGGTCATGCTGAGGTAAAGGTCACTGGTCGATCCACTCAACGGGTCTTTCTGCAACGTTTTCACCCCCAAATAATCAACCGTCAAACTGAACAAACACGGCTTATCCGGCAATTGCTAAACGTTTAGTTTATGTCACACGCGTGAAATAAACAACAAACCACTGACATTCTCCTCCTATTTTATTTAACATGAGTCATTTTAAGCTATAAAAGATATTTTGTGAATGAGTGTTTCTTGTGGGAATACATTTCAAAATGTAAATTTCTTTAGAAGAGCCACAGATACAGAACTTGGGTTTTAAAGTGTGCTGCGTTATCCCTAAAATAAAATGAAAATCTACCTCCTACATAAACCAAGTTAGAGACGAAGGGAAAGCCATGTGGTGCAGTAGTGGTTCCATTCCAACTTTCTTAAAACGCATCTCTTGATTGGATCATTGAGTTATTGTGGACATGAACCCTAGAATACACAGATCTAACTTGCAAAAGACACAATTACACAGTATGTGAGGCTAATGCTGCATTAATAATTCTTAAATTTTTTTTTAATAAATCCCACATATACTTGTGGAAACAACCTCAAGCCCATTTCTATCTCTTTTTCATTTAATGCCCTCACTCTTTCTACAACAAACATTTCTTGTGAAAACACAAGTTTTTGCGTTTTCGTTTCAGAGAAGTTTTGTGTTCAGGCCCTGAGTTCAAGTCAAGTCAAGACCTTCATTTGTCACAAGCATAATTATACATGTTATAACATGCTGGGAAATGTATTTAGAACCTGTTCCAGGCCGAAACACCCAATAAATAAATAAACATATGTATGTCATAAATAAGCAAAATAAATTATTCAAATGAAAATTTGTTGACAAGGCGAAAGTAGACAGTCTATTGTTCCATGTTCAGCAGGTGGACAGCCTGATGGAGGACGCTCCGCCCCATCCTCTCTGTGTTTGGAGCGGTAACGCCGCCCTGCTGGCAGCAGAGAGAACAGT
This sequence comes from Lipophrys pholis, assembly GCF_963383615.2. Taxonomy (NCBI): domain Eukaryota; kingdom Metazoa; phylum Chordata; class Actinopteri; order Blenniiformes; family Blenniidae; genus Lipophrys; species Lipophrys pholis. The sequence goes on from NC_137642.1 coordinate 25,683,161, forward strand.
CTGTGGCATGGGTGGGTGTCAGGCTCAATCAGAATCCTCCTGGACTTTAAGCTGAATTATTTATTGTAAATGTTGTACTGCTGATTCGTTTTTGTAATGAAACCACACACACGTGTACGGAGAACAACGCGCTGGAAACAATAACAATGGGAGTTCACTGACATTCGTATTCGCGCCTGCCTGCGATTATACTCCCAAATCTCAGGAGAATATGGACTGGGAGTCATGACACTGGAGGAAAACATTGTTCTTATTGTTCATCTAGCCTTACATGTGCAGAACTATTTACTGTGGCCATACGTACATTTCCGAAAACTTGCATTTTCCACCATTTACTTGGAGACAGAGTCAGACCGTTTTCAAAAAGTTGCGTTTTCAGTTGTTCCGAGCACCGTTGTCGTGTAAACAGACATCCAAAATGCAACACAAGTTTTGAATTTTCATTTGAACCTTAAGCCTTGGCTTTAAACCTGCGTCTTTGCTGCCTCCGCTCCATCCATCTTCAGTGTTTCACCATCTTCCTTCGCATTCACACACAAACTCTGTATTACCGCTGCTGCTCACCTTCATTCTTCTCAGCCTGCTCTCTACTCTCACTACGGGTCACTATGTAATCCGCATACATCACAGCCCATATCCCAACTCCATCCGTGAGCCTGTCCATCACCACTGCAAATAAAAAAGGGCTCAGTGCTGATCCTCGGTACAATCACATCCTCTACGGGGTCGACGGCACACAACTTCACTGTCGGCAGACTTCCCTCATACGTGTCATGTACCGCGCTGACATACTTCTTCCTCATGTGATGCCATACCTCCTCTGCAGTGCAGCTCTTTTTGAAAGCATCGTCTACTATATTTCTCAAACTATCTAAAAACACAGGCTGACTGGTAATACTTTCCAGTAGTTAACAATGCAAACTGTTGAAATATTTGACACGTCTGGCTGATGCTTTTAGAAAAAAAAAAAGAAAAGCACTGACTGTTACAGGTTGACTGTTTGTTTGACTTTATTTAGATCAGGGGTGTCGAAACACATTTTTGTTCGGGGGCCACAAATATCTTAATTTCATCTTGAGTGGGTCGGACTGGTGAAATGGGGCCACAAATAACCTTTAAATTTAAACGTTAAAGTTGGTCTCTGTTGTGGCGCAGAGTATACGTGATGAAAACTGCCATGCTTTCAAAAGAAGCAAACAGTTTCTATTGAACATTACTACAATCTCAACACAAATTCAATTTTGATGACGCAAAATACAGTAAAATAACCTAGAAACTTCTCCTCTAACTGTTGCATTATGCATGTTTTTACAAACTCCCCTTTACAGCACGACTTTGAGACTGGTTACACAGCAATGAGGTGGCGGCTAGTTTTCATGGAAGCATCACTGATATCTCAGCTCCGGTGTGGGAGTTGTGTTGTGTCCTCTACAGTTAAGAAATTTGGTTTAACAAAAATCTGTCTTTTCTTTAAGATTTCTTTACCTTTTACGTGATGGTTTAGCGGGCTGCATTGAAGCCTCTTGTGGGTCGGCTTCGGCCCATGGGCCTTATGTTTGGCACCCCTTATTTAGATGATGGTTATAACAAGGGGAACGGAGCATCATGCCATTGGTAGCGCTTCCTATGGTCCATTGATTGCCTATATTGTCTATTCAGAGCTAATCCACTTGGCTAAATACATGGGACCAGACTATGTCAATGAGCCTCTCTCTGCATTAAAGACTGGGCTGAATCAATCATGGATGCTGGCGCCCCCCTCTTGTAAATCAACTCCTGGACATGCACACATGCATGCAAATGGAGGAGGAAGAGGAAGCGGAGGGAGAGCAGGTTCATTCTGAGATGGGATGATAGTTTATTTGAATGTCAGTAAATAATCCCCTTTATTGGAGAGGAAGTCCTGATTGTAGGCGCAGATGAATCAATCCTGCAGTCACTTCTAGGGGGGAAAAAAATGGCTTTCAATTTTGTTAAATGGGCATGCCACAAGCCAATATGTCCACAGCCTCTTCTTTTCCAGAGGAAAGGGAAAGAGACAGAAAATTGGTCCAAATAAACGACAGGGCCAGGCTGCTATATGTGGGATAATTGTCTGCTTACAATGTGATGACTCTGCTTTTCCAAAGTCTCCAAGGGGAACCTTGCCAGTCAGAGGAAGGCTCAGACTTGTGATTTATGAGAGGCTTCAATCAATATGTGATATTAATTTTGCAAATGAATGTCAGAATGATGTAGTCTCTGGGTCATTTGGCATTTCACACAGTAATGTGCTTCATGGCACTGGATCAGAAGCTTTTTTTTTCTTTTCTTTTTTTTCCTGCACTCCCAGCAGAGCAAAACCAGACAAATTGGTCAAAATCAGGAATTAGGTGACAAATGTACTGAAGCAATTTGAACGGATTAATCCTGGATGGATTACCTGTGCAGAGGCCGCACTTCATATCATTTATTTCAACACTCGGGGTGGCTAACTAAAACGTCTGTAACACATCCAGAGCAGGAACAGTGACTAAAACAGCTGAAAACGTCGCATTTCTTCTTTTACAAGAAGATTTATCAGTTTTTCTTACTTATCTGACAGCCGCACCATGCTTGTATCCTTTTAGCTTTAGGTATGTTGCATTCATGTACACCTTGGATATTATTTCGAGTGTCCAGATTAGTTACGCGCACCCGTGTCTAAAACAAACTATTAAACAAAAAAATTAAGATTTCTAGAACTTAAAACCAACTTTTTAACATAGCATAGTGTATTTTACGTTATATGTCAATTTGGGGAATTGTTTCTACGATTTTTAGTTTAAAGTTTTCTGATGTGTAGATTATTTTTCCGATAACTCTGAAGGCAACTGTTGAAACAAATGGAACGCGATCTCTCGACTCGAACCCGCCCGTGCCGCCATCTAATTGGCTAGCAGGATCACACAGTGAGTGTTCATTGGTTGTTGCAGGATGGTTTACCCAATCAGAGGTCGAGTTGTTCAGAACGGAAGGAGGAGGGCTAGTAGTTAGCTAACGAGCAATTATTTGTTGATTATATACAAATTGGGGTTTATTTAATTTGTTTAAAGTAAGTTAATAAAACAGTCATTGACACAAAATGAGTTCAGACACACCTTTTCAGCCAAACCTTGAGAATGAGCTTTTCACTGAGCAGAAACAACTACTAGAGGAAGGTAAGCTGTCTCGCCTTTAATTAGCTTTTACAACAAAACTTTAAGTTTAACCAACTAACTAGAAATAAGGTTTATACATCTACCCTGTCAGCTTCTGGGTGTGTACGTGTACTCCTTGAGGATGGTTGTGGCTTGGTTGTCTCTCAGTCGGAAGTTTGCAGGTTTGATTCCCCATCTCCCCCTGCCCACTTGTCGAAGTGTCCTTGAGCAAGGCACTGCACCCCACATTGCTCCCATTGGACTAATGGCAGCCGCATCTGGTGGTGGCCTTGCAGCTAGAGAAGCAAACCTGGTATCAGAAGTTTGCAGGTTCAAATCCCACAGAGGACATGGGCTGTACTACAACCTGTGATAAACATACCCAGGGTATCTTTCTGTTACCTTGTTAACTTAACCAGACATGTGTGATCCTGATATGCTTTAACATGAAGCAGGTTAACAACTAGGTTGTTCAACCCAGGTTTTCCCTCTCGGATCAGTGCGCGTTCACATGAAAGGGGCGGAGTTAGCAGCTTCTGCCCAATCAAGCAAGGAGAGACCCTGCAGAGCCGCTTAATTTACTATAGAGGAGCAGTTATTCTCTGAAAATGTGGAGAATTCAAACACCCCAACCAGGCTAAAATGTGTGATATTAATTCAATCGGACTGTATAAACGGACAGGCACGGCACTGTGATCGCTCAATTTCACTTTATTACAGCAGAAACATGTCGGGCAGAGCTTCCTCACTGCTCTTCCTTTAAGTTTATATTTTCCATCAAGTTGTTTTGAGCAGAGTTTCCTCCATGTGAGTGGGTTTTGTGTTGGAATATTTATTCATCGCTGTGACAAGTAGATGTGTGCTCCAAAAACTCATGTTTCTGCAGTTTTGTCAGGGGTGACCATTATTAATAACCTCATTATTTCAGACGCAACCATTGTGGAGCTTAACAGAGTTGGAACAAGTCGAGAACAAGAACAAAAACATCACTTGAAGCCTCAATGACGAGGTTTAAATTCATCATGTAAATAATATAATATAGTGCCATAGTATGATTACGTTCGTTTTTTAATGCAGAAACCAACCACATTGCAGTCACGTAACAGTTTGAATAATATGCCTGTTCAATTTGGGCCAGTTCTTAAAAGCCATTTTCTGTATTTTTGCCAAATTAGCTTCAATCGGATGCAATGAGGAGAAGAAGAATGCCTCTGAAAAGTACGAAAACACCAGAGAGGACCTCGATGAAAAGGTGAGGCTGCCTCTTTTTGATAAATGCAGGTACTATTAACATTAAGATCTAAACCTGATCCATCAGTTTTGATGGTTTTAATCAGTCTTATTAGAGAATGGGCCAGTTGCATTTCATTTCGGGGCTTTATGGACCGTTTTCATCCATTTCACTGTGTGCCAGTGTAAATAAATGGTCGCTGCAACTGTGGCCTGTTTGATAGTGCAAGTGATTTATGATAAAACAGCTTAATGTTTGCACAGCCTGGTGCTTATTTCCATGGTGGCATATTATTTAATACGGCAGAAACGCCCCTCCATGGATCATGGATCAGGAAAAGTTAATATTTTACGATCTTTTCCAGTAGAATAGCATTGTTTAAAGGTGCACAGACAAAGGCACAGCAAATACAAACAATATCAGTATTTGTTGTCGTGCCTCCAGGTAGAGTAAAGGATAAGTGGCATTGACACATGAGAAAAAGAAAAGGCGTATTGGTATATCGATGAGCTGATCCGCTTTATGATGGAAAGCACTTAATCTGTGCCATTCATTTCATCAGCAGTGCAAAGGATCGATTACAAGTGCCACTGTAAATTCAATGGCTAATTTCCCCCGGATAACATTAGTGAAACCTCTCAGCATGTGTGAGATATGATGTCGAAGGCGTGCTCTTTGACCCCTCGGAAATATTGCCAACTTCTTCCTGTGCTTGTAAAAGTGGGCCTTCAATCAAAGGTGTTCAACAAGCTTCAAAACATGTAATAACTTCACAAGGAAAAGGCACTGGGCTTTTTTTTTATAAAGTTGAAAATTGTTTACATCATGCAGATATGCAGGGGTGTATTTATTGCACACTGTGTTTACAGCTCTCATGATGTAGCACCTCACAGTTTATGAGAGCTGTCTTAAGATAATTACAGTGTTTGGAGAACTTGGAGGCTGATTGTTGCTCACTGAGAATATGCCACAAGTCTCTGCTGCCATGTAATCAACAATGAGCTCAAGTAACAGATTGCAAGTGTACCTTAAAGGGGACATATCATGCTAAATCCACTATTTTAGCCCTTAAATGCATGTTGTTGTATATTTAGAGTGTTTAGAAGTACAGAAAAGTTCAAAGTAGTCTCTTCAGGTGCTCCGTTGATATCTTTATATTCTGTTTTGGTCATATTTTGCGATCCGTTTCGATTTTTCTATTCTCTATTACGTTTTTTGAACTATTACGTCACAGTATTCCCGGCGGAACTGCCAAATTAGGACATCGACACTTCGAGCAATCCGCCATTTTTGTTTCTCGCTGCGATTTTGTAGTCCAACCTAAGGGTGCCGAAGTTACGAGAGGATAAGTCGAAATGTTCGGTTGTTGGATGTAGTAACCCACAAGCTTCGTTACACCGTCTCCCAGCATCAGAACCTTTTCGAAGTGCCTGGTTGAGTTTTATTTTTCACAGAAATGTACCCACATCTGTGGGTAAGGTCATTTTTGTGTGCGCGAAGCACTTTAAGGACGACTGCTTCAGCAACCTCCGCCAGTATAAAGAAGGATTTGCCGAAAGACTTGGTCTGATTGAGCGGTCAGTTCCTTCTATCTATGGAGACGACGAACAGAGCACTTCGGTAAGCTGTATATAACGCTAAAAAGTGTGATGATAAGACGTCCCTGTCATTGTTTTGTTAGCATTAGCAGTTGCACCGTCTTCATATGTTAGCGCTGTGTGCTCGTTTTAGATTATAATGTAACTTCTGTGTTAAATAGTCGTTGTAATACAGGCAGACTTGTAGTAGTGGGCATGGATGGAGAAGTTAGTGTAAATATAGTAACACACCATTGCGTTACATCCATATGAAGACGTTGTTCTGTAGGTGCATCCTCGTCATTTTCATCTCGCTCCGCCGGGTCCGACTCTGGCTCCAACATGTATGGCTGGATGGACAAATCTTCCGTTGTTGACATTTTGTAAATAATGTGTGAATATAAAGTTTCTGCGCCGCTAGATAATTGTATCTGTTCTATCAAACTACAAAGATGGCCAAACAGGGTGGCGTTGAACCGAGTGTCCCTTCTGCAACCTGGAGGGGGGGGTGGGGGGGGGGGGGGGGGGTATGAAGTGTCTCATTTGCATTTGAAGAGACCGCCCCAAAACGAGTTGCTCTCAGAAGCACATCAGAAAAGGGGTTGAAAAGGGGCCTGTGGAGCTATAATAATGAGGAATTCAGACCCAAGCATTGCAGTTCCGCTTTATATAGACCATAACTGTATGATTTATATGTAAAAAGGAAGGATTTAAAAGCATGATATGTCTCCTTTAAAGGAAGAGCTCGTTTTTTTTATAATAACCGAGGCCAAAGTAACAGTGAGATCAAAACAAGAAAATATACTTGCTTGTGTGGAATTAGTGGGTTTTCGCTGTAAAAGTGTCCTGAAATGACTGTGTTGAATTTGTCGCTATACAAATAAAGTTGAATTGAATTGAAAAGTTTAAGGGCTAACGATAACTTATAGAATTTAAAGATTTAGCAATTCCATCTATCAAGACAATAAACATGCATATTTGTATATAAATTTATTAATAATAAACAAGACATGTGTCACAAGTTTTTGCTCTTATCATCAGACATTCACTGCGACCCAACATGGAACCAAAAGGACCATCTTTTTTCCAACTAGTATTCCACTGTTTATGCAATGTTTCAAGTGAAAATTTATTGTTTCAGAAAAGTTTCATGGTGCTGTTGTTTGTTATTGTAATGAAACCACACACACATGCAACAGAGGAACAATACGCTCCAACCATTAACAATGGGAGAGCACAGGCATTCTAGTGGACAGACCACCAAGTTGGATTGTTATTACGGTGACTGTCAAAATAAAACTACCAAGTCCTCGGAGAATGTGGACTAAGAGTCATGACACTTTGGAGGGAACATTGGTCTGATTCTACATCTACTGAGCATGTGTAGAACAATCTTTTTTGCTGTCTAGATGGAGACCGAACGTTTTTAGAATGTTGCGTTTTTTTCCCCCGTTTCCACAGTCGGAGCGATTTCACATCAAACGTTGTCGTGTAAATGGGACCTGATTCTGAGTTGATCTGCCGTCTGGTTTCAGTGGCTGTTTTTTATAAACTCTGTTTGTTTTTCTCTGCTCGTTCCTTTTTTATTTTTAATTTCCATTAAAAAGGTCCTGTTACGCAAAATTCACTTTGTAATGGTTTTCCAACAGTAATAATCGTCCCCATACCTGGACTGACGTCCCAGAAGTGAAGACAGTCTGTCCTCTCTCTCCCTGGCTTGTTTCAGGTTTTAAAAAGTGTGTTGCTCCAACCAGCCAATCAGGAATCAAACCCTATATAGTGTCATCGGGGGTTTAGCTAATCCCAATCAAGGTAGGCCCTCCCTTTGACTCCTCCCACAATTAGGCAGCTCTGCTCCGGCACATGGCACCACGAGAGGAAGTACTTCCTCCTCTTACCAAGATGGGCATGTGTGGGCGGAGCCAGTCCAGCTCACACAGACACAGCAGATTCTGAATGCAGCTCCTATGATCCAATATTCAATTTGGGGAAATAAACTTTGAATATAATGTTTTGAACCAACGAGACCCATGTGAAAGTGTTTAAAAGCTGAATAGTATGACCTTTAATATTCATTTATGAGGAGGATTTCATTAAAGTCTCCTCTCCTGCACAGTCAGGTTTCATTTCTTGTTAGTTCTGTATACATTCCATTTTTAAAAAGTGATGTTGAGAAAGCTCTACAACATCAGACTGTTTTGTTTTTTCTCCAGGATTTTGTCGTAAAACACTTCATAACGATCGTTTCAGCTTCGCGCTCTACAACCTTTTTCTCACCTCCCTTTTTTTTCTGCCCTGGAGATCCTGAACATACCTCTCACATCACCAATGGAATCCACTCGCTTTACGTCTGTCTGTCAAAGTCCTGACTTTCCAATCATCCGTCTCTCTGTGCTCCAGGCTCAGCAGTTGTCTGCGATGAGGCTCCAGCTCTATCTAGAGAAGAAACGTAAAGACCAGATGTTGAAGCAAATGGAGGAGCTGCTCAGCGAGAACAGCCGCCTCAGGGAACATCTTGTAGGTTGGAATCTGAGTCAATATTTGGACTTCATCTTAAATCACATTTGCTATATGGATACCAGATTTCGATAGAAATAATATTGACCTAAGTTATTTGGGAAAGTTTATATATATATAATTGGACAAAGCAGCAATTTGGTTTATTCTTATTCAGGCATATAGACCATTGTATATCCTAAAAAAAAAAAAGAATCACTTGCTCTTTCAGTTCATATATGATAGAAAAGGAGACCAGATAAGATGCAGAAACAGGCAAAACATTGTGGGAGTGAATTCTAATAACACAAGAGACAAATCAGAACAGGCTGAGCTGCCCGGAGACTGCGAATATTTATACAGAAAGACAAGTTTTTGATTTATGAACATTTTTCATTTCAGAAGAACCAAAGAAAAACAGTGTTTTGATTAAAACATTTGACAGAGACAAATTACCTTTCTTTCTTTTTTTTATCAGTTATCTTTCTTGATCAATCAGAAAAAGACAGCGATGTATTTTTTATTTTTTTTTACTGTCTAGGAAAGCAATATTTATGGTTTTGTGTATTTTTACCTTGTGAACTACCATATAGTTCACAGAATCCCGATGCTCTCTCGCCGTGGCGGCAGCAGTCGGTTCCTCCACGAGCACCTCTGACGCTGTTGTCCTTGGGAGCGTCTCACATGACTTCTCTTCTCATACCAGGACAAGATAAAGAGGGAGTCGAAAGAAGAAGGACAAAGATTTCTTGAAGAAATCTCAAGCTTCAACGGTGGCTTCGGTCTTGTGGAGAACAGAGAGACCGTGTTGGAGAGCCAGATCCACACTGAGCTCCTGGACCTTGAAAAGGAGGAGGAAGCGCTTCGCAAAGGTCATAAAAACACTTTATATTGGAGCACAAATGGGATTAGATCATGCAGATGTGACCCTGAGATGTTCTTTCTGTACATCTGTGGGAACATGAAGAACAAAGTCAGTAATTACATTTATTTCTGAAAGAAGAGAAACTGAAGAGTTGCACTCGAGAGGAATGTGGCTGACCAAATGGCAGAAGGTTTCGGTTTTGGAGACAGAATCCGTCCATCTCTCTTTGAAATTGACTGATACAGATCATAAAATGAGTTTGGCATGAAGTGAGTTTGAATTTGCACTGAGGGGGCGGGGGTCGTAAAAATCAAATGTTTGAAAGTTACGGGTGTAAAGCGCTCAGCTCTGTCATCACCACGGTGGAAAATATACAAGCAGAAGAAGGATGAAAGAATCAGCTGCACTTGGTTTGTCAGACGGAATCATTTCAAAAATCCAGGATTCAGAGCCGGGGTGTCAAACATTAGGCCCGTCGGCCAAAACCGGCCCGCAAGAGTGATGCATTACTTTTCTGTTGGGATGAGAAAAAAACAAAACTTGTAAGCTGTTTAGCGGCGTTATTGTGACGTTAAGTGATTGAGGTTTCTGATCTATCAGAGATGGAACTGATGAGCCACACAAACACTCACATGCGCTCCGTGGAGGAGGAGAAGACTCGACTCCTTCTGGATCTGCAGCGTCTGGAAAACATGCAGAAAGGTGCATTGACGCGTTTTCTTGCAGTTTGACACACTTATCACGAGGGATGGGAATCGAAAACTCTGCAATCGATAAAATGGCAAAATTGTCAAATGATTCCAAGTGGCGTGAATGACGTCACCACGCAGCTTCCGCAGGCTACGCCCCCTGCATGGTGACGTCTTTCACCAGTGCAGCCAAAAGGAAACGTGCAGCCTAAGCGGCACAGACGCTCAAAAGTTTGATTACATTTCAGGAGAAACGACGGAAACAGGGCGACTTGCAAAACTTGGAAAGTGGATGTTTTATCAAAGGGAGGAAATACGACCAAAATATAAAGAAACATTTTGCGCACAGCAGCAACAACTTTGAATTAACGCCACATTTTCAATCCACTCCGAAGTGAATCTCAACCCAGCGGCAGCGTTGGTGCGCCCTCTGTTGGTAATACTAGTCAGGTCTCCTCGGACCTCATTGTTGGGTTTGTAAGGTCATGTTACTTCAAAATAAAGTCGATGCTAATCAACCTTTTTTCTTCTATTTTTCCCCAAATGAGAACCGATAAGAGAATCGATTTAGAATCGATAAAGAACTGACTCGTTAAGCAGAATCGAAAATGGAATCGGAATCAAAAGAATCTTATCACTTCCCATCCCTACTAGTAGATGTACTCGTCCTTTATAAAAAGTGATACTGGTGCATTCCTCACGCTGAACTTTAACCTGTCTTCTTTAGGGCCAAAAACACTTACTTCAGTTTTTTATGGCTTAAGCTGTGGAAAGCTCTGACTCAAAATAATCCACATTACAAGACACACACACTCAAACACGATGTAGAAACACAAATACTCTATCATGACACACACACAAATTCCATTATTTCACCTCACAAAGCTTAATATTCCCCGACAACATGTCTGTCTGACTTCGGGGAAAGTGTGTTTAAGTTGGGATTTGTTTCTCTACCGCAGAGCTGGATTGGCAGCTGAGCGACGCTGAAGCGACGACGGAGTCCCGGCGATCAGAAAGCCTGCTTGCCAGTCAGAAGCCCCTCACAGACGGCACCTGTCTGAGGTTAACGCACAGCCCGAAACAGTCGATTGACACGCAATTACACCACGTCACGGAGAGTAATCCCCACCAGCCTCGAGACCGCGGTTGACGCTGCGGGGAAATAAAAAGCAAATGAAAAGACAAAAAGAGCAGAATGAAACACAACAAAATGTAAACACAGCAGTCGGCTATTTAGCACTTCATTACCAGTGGTATTTCGCAGACGCTCCCACCGAGCTTCCCGGTGTTTTAAATATTCCCCGCCGAGCAGCTCTGATGTTTAATTAGTGGAGGATTTTGTCTCTCGTGAAGACTTGTCAGGTGGCTTAGTACTCAATAGCATAGCGACCATACTCCACTTTTCTTTAATAAAACGGATAAATACCCGTCCAGTGCAGCGGCATTAACAGCTATGGTTAGTTGTTAAATGCACTTAGAGAAGAAAACACAACACTGCCGAGCACTGTGCATGCTTATTAGGTTACAAAAGGTGTTATTTACAGAGAGCAGAGAGTGAATCACACCGTGAGAAGTGCTGAGTCGACCAGTAAGACCAGCTCTTGTCTGTTTCTCTCAGTTTATCCTCCTGGCTTCAGTCCAGGGCTGGAAGTGTAAATAACACAGCATTAGGGGCATTTTGCTTAATTAAGGCTTTCATCTGCAGAGTATTTCACTTTGTCAACAAGTAGGGGAGGAAAAAAAGAGAGGAACGGCCCGGGTTAATGTGATTGTTGGAGGGAGTGTTTCGACTCGATGCTTATCCAGCAACTTATCAGCAAATAAATACAGTTTTGGTTTTAGTGGCGTCGTACATCATGCGATAACTGAAGAAAATCAAACTTTACTAATTACGTGGGGATGTTAGGGAGCCTTGTTTGTCGGGGGAAGTTTGTGTAAAACACCCAGAATGCAGCAGCGACAGGAGACGTTTTCTGGATATTTCACTGTATTTTGCACCAGAAGGTTTCATTAGAATTGGCTTTGTGTTGAGATTGTAGTCATTTCTGCTAATAAATGTTCAGTCTTGTGAAAATATTAGGCATTTTTATCACGTCTAATCTGCCCAACAACAGGAGAAGAGGATATTAAGGCACTATTTTACTGGCCCACTCAAGATGAAATCTGTGTCCCCTCAAAATGTGCGTGTGCGTGTGTGTGTGACAAAATGAAGGAGCAATAAAACGATAATAAATAGAGAAGCAGCCACATAATCATCTCATCTCGGATGTCTCTCATCGTCTCTCATCGTCTCTCATCGCCTCTCATCGTCCCTCATCGTCCCTCATCGTCTCTCATCGTCCCTCATCGTCTCTCATCGTCTCTCATCGTCCCTCATCGTCCCTCATCGTCTTTCATCGTCTCTCATCGTCCACCATCGTCTCTCATCGTCTCTCATCGTCCCTCATCGTCTCTCATCGTCCCTCATCGTCTCTCATCGTCTCTCATCGTCCCTCATCGTCCCTCATCGTCTCTCATCGTCTCTCATCGTCCCTCATTGTCTCTCATCGTCTCTCATCGTCCCTCATCGTCTCTCATCATCCCCCATCGTCCCTCATCGTCTCTCATCGTCTCTCATCGTCTCTCATCGTCCCTCATCGTCCCTCATCGTCTCTCATCATCTCTCATCAGGTGCTTTTGACAAACTCCGCCTCACCAGGTATTTGTTGTCTCATTATACTTTTCTCTGGTTGCAACGACTGGGACACGTTCATTTTACCGTGCTGCGCGAGCGTCTGCTGCACACTCAGCAGTTCTCCTGAGAGATCCCCTCTTCAGCACGTTTCTGTCTTGGAAGGTGCAATTCTTTTTCTCGTTTCTCTTGATTGGGGTGCATTTTATCATTTTATCTTGTGGGCCAACGTGGACAAGGCGTCACTCCAACTGTCTCACATTCTTTCAAAGTTAACGAGGCTCGGACTATCTTTCCACGTTGCTGATGTCACGTAATACTCGCCGAGATCCGATGCTGGTATCAGTATTGGTGCATCCCTTGTTAAAAGTCCCGACGGGTCCAGAAGGAAAGGAAACACTCACGAGGTCGTTTAGGACGAGCTTCCTCTCGAGCAGGTGAACACTGATCCGCCTCGTTCCTGCACAAAGAAACTTCCTTTATCTAATTAAAGGCTGCAGATCAATAGTGTTCCAGGAAGGAAGGAAGGAAGGGTCATTGTTGCTGCTGATGGCTCTACTTTGGATAACGTCTCCTCTACAATACCACTGAACCAATTAACAAATACCCAGACTGCCCCTGGTGCTGGATTCTCCTCTTCCCCTTTCAGATTTCACCTTGAACTGTGTATTTTCATCTGAGCTTCTTGTGTTGAATTCAAGCTACCAAAGACTTGCTGAAGGCCCTGAGTCATGCATGTGAGTGGCATGTCCTGTCCATCCGTCAGCCTCATTACACATAGTAGTTCCTTCATTACCCGGGAGCTTATTAGCCGCAGGAAGTGCTGAGGATGTGGCTTTTCTCGAAGGCAGTTACCACACCCCCCCCACCTCCTCTCTCAGTCGTTCTTATGATCATCCATCCCCAACTGAAACCATCAATCCTGTCTCCGCGCCGCTGCGCCGTGTCTTTAAGACGCATATTTAACTCTCCGCTTATTGATTGTTGGAAATTGAATGCACGTCAATTTGAATGAGTGCTACAGTCGTTTAAAAAGTGTTCAGTGTGCAAAAACAGGGCGGCTGCCGGCCCGCAGATTGTTCCCCGTCGCACGACGAGGGAAACATGCCTGAAATATTCAGCCCGGCGCGCTCGAGATGAATGATTCCAGCATGTTTTGATGTGTGAGATTTTTCCTACACTGACATATTACTGCCAGATTACCTGTGAGCGCTGCCGTTAAAAGTACCGTTGCGCCGTAGAAACCTAATAAAAACCAGCAGCGTCCACCGGTATTGAAAAAGGCCAAACGGAGGTTTTTTACTGCCAGAAACATTATTCTGCCGTTTGAATCGCAGCACGCCGGCCCCTAAAAATCTGATTTGTAAGCTCCACATTAAAAAAAAAAAAAAAAAAGTTAAAGTTTAAATCACCACTGTTGAAAATGCAATTTTGGTTTGGCTGTTTTATTGTTTCATTAACTTCCAATAAAAGAAAGAAAGAGGCCGCTTGTCCTCGATCCACGTACAGCTCAGTGTCTCATACCTGCCACGGCGGCTCAGATATTGCGGCGCTGATCGAACTCCTGTGGCTTCTTCCACGTCTTCGTAACGCAATTGTGCCGACTGTTATGAAATGACAGTGTGAAGCATTTACTTTTCGGGTGTAAGAGTGCGCCGTCGTCAAAGACCCTCTGTGGCGCGTCGAAGTTCCAGTATTTCATTACTTCGGAGCTGCGCTGTCTTTCTCTTTGGAACATTTTACAATACACTTTTTAAAAAACACATGAAATTCACGAGTTGCTGTTAACATATGTCAATTTTACTTTTCATTTTCACTTTAACATTTCAGTGAAAACGCATCGTTTTTGCACTTTTATTTTCATAAAGATTTTTACGCTTACAAATCGATGGAAAACGATGTCGTAAGTATTCCAGGCCACTAGTGGGTGCTGTTGGTGGTTTCATATATATCATATATATATATATATATTGCTATAATAATAATTCTTCCCCCCCTCCCCAAATAAAAAGAAAGTTTTTGTGAACATGAGCTGTTAAAGGTGTTTAATAAACACGGTAAGTGCAGATATATTCCCTTCTTTCTTTAAACATGATTAATAAAGAATCAAAATTAAACCAGGTGATTTATGTTCGACACCTCTGCTCTCGGTGATACTTTAATATCCGCATTATGAAGACATTTAAAAGTAGCTCAAGTTTCTTTCTTAAGGTACTCGCATTCTTTTTAACCTCCAGTAACTAGTTAATCAGTACTTTTTAAAGAAGTAACTACAATACAACCCTGAGGATCGCCCCGCCAGCAGCACCGCGGCGACGTGTCACCAGAGCAAGATTCTTTTCTTCTTCTTCTTTCTTTTTTTCCCGCAGCCACGTGCTCTAAAGCTCCGAGAACGTTCCAACTGGATGATCTCAATGTGAGAGAAATTTCCACACTTGATTTATCGCTGTCAGTTCACTCCGTGCTTAGTAATTTGTCCCCGGGGGCCTTCTGTACATCTTTACCTCTGTGCAGGAAGTTCCCCGGGGGACGTTTCCAAATAACACAATAACAGGGACCGGGCACCGGAGCAGCAGAACACTCCAGTGAACATTTTTGATTAGCAGTGTTTGTGCTGCTCTTTACTCCCCCCCCCCCCCCCCATCTCCGGCTGCGCCGTTCATCTTACGCGGTTTACATTTCGCAATAACAGAGCACGATGAATCCCTCAGTTTTATCGGTGGAAAAGTCGCGTTGGTTTGGATTCTTCGACTCAAGAGACGCTGAACAATGATCCACAACGGAAAGTCGAGTCTTCACTGAAGGTTTATCTTATCCCTTGGAATTTTCTTTTAAATGTTTTATGTCGCGTACGTTTGTAGGTGTGTTATCCGTGTGTGTTTTTTCACTTGCTGCAACACAAATTGTCCTATAGGGACACAATAAAACTGAACCGAGGCTGAAAGTGATGTAGTTTTCATGTTGTGCCACTAGTTGGTGCTGTTTTCGAAATGAAACCACACACAGACGCGGAGCAGAGAACAATACGCTCTAAACATTAACAACGGGAGAACGCAGACATTCTTGTGGACATATGACCAAGTTGGATTGTTATGACGGTGACTGTCAAAATAAAAGTACAGAGTCCCAGGAGAATATGGACGGGGAATCATGACAGTCTGGAGGAAACATTGTTCTGATTGTCTCTACTGAGCATGTGCAGAAGACCTATATACAACCGTTGTGCGCATGCGCAGTAACAGCATTTTTTAAAAGTTTGGTTTTCCTCCGTTTCCACGGAGTCTGAGCCTTTTTGAAAAGTAAAATTTTCCTCTGTTCTCACGTATGAGAGCATTTTGAAAAATTCGCATTTTCACACGTCTGCGCATTTTCGAAATATTGTATATTCCTCCGTTTTCACGAGGACAAGGGTCGGAGCATTTTCAAGAAGTTGCACCAGGGGAGCAGTTTTCAAAAAGTTGTGTTTTCAGCCACTCCGAGCTCAAAAAACGCAATGAAAGTTGAGTTTTCACTCGAAAACTTTGCAGCGTAAACCGAGCCCGAATGCCACATTTGTTGTCTGTGTCTTTTGGTTGAATTAAGGTTTTATGTTCATCGGATGCTTCCTTTGTTGCCTCATGACAAGTCAAACCGTTTCACTTTGAAATTCTCACATTTATCACTACTGCATTTGTGGGATGAGTTGGATATGCCAAAGAGGTTATTCTGCTCATTTCTGTGCATTTTAACTACATTATGGTGCTTCTGAAATATATTACGATCAAATTATGTGATGTTTGTTTTGCATGCGAGAACCGTTTTCTCAATATACCACACAAGTTGTGAACTTAAGATTCCACAATCAAAAGGTCTTCGGGTGAGAACAAAATATATTAAGTCGAAACACCAAAGTTTTTCTTCGCAAACGTCCTATTTTGCCGCTCGAGTTGAGTGAGTTTGCTTCGTTTCCCAGGCTGAAGAACGAGCTGGAGATGTATAAAGTAGAAGAACTGGAGCAGGTTCAAGACTCACTCAGCTCAGAAATTCAGCTCCTGCAGTCTGTGAGTTGCTGTTTAATAAACAAAAAAGCTTCATTTCCGTCAGGACTCTCATGTTATTAGGATGACAAATTATTTATATGGCAAAAAAAAACAACCTTTTCAAACAAGAAGGAACCCTTCATTTAAACCGACATGTATATAAGACGAAAGGAAGTCGCTTCTATCCGTCCTCCTTCGTTGGCTTTGATGAAGTTGATCTTCCCTTTATTTGCAGAAGCTGGACGGCAGCCAGGACGGTGAGCAGCATTAGCAGCGACGCGCCGACCGTCCGCGAGGTTCAACATTTGTTTTCCCCGCGTGACAAGACGAGCATGCAGATGAGCGGAGGGTGGAGGAAAGGTCAGGAGCGAGCAAACACGACACGCGCTTTTGAATTCATATTCACTTGAATATGAGCTTTATGTTACTGCTTAGAAGTTCACCATTTTACATCTTTGTTAAAATATCTTTATACAAATGAGTGGAGAGGAGGGAGCCGGGTTTAAAAAGGTCAGGAAAGAGCAACGAGTGCATGTTCTGGGTTAATATTCACTCAAATATGAATTTCTTGTTCATGCTTTGTGAATTTTGCATGTAATTTAAATAAATTAAAATCTTCATTCAGCTCTTCACAGTTGCAATACTACATTTTGTGGACAGTTTCCTGCTCATCTCTTACCTCTTTAGAGTCACTGTATCTTCATTGCAACCTATTTGTGCAAACCCAGAACACACTTTGCAGCGTTATTCTATTCCGCCCTCTGGTGTACAATGGTAGGTACTGCATCGGTTCGCTCTGCGCCAGGAGGACACTACAACAAGAAGCGTTCACTAGATCATATCTGAATAAACATTTTATTTCATGTACACACCTGAATTATTTTCAAAATGACTTCTCTTGGAAGAAAATTTTTAGATAAAGCGCAATTACTGAAATGGGGAAAGAATCCTAAAATGACTCTTATAAAGGGGGTTGAGTTTAAAGATCGGGAAACAAGCAAAACTCCTCAGAAGAATTTAATTGTTAAAATGGATAAAATGTCCTTCCTGTGGCTATAAGACTCTAATTAGCTTTTATTAGTCATAAGCCTTGTACGTTGTATTTAACATAACTTGCAAATAGAAAGTTGAATATTGAATAAGAGAATTAAAATTGAATGTGTGGAGCAATGCGTGAATTAATTTCCCTCTTGGTTTAATAACGTTTTTCTATTCTATGAGATGTTCACCATCCAAAATTGGAACTGAAACTTCATACATGCAATTTAAGAGTTTTTGGAAGCGTTTCAAAACTTTACACATACGAGGCGTCGCCGTTACAGAGGAGTACTTGGTCCCACCTAGTGAGAATTCTGTGACATTACAGTCGACCGATGTTAATCCCTCACTTCACGGACAGTTATTCCCGTAATTGATTAGACCTCCACCGGAGGGTCATTCTCTCCCTGATTAGAGTGTTTCCTAATAGAATGATGTCTAATGTCAATGGCTACCTAATGAGATCCCGCAATCTCGCTTTGACTTTTTAACCCCGACCTTGGAGAGAGAGAGACGTCTGGACGCGTTTGGAAAAAGAAAAAGCCGAGAGCAGATAAAGCCGTCCGCTCGGCGGAGCGGTCGACCTCGAGTTAAAACGCTGATCTCCCCCACATCTTACACGCGATTAGTGAAATGAAGGCAGACAGGGAGCACTGAAGCGTCACTCAGTCCAGGTTTTGATTCATGTTTTAAAAGTACAAATCCAGACGCATATTCTGTCTGAGCAGATATGCTCCGCTTGGCTTGGCCCATTTACCCTTTTGTGAAATTGCACTTAAATAGTTTAACTTTAAACTGATGTTCGGTTCAAAACAGAAGAACATGCAGATTTCCTGCAAAAGGCAGTAAAACTAGATCCAGACTTTTAAGGTCGATACTGAAACATCGCCACTCCTCTTACCTACAAGACGCCGTTTACTTCACTTGTCTGGAGTGCCGTTATGCCACTTTATCATTCGCAAAACGATTCAGCCTTTAAGAGCTGATCTCCAACTAGAACGAAAATAGAAACTCACTTTAGTTTTTGCTCCTATTTTACACGAGCTAAACTGAAAGTAAAACATTTTCTACATACACACACAAAAACCATCTAGTCCCCCCGCAACCCCCCCCCACATCCCCCCCGCCGGACCCCACCAACACAGACTTGAAGTGTCAAGAGATCAGCAGATGAAGCGTCGCCCCCTTCAAATACTCCCAGCAGGAGTCCGCTGTTTTACCGGCCGTCTTTTCCGAAAATTGATCGTCCAAATGACGGCTGGATGGCTCGCTGCCTAAAACCATCCTTCAGTGCAACTTTACGCACGTCTGAAAAGTCTGAAAATAAGTCTGAAAATTTCCACATTTAAGAAAAGAAGCTCAGCAAAAAGTACCTCTTTATTAGAGTTAGGGACTCGATTTCATCGTGTCACAAATGAGAAAATATATTTGAAAAAGTTTTTAGCACCAAACACCATGTTGACAGGAGAAACTACAAAAACAGCAGCGGGCCGCGGAGCTTTTCACAATAAGAGCCGCTGAAACCTTCACGGAGTCTTCAAGTTCTGGATGTAATGAAAAGTGGCTCCCAGAGCCCAGCTGGTCTCCACCGCACCGATGGTCCGGGCCAGCTGAGACACACACACACACACACACACACACACACACACACACACACACACACACACACACACACACACACACACACACACACACACTTTATGAAGTTACATTTTGTTCCTCCTGTGCTACACAAAAGTGTAATTATTTGAAAAGTCTTCATTAGGTTTCAGGCCTCGACTCACCTTGAGCTGCTTGTGTGACGGGAAGCCGAGCTCCTGCAGCAGGACTGAGACGTAGACCAGATCCAGGCACAGGAAGGGGCTTTGAGGGGGACTTGCAGACAGACTGCCGCAGACTGTGGGAGAAGAAAAAGCACGATAAACCAATCATAGAGGAGCACACACACTCCAGGAGCCAATCACAGAGCAGCGTGCCAGGACACGGGTGGATGACATAATTACCAATCCACGCTTGGCGTGTAAATTCACTGTTAAATCAACACAGGAAGAGCAAGGGAGCTTCAGTTCACAGCGTTCGCCACAAGATGGAGCCATCTCACCTCTCTGAGCAGCATCTGTGTAGTCTGAGACTTGGACGGTTCCCCCGAGCTGTTCATCTGAACACACACGCACAGGCTGAACACAAATAGTCCGCTCCAGAAAAATTCAAATAATATAAATATAGAAAAACAAATATATGTGAGACATTATAAACCTATTGTGTGTGGACGGTCCATACCGATGAGTTTGAGGTCCACGGCGCGGTCGTAGTAATACGAGAAAGCGTAGAAGTCCACGTCGGCCACCTGGGGTGTCTTCATCACCTTCCTGTACAGGACCTTCTCCACTTTGGAGCGGCACGCCTCGTAGACGGGCTCCCCTGAAACACAGCCGCACCACAAGGTTCCTACCCGGCTCCTGCTGCACGATGGGAAAAGTGAACGAGTCACTGACCAATCGCACAGCTTTACCTGCCTTCTGTCCCTTCACGGTGTAGACCACGTCCCCATGAGTCCACTGGCCTGAGAACTCTGGAGCCAGGCAGGGACTCACCAGCTCACTGCTGCCCCCTACAGGACACACACGCACTTTAATGTCAGGCTAATAGACCATATTTAAATAAATATAAATACAACAACTTATTTTATGTTTATTGGACTTCCCAAGGAGTCTGTAAAGGTTTTGTGAGAATGTTGTTTTTAAACCATTTACATTTTAATCACACCTCCCTTCCTCCAAAATGTTCTTTGTCTTTTTGATCCTATTTAACTTAATGTTGTAGAAAGTCTCCTTCTCCGTGTCTGGTTTTGCAGATTTATGCCCGTTAACGAGGGTTTTTCCTTTTCTCGGTCTCCTATACTCCCTCCTGTTTAATTGTGTTTCTCTGTTAAAGTGCCTTCAGTTGAATTGTTGTAGAACTCAAACAGAGTTTAATTGAATTTATAGTGACTTAAACATTAACATGCAAATGGATCCGAGCATGTGCCACGTCTGGATGGGTTCTTTAACACGAGTTCCATCTGCCGTACTCTTGTAACAGACTAACAAGGGCCAGTTGATACAGGACACTAAAATCAAATAAAAAATCTGCACAACTAAAAACACACAGCAGTGCTGGACTCTATTAATAAAGGGACTAAAGCGCTGATGAGTTTGAGTCACGTGGTCTTACGCGCAGACGAGTCTCCTCCTCCTAAGATGTTAAGTCGAGCGGACATGAGGCCCAGACCCAGGTAACTGCAAAGACAACAAAGCACTTGTTCGTTACCTCCAAAAACACAATTGAATCTAATTTCTTTTAAAAGCATAATTTAACAATCGATCATCACAGTGACGCATAAATATATTGATGTTGACAGTTTCTTTGACTCTGGTTTTTATTTTGAAATCCTTAAACTGAATTCATTACTTAATGTTGCGCATGCAAATGCAATCAATACAATTAATGTCTGCCCAACCCTACATAAAAGTGTGTGTGTGCGTGTACCTGTGAGTGTAGAGTGTGTATGTAGTGCTGAACATCTGGAAGGACGTGATGAAGTCGCCAGGAATCGTCTGGATGGTTTTCTGACAACAAACAGAAAATTAACTCGGCGACACTGTAGTGTTGTGTAGATATTGCATTGTACAGTTGTGTAGTGTGTATTATGTTACCCCCCCTCTGATTCCACCCTGACATCACACACACACACACACACACACACACACACACACACACACACACACACACACACACACACACACACACACACTACCCCCCCCCCCCCCCCCCCTCCCCACACGGAATGAATTTGGGATTAATGCCGCAAATTGAGATTACAGATTGTCAAACAGAAGCATCCTGGTAGTTTGAGCAGAGAAACACAAGAGACCAGACCAGCCCACTCCCCCACCCCCCACCCCCACCTCCCCCCTCACCTCCCCCGAGGGACTGAAGGTGATCTGAGTCGACCCGCCGCCCAAATCCAGCATCCCGACTGTGTTGAAGCGAGGTCCCTGAAGCCCACCTGAGGGTTGGAGAGGAGGGGAGGGAGTAAAGAACAGTGAGGGACTCACACTTCCTGCTGCAGTCATGTGACCTCCTGTTCGTGAAAGGTTAGGTTCAGACGCACAGCCCTGGCTGGGGAGGCCTCGCCCTGCTCTGCTTCTATGTTAGTGCATGAACTGATTAGGGTTGATCTGGGTTAGTTTGGGTTGAGTACGAGTCTCACCAGTGAGGAAGTTGATGGTCACCCAGGCGGAAATCCCTGCAGAGAGAGAGAAAGACGTAGCTTTAGCCCCCGTACGCTGCTGGTGTCATTGACGACCGCAGCGTGTGCAGCAGGTCCGTGCCGGTCCATTATAACGAGTGTGAGATGGATAAATGAAGTAATGAGTGATCTGATTGAGGTCAGCTCAAAGAATATTTGCACTCAGCTGCATTAGAGCCTTTTAGCGCCGACCTCCGACCTCCGCCCGCGGACCGCGCCGCACAAACGGTATCATAGGAGCTTTAGCATAAAACTCTTAGCCTGGACGCTAAGAAGCCATTTTCAAACAAAACAAACAAGTGTGGAGCGAGCGAAGACTAAACAGCGGCACTTAGCTCCGCGCCTCCGCCTGCAGCCTCCACTCAGCTCTCCATTAACAATAAGTCTCTTCAAGCCTAATCCGAGGGCGGCCGCCTCGTCCCGGCTGCTGGAATCTGGTCGGACCAGTCGGAGCGCACCGCGTCCATTAGACCCACCTCGAAACACTAATCAGCAAAAGACTTTTATGGACCAGAAGCAGCTGATCCCTCAGAGAGAAGGAGAAACATTTCAGCTTCAGGAACCAGAGGGCGGATAATCGGCCTTCCCCGCCTCACCCCGCCTCCCCCTTCAAGATTAAGCAGAACATTATCCCACATGGACATAATTGCTTGTATGAACTACTTTAAAAGGATTGGATTATATGACGGCCTTCAAACACACAACGACGCGTGATCCACATGCAGGACCGGCCGCACATGGACCCCCAGGATCTGGACCCCGCCGTCCTCATATGGGCCCCACCCTAACCTCTGAGTCTGGTTCTGCCGGTTTCTCCACTTCCAAGTCTGGTTCTGTAAGTCTCTTCCTGTTAAAAAGCAGTCTCCTCTGCTTGCACTTGTGACTCGGACGACTCTCCAGTATTTGGCGCAATAGAAGTGAAGTCGCATTTAAATCTCATTAAATTGAAAATTAAAAATCCTCAAGAACTCTGGATGTAGACTTTTTTTTTTTCCCCACATGACTGATGAGTGAATTAATGGCCGCATGTGAACAATGAAACAGTCTAATAAAAAACGTTCGTCACAGAAGAAAGACACCAAACCCTGAACTTGAAGACTCATTGATATCTTGTTTCTTCTTCACTTCCTCTCTGGTCAGTGTTTGTTTTAGGCGACAGCGCCCCCAAACCAGCAACTGTTGTAATTGAGTGACATTTTCCAGGCAGAATGAAAAAGGCCTCCGAGTCAATGAGCCGTTCTGACTGAATTCCGACAGTCTATCAGTTGTGTACCTTCATCGCTGCCATCCATGATGGACACGCTGTCTTCTCCGGACATAAAAGGAGACTTCAGGAAGAGCGCCCTCACCTGGATACAAACAGAACCACAGTGGCAGGAAAGACAGTGGGTGCTTCCGAATAGCCCCTCCTTTCTCTTTTCCTATCCACTTCTCCTTAACCCCGTGGATGATGTCACAGGGTTAAGGAAAGGTGTTGGGATGCTTCCTAAAGGAGTTAGGGAAAGGCGATGGCGTAACAATCCGACCGCACTTCCACCAGCTGATGTAATAATAATCCAACGGCAGCAAAGGTTAGTAACGTCTGCCGTGGTGAAAAAACTACAAATTTCCCAAAATGGACTACAAAAAGCGCATTTCTACCACCTTCCCTAAAAAGAGACTGGTTGACTTCAGTCTCTTCGCATGTTGCAGTGTTTGTCTGTTGATCGTTTGTTGACTGTTGTGCGTCTATGGGGAAGTGGAGTATCTCACCGTGTCCAGCAGCTGGTTGGCCTTCTCCCCAGGCAGCAGCCTCAGGCCGGCTGTAGCCTTCAGGACCAACGGAGTGCTGCTCCACAGGAACGTGGGCACGCTGGACTGAGCCACCTGCAACAGCTCCATGATGCCAGCAGAGCACTGAGAGGAGGACAGGAGACAGAGGATGAGTTCCTGACAAAATACTCACGCTGCAGCAGAACCTCATCAGAGCCCCCTGGTGGCCCGATTGAGAGGCAGCAGATTTTTCACCTTCTCAGGCTCATCGGCGTATGAAGAAAGTCCTGGTTTGATGAACCTGAAGATCTCATCATCTAGTTTTGGAACCTCTGGAAAACAAACACATGCATCTGTAAAGATAAACAAACAAACACAAACCTAGAAATACATGCACACACAAATCTATAAAGCCTTCTATAAAACTCTCTATAGGTTTGTCTGTGTGTGTGTTTACATGTGCGCCTATGGCGCCAACTTGTGGTGAGGTAGTCCCTGACGTCAGGCCGTTAGCCGCCATGCTAACAAAGAAGCCAAAACAGCACTTAGCCAGCGTGATTTTAGCTTAACGCTTTAATGCGATAACGAGGGCATTTGGCCCGAGGCTGCAGGAAACTTCCTCTAAGCTTAATGAAGCAAAAAGCTGTGAAATACTAACGAAGCTGTGTGCATGTCAACTGGCAGCCGGCAATTACTGATCTGCCAACAAGGCTGAACGCATCAGCGTCACAGCAGGGGGCGCTGCCTTCGCCTAAGAGTCTGAATTCCAAATGTGGAGGGTAGTGTTAAATGTTAAATGGTTGATGCGTCTGTACCTCCGTCAGTCATCTGGAACTTGAAGACATGAACTCTGGTCCCCGTGCTCCCGGCATCAAACATGATGCCATACTGGAACCTGGGTCCACTGTCGGAGTCCTTGTAGTGTGGGAGGGGTCTGTAGGCGCTGGGTTCGGAGGATGTGGCGGAGTAGTGATGCTTAATGAACATGAGGTAGGCGAGGAGACAGCACACAAAGACAAAAAATCCAGCCAGCTTCGCTCTCTTCATCCTTCCTCATGCTGTGTGCAGCGGCAGACACTGCAGACCAGAGTCCAGCCAGAGATCTGCACGTTGAACAGGATACCCGGTTTGAGCACGTCTTAGAGGATCAACAAGCTAAAAGACCCCACACCTGAAGTCACGTTAACGAATGAACAGTGAATGAATTCATGTATGAAAGTACATCCATTAAAAGCCATCATCATAGCTGGTTCTAATCACACAGGTTGTTAGTTATAATTACACAGGTTGCTGGTTATAAGTCCACAGGTTGCTGGTTCTAATCCCACAGGTTGCTGGTTCTAATCCCACAGGTTGTTAGTTCTAATTACACAGGTTGCTGGTTCTAATCCCACAGGTTGTTAGTTATAATTACACAGGTTGCTGGTTCTAATCCCACAGGTTGTTAGTTATAATTACACAGGTTGCTGGTTCTAATCACACAGGTTGTTGGTTATAAGTCCACAGGTTGCTGGTTCTAATCACACGGGTTGCTGGTTCTAACCACACAGGTTGCTGGTTCTAATCCCACAGGTTGTTAGTTATAATTACACAGGTTGCTGGTTCTAATCACACGGGTTGCTGGTTCTAACCACACAGGTTGCTGGTTCTAATCCCACAGGTTGCTGGTTCTAATCCCACAGGTTGCTGGTTCTAATCACACAGGTTTCTGGTTCTAATCCCACAGGTTTCTGGTTCTAATCCCACAGGTTGCTGGTTCTAATCACACGGGTTGCTGGTTCTAACCACACAGGTTGCTGGTTCTAATCCCACAGGTTGCTGGTTCTAATCCCACAGGTTGCTGGTTCTAATCACACAGGTTGCTGGTTCTAACCACACAGGTTGCTGGTTCTAACCACACAGGTTGCTGGTTCTAATCACACAGGTTGTTAGTTATAACCACACAGGTTGCTGGTTCTAATCACACAGGTTGCTGGTTCTAATCACACAGGTTGTTAATTATAATTACACAGGTTGTTAGTTATAACCACACAGGTTGTTAGTTCTAATTACACAGGTTGTTAGTTATAACCACACAGGTTGTTAGTTCTAATTACACAGGTTGTTAGTTATAACCACACAGGTTGCTGGTTCTAATCACACAGGTTGTTAGTTACAACCACACAGGTTGCTGGTTCTAATCACACAGGTTGCTGGTTCTAATCACACAGGTTGCTGGTTCTAATCACACAGGTTGTTAGTTATAATTACACAGGGTTTTGGCTGTTATCACCGGGTTGTTGGTTATAATCTCACAGATTCTTGTCTATAATCATCCACGTTGTTGTTTATAATCACCGAGTTGTTGACTATAACTGCGGTCATCTTCACACCTTCTTTGCTTGCATGCCATCACACTTTCCTAATGTACAGAGACGCGAACTGCTATGCTAACGAGAAGCCGGCTGACAGCAGGAACGTGTCGTAAACTTAACAAACGTGAGAATAATAAAAAGTGGAGTTTACGCACCGAACAGCAGCCGCTCCTTTAGTGGAACCTTACGGGAGCCTCATCGGAACATCTTCGGTCGCTTTTCTCACTTGTTCCAACTTCATTCTCTCGGACACTTCCGGGTTTTCTCATCTCTTGACGGCAGCCGTCCGTGACGTCACCACGTACGCACTGGAGGGCGTAAACGTGAAGAAATTAAAAACGAAAAACGAGGACGTTAGTTTTATTTATCGTAATATACTATTCAGATATTAATCATCATAATTAGGTATAAAATATATTTCCTTTTGATTTTTATAGTGTTTGTTCACTCATTGATCCTCACAGACCGAATCACACCACGGGCTCTTTATAGAGCAGCATGATGGGAAGTCATTAAAATACTTAAGCATATTCAGCACTCTGAACATTCTTATTTGTATTCTTCTTTTTGTCGTTGTTGTTGTTGTTGTTTTTATTACTGTCCTTTTCACATCAACATCAGGAACGGACTCCAAATTACTATATTAATGAGTTTATTTCAAGATCAAGATTCTATTCAAAATGCATTCATACTGATTGAGAATAAAGACATATGCTCCTAAAATTACCTGCCATAATTCTCTTTAATCCCTGTGGTAGATATGTGTGGACACAATTTGACCCCCTGGTAGTGACAGTGAAAATTGTTTGGCTTCACAATGATCAAAGTTGCCCCTCCACAGTTTAAACTGTACATTTGATCTGCGACACAGAAAATAAAATCTACTTACTGTTGTTTTGCAGATTCAAAGTTTTTACAGATTATAAATCACAACATCAGTTTGAGTAAAATGAACAGAACAGATTAGCGTGAGTGTGAGTGTGTGTGTGTGTGCGTGTGTCTGTGTATGTGTGTGTCCTGATGTCTGTAGCATGAGCAGATTGATTGATTTAATCATCTTCAGATTAAGGTCCCTTATTCTTTTGGCTGCTCTGAGCTTTTTATCTTCATCCTTCATGTGTTCATCATTCACTTCATCTCCTGCTGAACGGTGACTAAACCATACGGCGTGTGTCAGCACTCCATCAAAGTCATCGTCCCACCTTTTATGAAACAACCGCATTGCTGTGTTTACATTTGATCTCTGGTCTCAGTCTGCTTTTAAATGTATATTTTTACTTTTTTACACTTTAAAAAGTGACTCTCAACGTCTCTCCTTTCTCAGCCCATCGGGATTTTAACCTTCAACACTTAAGTTCACAGCCCCAACAGCTCAACCGCAAAGGCCCCAAGTTCACTGAGGGAGGATCAGCAACGAAGAACAGCAAAGTGTGCAGTGGGATGAGTGTGTAGTGGGAAAAGTGTGCACTGGGAAAAGTGTGCACTGGGAAAAGTGTGCGTTGGGCCGAATGTCCCGCCACATAAACGTGCGTGCTGCTCGCGGGATGAACCTCTAATGACACCAATTACAGCCCGGCAGCAGCTGTAAGTGCCTCCTCATTGTTTTCTCTGCTTCTATTGTTTACCAACCGAAACAATAGTCTGGCCACGCGTCCACCCCGCTCCCCACCCGCGACCCCCCTCCCCATGTGGCCCACTAATTATTCATAAATTCACATTTATGCAAATAGATTAACCTAATTCAATGATGTAAACACGACCAGGCTGGGATTAAACTTTTCAAATTAGACTCTGGTGTCTGGAAGTCTGGACCATATACTCTTATACCCCCCCCTTTCCCCCGCCAACGCTCATTTATATTCAGTAATCTGTTCCTGAAAGTGGACGAGGCCAAGCCAGACAAACAACAGCATCCTGCTGCCATTTAGCACTAATGGCTAATGATTAAAACATTCAATAGCGTACTGTAAGAGACCCCGTGTCTAGTTTCCCTTCAGGCGACACGCCACCGAACCCAAACACCACAAACACCACCACCTCCAACGTGTCAACACGTGCCGCCTGGCCCGCTGAAATACATTATGCTAATCTGGAGCGCTCGACCCAAATGTTACCGGAGGCCCTGCTTGTTTATGCCTCTATTAGACACTATTCAGCAGAAGGAAAAGGAGGAGCGGTGAGAGGAGAAGGTCTTCCTCCCTGACCTGCCATCCACTTTTAACTTTAAGACTGCCCCTGTGTGTGTGTGTGTGTGTGTGTGTGCGTGTGTGTGTGTGTGTGTGTGTGTGTGTGTGTGTGTGTGTGTGTGTGTGTGTGTGTGTGTGTGTGCGTGTGTGTGTGTGTGTGTGTGCGTGTGTGTGTGTGTGTGTGCGTGTGTGTGTGTGCGTGTGCGTGCGTGTTAATAAGAGGAAAGTGTGTCAGGATTAACACAAACGAGGCTAAGAACAGATTGGAGGGGAAAATAAGAGAGAAATCGGTTTAAAAAGCACAAATATTAAAATGGCATAAAGACGCAGCACCTCCACAGAGGACAGGAGGAAAAAGGCGGAGAACAGCAGGTAAGAGTGCTCAAACTGTCCTCCTCTCACTGTGACGCTCGTCACGGTCCGCTACAGCGCCTCCATAGTCACCGTCTAATCTGTCGTCCAGCTGAGGTGTGTCTACAACCATTGGGGAGGTGTGTGTGTGGGGGGGGGTCTTTTAATGGTGATATATGATGAAATGAATAAAAAGGATGATGAAGATAATGATGAGGTGGAGAACGTGCAAGAGAAAGAGGAAGAAGAGGATGAAGAGGGGGGGGGGAGGGAGGGCATATGTTGACAAATGAGTTTGTTATAATCCACAAACACAGATTGATTTTATCTGAACCTTCATCCCACACAATCAAACACAATCATCTCTGACTCATTCAATCATCCACTGCTCCTCCTGCTCCGTTACTCCTGCTCTTCCTCCTGCTCTTCCTCTTCCTCCTGCTCCTGCTCCGTTACTCCTGCTCTTCCTCTTGCTCCTCTCTACAGGAAGGCCCCTTTCTGGAGGAGATTACCAGCTCCAGGTTTCTCAAAGACTCCTCCCACCTGTTTGAACTGATGACTTGTTACACTTTGAAACTTTCCTTTTTTATATTTATGAGTACTTTTCTATTAATCATGTTGTGTACTTCAAGAGAGCAGCACCTGTAACGTATATTACACATATAATAACAAATGAAGCTTCTTATCTCCTTATCTTATATGATGTTTCGTGATTACAGGTTCCTCATATCCCGTCTCTCTGCTGCAGAGTCTGGTTCTGCAGAAAGTCCCATCCTCTGGTTAACTAGGGTGTCGTCCTGTTAAAAAGGAGTTTTGCTTTCCACCGC
This sequence comes from Lipophrys pholis, assembly GCF_963383615.2. Classification (NCBI taxonomy): domain Eukaryota; kingdom Metazoa; phylum Chordata; class Actinopteri; order Blenniiformes; family Blenniidae; genus Lipophrys; species Lipophrys pholis. The sequence continues at coordinate 25,712,669 of NC_137642.1, forward strand.
CTCCTCACGCATGTGGAATTGTTGTAGAAGTGCCTTCACTTTTGTATATAAAATCTAATCAAATTTAATTTAATTTAATTTAATTTAATTTAATTTAATTTAATTTAATTTAATTTAATAAAATAAAATAAAATAAAATAAAATAAAATAAAATGAAATGAAATGAAATGAAATGAAATGAAATGAAATGAAATGAAATAAAATAAAATAAAATGGTTGGGATATTTATTGCACATTTAAATCTTCCAATTCAGAGGAACGTTCCAGAGAAGAGTGTATAGAGTTTAGAAAAGGATCCCAAGTTGCATGAAATGATTTCACTGAGCCTCTCGGTGCAAATCTGAGTCTTTCAAGCTTCAAGTTATAAAGCGCCTCGCGAAAAGGCCAAAAGGGTGGAGAATGCTAAGGTCTGCTTTAAATTCATAGGGACACCTGTGAGGGGAGCAAAGCCAAACACTGTAGACAGACTGTTTGGAGCAATAGAATAACTGTACGACCAAGTTAGTGCATCAAAAATGTGTGACCAAAACAGTCCCAGTTTAGAACAAAGCCAGAGCATATGTGTACGGTTTGCAGGAGATAAAGTACATCTGCCGCAGGAGTCACTAACAGACGGATATATTTTTGCAAGTCCTGCGTTTGTTTAGTGATTCCTGAATAGGACCGTCCATTGAATGAGCCACTGGTGGAAAAAGAACCAGAGAAAGTGCAGATTCCCATTGTTGTTCCGTTATACCCTCAGGTGTGTGTTTGACCTTCAGGTGTGTGTTTGACCTCCAGGTGTGTGTTTGACCCTCAGGTGTGTGTTTGACCCTCAGGTGTGTGTGTCTGACTTTCAGGTGTGTGTGTCACTGACACACATGTGTCTGACCCTCGGGTGTTTGTTTGACCTTCAGGTGTGTGTCTGACCCTCAAGTGTGTGTTTGACCTCCAGGTGTGTGTTTGACCTCCAGGTGTGTGTTTGACCTTCAGGTGAGTGTTTGACCTTCAGGTGTGTGTTTGACGTTCAGGTGTGTGTCTGACCCTCAGCTGTGTGTTGGTCCTTCAGGTGTGTGGGTATCCATCCACCAAAAATTGCTCTGCCCTCATACTGTGTATTCAGGGTCACGCTGCCTGGTGGTGGTGAGGTCGTGTGTGTGTGTGTGTGTGTGTGTGTGTTGGTGGTTGTGGGGGGGGGGGTCTAAACGCACTCAGATCAGCCGGTTCTCCTTCATCTCTTCATATTTGCTGCTGATCTCATTGTAGCCTCCAATCCAAGTTAACAGGGATTATCTGTGTGCAAAGGGCATTAAGAGGCGGATAACCTCAGCTTGGAGGCAGTTAATCTGGCAGCATGTTAATGAGTCTTGTAGTGGATTGCTTAAATTAAAAGCAAATATCAACAGTCATTTGGCTAAAGGAGACTGGCCTCGATAATGATGCATTAAGTGATTTGCTCGTTGCCGTAATCATGTAATGTGAGTGAAAAACAATAAAATTAACAGGAAATTAAAAGAAGTGTGGTTTTAGAGAAGAGGCCAAGACTAGAATGCATCCCGTTTTATTAGGGTTGCAATTACTTAACTGTAACCTCATTCAGATTGTTTCCTCAATTTTTATAATGTTTTTAATGCTGATTTTATCCTTCATTTATGTTGTTTTGATACCGTTTTAATTCCCTTCTTAAGAAATTGCTTTGTACAATTTTAATTGATTGTTATCGTGTTTTCATAAAATGGTTTTATACTTACTCAGTACTGCTTTAACTTTTTTATATTGCTTTTATACTATGTTTTTCCTGCTTTTACATAGTTTTCTTCCTGCTTCCATACTGTTTTATATTGTTGTTCATAATGCTTTTATGCCATATTCACCCTACTTTTATTAAGCTTTCAAGCTGTTTATATTCTGCTTCCATCATTTTTCTATTCTATATAATTCTACTCTTAAACTCTTTTCATACTGTTTTGTTTTCGATGGCTTTCATTCTGCAGTTATTAAATCTCTTATTAAAAAGCCCAGATGTTAGTATAGGAGAATGTTAACTTCTATTGATATGCAGATGATACAATGGTGTTTTTTTAAAAAATACAATGGGAGCGGAGCAATCAGCTCTCAGGCTCCTCTCATATCTATCTATCTATCTATCTATCTATCTATCTATCTATCTATCTATCTATCTATCTATCTAAGTTTACATATTTTTAAATTATAATTTTAAAATAAGTGAATATAATATAGGAGTCGGCATGTTTCCACAAAATAAGTGTGTGTGTGTGTGTGTGTGTGTGTGTGTGTGTGTGTGTGTGTGTGTGTGTGTGTGTGTGTGTGTGTGTGTGTGTGTGTGTGTGTGTGTGTGATTGCACACGTGTTAAAATATCATAAGTCTGAGATGAATTGACGCATCTTCAACTTTTCCCTCGATCGCCGAAGATAAGCGGGCAGTCGTGGCCTTGACCTTTGACCTCCGACTGACCCTGAATTGTTCCTCCAGCGTCTGAAGGTAGCCAGGTTTGTCTTTTGACCCTTGACTGATCCTGAACTGTCCCTTTCGGTCTGTGAAGGCAAAGGTTCTGACCTCTGAGTGCTTTTTCCGCGGCGTGTGAAGGTTGGAAACCCACGGAGCTGTCCTGCGACCTGCGCCTCATCCCGAACCGTCCCTTTCAGCCGGCGCATGTAAAAACTCTGACCTCGGCCTTCAGGATGTGACCTGGTTGATGTTGTTTGATCAGCTTTTGTGTTCAGCAGATTGTCAGCAGGCTTTCAGATTGGAAGACAAAAGTAATCCCAGGGTGCAAACGCAGAAATATGTTAAGCAGACATACATGATTAAACTGTGAGCGCTCATCCTCCTGCAGACACACTCTCTCATTTAAAGTCAGCCGTGGAGCCAAACTGGCCCGAGTGCGCTGGCGCTCGCGTACTCGTGTTTCCACGAGTTCAAACTCGACAAGGTCCTGAAAGGTTATACGAGTATATCGCCAGGTCGAGTGGCACATTTAGCAAAAACTTAATATATGGCTCCATTTCAGTGAGTAGCATTTGTGTATTATAGTACGGTGGCCTGGAAGTGCAAAACACTACAAACTTTAGAAAATACTACCAAATAAAAATTGAAAAAAACGGTACAAAATTGAGAAAACACTACAAATGAGAGAAAACACTACCAAATCCAAAAAACACAACAAAATGGATTTTGTAGTGTTTTATCTAATTTGTAGTGTTTTCTCAAATTTTCTCTATTTTATGATGTTTATTGGATTTGGTAGTGTTTTCTCCATTTTGTAGCATTTTCTGAAGTTTGTAGTATTTTGCACTTCCGGGCCACCGTATATAGTACCTGTTAAACAGCAGTTTATTGAAAGTTCTACACACTGTTGTGAGTATTCTCCTCTGCCGTCACAGTGCTGACAGGATCATTAGCGTGGTTGACTGACAACGGGCAAAATCGTAGTTTGAACTTTCAAATTAAAGGTGCGATTTCCTTCGAATCGTTTTACTCTGTAAAAGTGTCGTCGCATGTCTGAGTTGTGTTTCTTTAGAAAAAGAATTCTACTCAATTCAAAATATATGCAATGTTGCTCAAAAGTGAATGCTTCACTTGATGTTTTCATCATGGAAAATAGTAAGATGAGATTAGTTTATTCTTCTTACTGCATCCTTTCACTAAATCGTAAAGCAATAGTGATTAAATGTATTATTTGCAGAAGAATCAAATGAAACTGGAATCAATATGAAAATGTAGCTCATGGTCTCTTCTGACTGCCGAGTCACACTTTAAAAGAAATTGACAGGGAGGGAAAACCAGTGTGGAGAAGCTTAGAAGTTTATATTAAAGGAAAAATCTGAATGTAGTCAAAGTTGTTTCTGGATATTTTCAGCCCGGTGAATATTTCATTAGAAATGTCTGTTTTGAGAACGATTTTCCCGTTGCTCCGTTCGGGTTCGTCTGACCCTGGCAGAGGATTAGCTGCTGGAACTTCTTTCATCTTCCAATGGGTTTTAAACAATGCCTTCAGATTAGCCGTCAGTCAGAGTGCATCAAATAAAGAAAATTGCATTAAATTATCCCATTAAAATTATTATATTTGCTGTGCAGCATCATTATATAATGAATTCCTCCCCTTCCCCCTCCTACACACACACACACACACACACACACACACACACACACACACACACACACACACTCTCCTTCACATGGGACAATTGGATTTGTTATAATGCAGCCGATTGCAGAAACTCCCTCCTCCTCCTCCTCCTCCTCCTCCTCCTCCCTACCTGCACCTCCTCCTGTGGGATGAGATGGTGTTTAATCGACTTTGGGGAGAATTAGTCATTCCTTCTTATTGAGGAGGTTTTGCGGGACTTTCCTGGAAAATCCCGTCCAACACACATTTTAATTTCATTTCTGAGGCTCAATCATGTTGAGGGAATGTAAATAATCCAATAACATTCATCATGGTCTCTCCTCTCCTCCAAAAATAGAGCGGATTGACGCTGCCTTCACTCTGCGTTATTAGTTTTAGGGGCTCTGATGGTTTTATCAAATGTCATCATGACCCCAATTTGCTGCCCAACATTTCTTCACCCAATCTGAGCATCAGCTGTTTTAACCTCCACCTCCTCCCGTTTCACTCGTGTTTTACTGGGTTTTCTTTCATTTTTCTGTTGTTTTACACCTTTGAACTGTGTTTTGCTCATGTTTCACTCGGACTTAATCCAGATTTCTTCACCTGGTTTCCTTGCTTTTCTCCTCTATTCCCGTCATGTTTTACTGATGTTTCGCTTCTTTATTTTGCTCCTGATTTCCCATTTTCCTTCTGTTTTCTCCTGTTTCTGTTTTCATTTATCATCCGTTTTAATCTGCTTTCTTCTGGTTTTTCCTATTTTTAATTTGTTTTTCACCCTAATCCACTTTTCTAACATGTTCTCTCCTGTTTCCACCTGTTTTTGTCCAGTTTCATGTTTTCTTGTTTTTCCATGTGATTTTCACCTGTTTTTTTTTATCCGTTTCTCACCTTTTCCTGACTTGCAGATCCTCAGAGAGCTTCTTTGTCTTAGGACACGTTTACATGTACGCAGCTACAAGACACCACAAACGATGATTTCTAAAAAAAACTCTGGCCTTAGTGGAGATTTAGAAAAACTCCATGTCTCCGTTTGCATCTAAAGTGAGGTAGGCGAACATTTACGTCACAATTCGTGATGTTGTGTTTTTTCCAGGATTTTAATTGGCTATCATGGCGTCATGCTTCTCGTCACACTGCCCCCTACAGGTTCGGCATGCTCATAGTAGCTCTGAACCAGAAGTCTATGTTGGTCTGTGGAAATTAAAACATTTTTTTTTGGGGGGGGGGGAATACACGTTTTCCAAAAGACCTGGGTACAAATAAACATGGCCTTTGCCACCTGTTGGATTGAACAGCTGCTCACAATGAATCAGGGTAATTAGGATGCTTTAGAAGAGATCGGACTATTTGGAATGCTAATGAACTTTGGATTTTCACATAGACTGTGACAGCTTGAAAAGGCTATGAAGGATTTAGGACGTGACAATAGTTGTTCAAATGTAAAAGCTGAGAAATATTTGTTTCCACAATGAAATCTCTCGTACATCTTTAGAGAGATAGAGCGAGAGCGAGATGGAGATGGAGATGGAGAATCAACAAATCAAATAAATATACACAAGGCAAAAGTAGCCAGCTATTGTTCAGGGTTCAGCAGGTTCAGTCTGATGGAGGAAGCTCCTCCTCATCCTCTCTGTGTTTGCCTTCAGACAGCGGTAACGCCGCCCTGCTGGCAGCAGAGAGAACAGTCTGTGGCTATGGACCGCTAGATGCATGTGTTTAGCATGAGTGGAGTGTTTGGTAAGTGGGGCGTGTGTGTGTGTGTGTGTGTGTGTGTGTGTGTGTGTGTGTGTGTGTGTGTGTGTGTGTGTGTGTGTGTGTGTGTGTGTGTGTGTGTGTGTGTGTGTGTGTGTCTTCAGGTTGTATGCATGCAGTGTCATTGTTTGCAACTACAGATGATAATGGGTGCTGATGACCCCCCCCCCCCTACACACACACACACACTAGCACATACATACGCGCATGCACGCACAAACAAACAAACAAACACAATAAAATACAAGAGAAGAGAAGAGAAGAGAAGAGAAGAGAAGAGAAGAGAAGAGAAGAGAAGAGAAGAGAAGAGAAGAGGGGGAAAAAAAGATGGAGCCTAATCAGGGTCAGGAAATAAGGCAGCTCAGTCCAGATGTCTAATCTCAGAGAAGCTGCATCTTACAGGATCAAAGGCAAATCTTCCATCAATTATGGTCCTAACATGCTGAATTATATCAGCAGAAATCCTACAATCAGCCCATAGTAATCCTTGGTCACATGACTCGGCTCAAGAGCTGCTCAGGCCTCACTTTCACATCGGAGGGAGAGCCACCCAGAGGGAGCTTTGCAGGAAAATGGCAAGTGTGTCGCTTTGGACACTGTCGCTTTGGACGTCCACGAGAGTGAAACATTCCGAAACACCCGACCTGAACACACGGCTCCAACGTCCCCGTCACACCTCAGCTGCATCTGGTTGAGATGCCGGTGGTAATCACACCCCATTGTGCCGATCGGAGGTCACAATCATCAATGTTGAATCGGTCTGTCACTTTGCTAAAACTTTGTCGGACTCCGTAACGTTCTCTGGCCCCTCCCCCGATTTGACCGGCGGTCAACCTGTTTAACTAAATGTCCTCGTGGTTTTCTCGACGGTGTCCCAAAAAACAACGGGGGCTACTTTGACAAGTGGAGCTGCTTTTGCATTGAAAGCTGGACGACGACCAGCACACTCAGTTATCTAGAAATATGGACCATTTTGTTACACCTTCAAATTATTGACGACCAAGAGTCCAGACCAGGACCAAAGACCAGGAGTCACAGACCAGGACCAAAGACCAGGAGTCACATACCAGGACCACAGACCAGGACCAAAGACCAGGAGTCACATACCAGGACCAGGACCAAAGACCAGGAGTCACAGACCAGGACCAAAGACCAGGAGTCACATACCAGGACCAGGACCAAAGACCAGGAGTCACATACCAGGACCAGGACCAAAGACCAGGAGTCACATACCAGGACCAAAGACCAGGAGTCACAGACGAGGACCAAAGACCAGGAGTCACAGACCAGGACCAAAGACCAGGAGTCACATACCAGGACCAGGACCAAAGACCAGGAGTCACATACCAGGACCAAAGACCAGGAGTCACAGACCAGGAGTCACAGAGCAGGACCAAAGACCAGGAGTCACAGACCAGGACCCAGAGATCAGGAGTAACTGGAAACCATCTGGACCAGGTGGCTCATTTGCTTCATGCACCATTGAACACTAAATGTTTTATCTTCTTCTTCTGAGGCGTCAGTTCCTCCTCCGTGTCGCTGTAAAGTGTCCACATCTCACCTGTTTTGTCATTTCCTGTTTCATTTTTGTCTGCGTCTTCATTCCCTTGTCATCGTTCCGGTTGTTTTCTCCGGTTGTCTGATCTGCCATCATGAGATTCACCTGCCTCTCCCCCCTCGGGTATTTAAACTCTTCTCCCTCAGTTAATTTAGTTTTTCTCTTTCTCTTATGAGCGCAGTAGGATATCGTCTCCCTTCTGACGACTGCTTTTAGAGTGTCCCATGCAACTTGTGGATCGATTTCTTCATTTTTCCAGAGAAAAACTTTTTTCTCGTCTTTAATTTGCATAAGAAATAGTGGGTTGTTAAGAAAACTTCATCTCCATATTGTCTTCCCTGGGTTGTCTGTAATATGTACATGAAAATTGGTGCATGCGCTGATAAATCAATATTTCCGATATTGCGATTCAATACTTTATGGTGATCTTTTATTAACGTTAAAAAATAAAATAAAAATTCTGGAATAAACATTGTGGGGGCATGATTGAAAGGAGTAATCCCAGTTTGATGGATTAAAATCCCTCAAGAGGTCCAGTGTTATTTAATGTAGTGGGGTCATTGTTACTGTTTTTCAATTGTCCATTTTCGTGTTAAAACTATTTCATTCGTCACTGAACATAATTTCCCCTGTGGATTTTCCCATTACGTCAAATTTCTGGCAAAATGAGTAATAACTGTTGAGTGGGACACAAATACTCCCAAATGTTACCGTAACATCATTTATCTTCCCTGTGAGCACGACGTATCTCCCTTCGTTGTATTTGAGTCCTGCACATAGGTTTGTTGGGTTTCTCTCCCAGACATGACTGTGTTGTTCAAGGTGCCATATAAATAAAGCTGAATTGAATAGATCAAACGTTTATGAGATTAAGTTTGCTACCCCCTTCCTTCTTTGTTTTGTTGGATGAATATTATACTTTCAAAAAAAAAAAACAGACATTCTTTTTTAGTTTTTTCGTGTTCTAATGAATTTAAAGTTACTTTGCCAGAAAAAATCTTTAAAATATTCTTCCCATACAAGGTCTCAGTTCTGCACAGAGAATAAACCAAAACACCAAAACAAGACTATCACCACTCATTTTCACTAAAGCCAATATGTTTATAAACAAACCCGAATTTGTTGCCATTTATGTTTCACTAACTGACGTCATTCTGGGAAATCAAAGATGGCGTCACTGCAGCATTTGACCAATTCATCATGAAAAAAAACCCCAAAAAAATCAGACTTTCTCAAAGTGTCTTCAAGCCACGAGAAGAGACAGGTTTGTTGACGCAAGATGTCAACAAACCTGTGGATGTTCCGCGAGATTTAAATGCTGGAAATACGCATTTGTCTGAGTGTAATGAGGAATTCCCTTCAGAAAGGTATTGATGATGTATTGGAGAAAATGGCTCCTACATTTTTCCCCTGTGGATTTTGGCAGAGTGACTTTAAATCCTATTGAGTTTGAACTTTAAGACATTTATTACTCATTTTTCTTTTTGACACTGTATATCCCACCTCCCCAACACCCTAGCCTTTCCAGGTCCTGGTGTACCTCTATTACCTGTCCAGGTGTTCCCGTCCCTGTCCATAGTCAGTTGGGATTGGCCGTCGCGCCCTGTGGCTCTGCACAGGATAAAGCATAATATAAGATGGATGGAATAGTCATAACAACAACAAGCTGTAATGCAGCGGTACAGTGCTAATGGGAAGTGATACAAAATACACTCTGAAAACAAATAACACTAATTAAAATCCAACCACAACCTCCACCCCCAAAAAAATCCCATAGGCTACACTAAAAGAAATAAAATAAAAATAAAGAAGACTCAGAAACACGCTAAACACCAACCACATACAATTAAAAACAAACCATACAGACCAAAAACAAACCACACTTGCTGAAAACCGTCCAGACACACACTAAAAACAAACACACACACACACTACAAAACAAACCATACATACTGAAAGACAACACACTAAAACCAACTCATAAACACTTTGTGTTTTCATTTTGTGTCTGTGACAACTTAGGTGGATTAATGTGTCAAAGTGACGTAATTGTGTGGAAATCTGTGGAGCGATTAGGATCCACTTAGCTGCTTTTGTTCTGCCGCCATCAGTGTGATGAAAATAAAAAGCAGCAGAAAGATTACAGAACCATTAACCTCACTGAGGGCCATTAACTGATAAACAGCTATTAGAGGCTTATACATGAAAATGACATATATGGAGCAGAGCGATGAAGAGGAAGAGGATGAGGAGCACGAGGTTAAACAGAAACTACACAAACTCAGATGGAGTCGAGTTTGCCCAGGTGAACTCGGTAGGACTTGGAATGACTCCGAACAACTCGGGTGGAAGCAGGTGGAGTGTGACGTCATCAGTAGCTACTTGCCGTCATGTTAACTAACATTGTTGAAAATATTAAAAGTTTCTGATTGCTTGAAATGGCAACAGAACAACACGTGGTATTTTTGGTCCAGCCCAGTGACTCCACACATTTCTTCTTTCAATAACTAATAATAATAACAATAATTAAAAAAAAAAAGTTTAAAAAAAAAATGAAAGTTTTTTTTTTTTGATGTCATTCGGGAATCGAACCTGGGTACTTGGGTGAAAGTCTTGCTCATATTTCAATCCAGTCCCCTCACCTGTCTTGTTCCCTACCACTAGTGCTCCTCCACTCCACGGGGGGGCTTCTGCTGCTGGACGTCACCAGGCTGACAGCAGACTGTCGGGCAGGGTGGGGCGTTATTGTGTCAACCACCGAAAATCAGCTCCTCGTGATGAAAGTCTGTTTGGAAATTAGGGCCAAGTTGGTTTTTAATCCCCTTGGATTGCCTGCAGGATCTCTGTGTGTGTGTGTGTGTGTGTGTGTGTGTGTGTGTGTGTGTGTGTGTGTGTGTGTGTGTGTGTGTGTGTGTGTGTGTGTGTGTGTGTGTGTGTGTGTGTGTGTGTGTGTGTGTAAGGTAAAAATGGTCAGTCGTTTTAAAAAGCAATTGGACTTATCTGCTTATCTAAGATAATTAAAGCAAATTTAAGACTGTTTTTAAATTTCAGTTAATCTGCTGTTTTTATTGTGGAGGAAAGCAGATGCACTGCTGTGTGTGTGTGTGTGTGTGTGTGTGTGTGTGTGTGTGTGTGTGTGTGTGTGTGTGTGTGTGTGTGTGTGTGTGTGTGTGTGTGTGTGTGTGTGTGTGTGTTTCCGATGTAATTACCCTCGTGTGTCTCTGCTGCTGAGAATTTACTTTCAATTAAAAGCAAAACAAAAGATTTCAGTCTTTTCTGATGTTTATAAAATGTTTAATTTGTCGTTGTTGTACACACACACACACACGCGCACACACACACACACACACACACACACACACTCACACACACACACACTTACTTAGTGGAAACACACGACTCCTATATAATCACTTCTTTTAAAATTCTAATCTTTCACTGTCAACTCTTTTTTTCTGAAATCTGTGTCGTTGTTCTCTTCCTCCTTATCTCAGTAACGCCAATGTTTATTCTTTTATTAAATGTTGAGCGTTGCTTGTTGTAGTTCATCATATAATGTGTCAAAATGTTATGTCTCATATTCGATTTTTGTTGTTGTTGTTGTTGTTGCTGACCGTGACATTAACGACAATACAACGTAAGAGATGACACAGAAAGAGGCAGAGTTTGATGTGTTTCGCGGCGGTCCAGAGGGCAGCCAGGAAGAACCTTTATTATCGTGTTTGCCAATTTGTTTTAAATTTGGTGTCGGGTCATTTTAACAATAACGGATTTAATGTGTCGTGTTGATGTTGTGTATTTTCTGTAGGAGAGAATTAAGTGTTTGACCGTCAGTCCAGGCTTCGCCTTTCGACTGAGCCTCTTCCTCCCCCCTCCTCCTCCTCCTCCTCCTCCTCCTCATCCACTCCTATAGTTTTGCTCACTGCAGATATCCAGACTTGTTATGTTTTGTGTCGAGTAGAGAAAATGTAGTTTGTTTTGTTTTAATCAATGAAAACTGATCCAATAAAGTGAGGATGGAAATCAAACTCTCCCTGTGTTAGCAGCATCCTCTCCTCCTCATCTCTTCCTTTCCTCCTTTCTCTCCTCCTCCTCATCCTCCTCTTTGCTCTGAAATCCTGATCGGATTGAAGAGAAATTGGTGGCAATTAATCCGCTGGGATTGAGCGGAATAACCCCCCCCCCTGCCCCTGGTTGGCTGGTGCTGTGATCCCCGGAGGGAGGGGGGGGGGGCTGTTCTCTTCATAAGTAGCGGCCTCCGGCCTGCGGGTCCCAGACAGTAACAGTAAGTCACCTGCTCACCTGCATCCTCATCTTCTTCATCATCACCTCCACCATCCTCTGCGTCAGGACCATGACCGGCCGGGAGGAGCTGGAGGAGAAGCCCCGAGTCAAGCTGCTGTCCCCGGGCTTCGGCATCGACAAGTCCCGGCTGCACGGCCCGCCGGGGCTCCGCTCCAAAGGCTTCGCCATCACGGACCTGCTGGGCCTGGAGTCGGACCTGCAGGTGCGCCAGCAGCATCCGGGCCCGCCGGGCTCGGGCCTCCCGGCGGTCGGCTCGGGCTCCGTGGCGGAGCCGCAGGGCCCCGGCGGCGGACTCGGGGGCTTCTCTTTCCCCGGCGGGTCGCTGCCGCTCGGCCTCGGGTTCCTGTGCAGCCTGGCGGCGCAGCAGCCCGCCGGGGCGCCGTGCTTCCTGCCCAGCCACCTGCCGCTGCTGCAGGCCCGCACCGACAGCCACTACCTGCAGAACCTGGAGGCCCAGCGGGACCAGTACTCCGGTACGGACCGAGCAACCGAACCTGCAGTCAATTATTCAATAATTATCCATCCAACCTGGAGGGACAGTTTTAATAATTACAATTAAAATTTTAACAATTTATTGATAATCAATATAAATAAATATCTAACAGTGTCTATTTTCATATTTATTGTTTCTTGTGACTGATGAAATCAAATCTGTGTTTTAGATGAGGAGTGTCTGTCCGACAGAAACGACCCGAAAAGTTCTGCAAACTCCCAGAAGAGGAAGAAACGGAGACATCGGTGAGATCCGCATCTTTCTGGCATATTTATTTAAAATTGCTGATTTAATTCAAATAGCTGGTTTATTTCAAATACGCAAACGGCAGGAGAAAGAAGAAAAAACGAGTTTTCAAATCATAAAATACAAACGGGATAAAAGCGACATCATCTTTCCACTGAATAAAAAAGTATTAAATTCAAATAACGATTAGATAAAGCAAGGACTCTAAACTGTATTAGAATAAAACGAAAAGTTCAGGTTAAAAACAAAAAACTACGGAATTTAAATATAAAGACCACATTTTAATTTAAATACACAATTTCAAATAAAGAATTTTAAATAAACTGTTTCAAAAATCATTCTTAACAAATAATGTGTCATTTCGAAAAACGAAAATAAGAATAACAGCCACACGAATCCGTTTAACTGGATAGAAAGTCGAAAAGATTTCACAGATTTTCTTTAAGAATATTTTTAACCTTGAAAAACTTTTTTTCCCACTAACTTACTTTTTTAATCTCGCTCGTAAAATATTAAGATATTTAATTAATCTAAGGCTAACATGTTTAAATGAATTGAATATTAAATAAGTGAAAGCTTAAAAAATATATATTTTTTAAGGAAAAGGGGTGGGATTTAATTAGTTGTATTTCTTCCCTCTTCTTTTCGGACGTGCAAAATAATTTTCTTTTTCTGTTGCTACTTACTCAGTTTGATTGGTGAAATAACTTTGGTTGATTGGTGTGCACTATTGATTTAGAAATCTGAATTTGAGCATGTTCGAAATAAAAAACTAGAATTATTAAAAAGAATGATTAAAAACAAACGTTTGTATGGATATTTTATTTTATTTTTCGATATTATTCTCATTTTCGTTGTAACACGTCAGACTGCTTGAAGCTGAAGGTTTCTCCAGGTCAGTTTAATGTGGAGTAAATCTGGATTATTTTCTCATTTTAATCCTGTGTTGGTGTGTGTGTGTGTGTGTGTAGGACAGTGTTTACGTCCCACCAGTTGGAGGAGCTGGAAAAAGCTTTCCATGAAGCGCATTACCCGGATGTTTACGCCCGAGAGATGCTGGCCATGAAGACGGAGCTGCCGGAGGACCGCATTCAGGTGTGTGTGTGTGTGTGTGTGTGTGTGTGTGTGTGTGTGTGTGTGTGTGTGTGTGTGTGTGTGTGTGTGTGTGTGTGTGTGTGTGTGTGTGTGTGTGTGTGTGTGTGTGTCTGGATCTAATTTATTGCCAAACCTCTCTGAATTTTTTGTAAAATAACTTTTCTGTCTTTCGTGTTTCCTGCAGGTTTGGTTCCAGAACCGTCGCGCCAAGTGGAGGAAGCGCGAGAAGTGCTGGGGCCGCAGCAGCGTCATGGCGGAGTACGGCCTGTACGGCGCCATGGTGCGTCACTCCATCCCGCTGCCCGAGTCCATCCTCAACTCCGCCAAGAACGGCATGATGGGATCCTGCGCCCCCTGGCTGCTCGGTGAGCCGCATGCACGTCAGTGCCACACGCACGCACCACACGGCACCTACACACAACATATACTCTGGGTGGATGCACACACAACACACGCTGGCTGGCTACTTTATGAGGCACGACCCTCTCCGTTCTCTGTGTCAGAGATTTAATAAGGTTCCGAGATGTTCCTCAGTCGTTCCTCAGTCGTTCCTCAATCGTTCCTCAGTCGTTCCTCAGTCGTTCCTCAGTCGTTCCTCAGTCGTTCCTCAGTCGTTCTGCTCCACAGTGACTTGATAACATCTCACATCTGCTGCAGACTGAAACCTCCTCATCTCCGAGCAGCTCTGCTGGACTGTGGAGGACTTTAGAGAACTCCGCAGTCCAACATGGTGAGATCATCGTGAGCTGGAAGTCTCCATCACGTCACACGAATACGGTCATCCTCAGGTAGACTGTGGAGGTTCAACCTGCTCAGTTGATACTTAGAAGAGGAAAAGCTCCTCCACACCCGTACAGCAGCGGCTGAATCATTGATACCAGGAGGGAGCCAAGCTTTCATGGAGTTTACACCAAATTCTGAGACTCCTACGAGACCTGCTCTGGTCCAGTTCTGGTGGAGACCATCAGACCTGGATCGGGTCCAGTTCTGGTGTAGACCATCAGACCTGCTCTGGTCCAGTTCTGGTGTAGACCATCAGACCTGGACTGGAGTCCCAGGGTGGTCTTCATCATCAGCTGTTCGAGAAGCTCTCGGACGTTCTTCTGCTCACTGCAGGCTGGAACCAGGTTCTCCAACCAGTCTGACCTCTGACCTCTTCTTACCCCAGAGATCTGAAGCTCACTGAGCTCTTCTGTTTCCCCCGTTTGACTGGAAACTAGTGGAACAGAATTCTATTCTTGTCTATTATGATAAACCCTGGAGATGGTCGGTGTTCCTGATGAAGTGGCCGGCGTGTGTGTGTGTCTGTGTGTGTGTGTGTGTGTGTGTGAGTGTGTGAGTGTGTCTGAGTGTGTGTGTGTACACAGCTGTAAGCAAAACAACAACAACAACAGTGTGACAGTTGTGAATGTGACTGACTCGACTCACGCTCTGAATCCGGCTCTCCCCACAGGGATGCACAAGAAGTCTCTGGAAATGGCCAAGAAGTGTTCGAGCCCCACGCCGGCGGACTCCACCCGCTGCGACTCTTTCTGCGAGGCGCCGGACCGATGCGGGGAAGGCGGCGAGACCCCGCGGCCCGCGGAGGGGGAGGAGCTCCTGGACAACGAGGAGGAGCAGGAGGAGGAGCTGGAGGAGGAGGTCGCCATGGATCTGTCCAGCTCCTCCAAGCAGCAGCAGCAGGAAGAACGCACCGCCGCCTCCCCGCTGCCACGGCAGAGCCAATCAGAACACAGCTGAGAGTGGGCGGGACCTGACCCCAGGGATTTGATTGGCTGCTCTTTCGCGTCCCTACGCCCTCACTCCTCCTCTTCCTTCCCTCCACTGTCACCATGGCAACCAGTGTGCTCAGCTGGATGGGTTTGGGTTAAACCAAACTAGAACTAAACCAATCAGACTTTATTGATCCCTTTGGGGAACTTCCTGTTTCCACATCGACCCGTCCTGTTTCTGGGACGTGGCGAGGAAAGACTGAAAAGTGAAGACGATGTAAATTCTGTGTGTACACTGTTTCATTGTGACAAGAGTTTGTTTTTTTTAATCCACAAAGAGCTATTTCATGTTTATTCCTGTCATTTTTGTGAATGAATGTAATTAATTTAAACTACTATTTAAAAACAAATATTTATTATGATAATATTTATGTACAGCAGGTGGGAAATAAAAAGTATTTTTTTGGATGTACTGCATTTTCATTGTTTATTACAAATGACATGAACAGTTTTTCATTGGCAAGTATTTCCCCCCCCCCCCCAAAAAAATTAAATACGTAATTTAAGTAGTATTTTCAAGTGACTTCAACTTGTGGTTCAGATCCATTTAATTTCAAGCATCAGTGACACAATCAAAACTAAAGGTATTAGTCTGAATTTCAAATGAATATCATTTTTTTAAAGACACCACAATGGACCAAAGTGCTGTACAAATGAATGAATATAAATTAAATGCACAGAGTTCACTCGGCCACATTAAAGAGATTTAAGACACAGACAATATAAAAAGAGAAACACAGTTATGACAGTCTGAATCAACGGACCTGTGAGAGTGAGTGGGGGAATCGGCCTGAATCAGCGCAGAGAGGTCGGGCGGGGCACGGCTGTTGACAGATTGAAAAGCAAATAAAAAGATTTTAAAATGGATCCGTTCAGGCAGCCAGTGAAAAAAGGCTAGAACTGGGGAGATAAGTCCAGGAAAGAATGTCTTTTAATAAGATTTGTTAATAGTAATACAATATTGGTAAATGAGCTCAACGTTAGTTACTTGCGACCTGGAATGAACCTGGAGTCTGTTTAATTGTGAATAAATGTTTAAATGTAAAGATTTAACGAGGGGGCTCAGAAACTCTCAAATAAGAAAATTAAATGAACAAAATAATTTAAACTTACATGCTGCTCTGTCAAATCACACTTTGAATAGAATATTACACTATCAAATAAGTTAGAATTAATATATATATATATATATATATATATATATAAATATATGTGTGTGTATATATAACACTTCAAAACTTGTTTCTTGTTGTTTAAAATATAGCCAGTTGTCTCAGAATAGTTGCTTTTATTTATTTATGTATGTATTTATTAGGGGTTGGGGAGGATAACAGCATCCACTCTTCAGTAAAATACACAAGAAAAACCCGTGAATATCATTTAAAATCCAATAGAAAAAAAAAAACGTATAAACAATGAATCACTTTGTGAGGATGAGACCGTGACGTCACTTCCGTTTTACTCTTCCCCCTTGACTTGGTTGCTAAGCTAAAAGCTAAAACGTTTCTGGAAGCGGCGTTTCCACAACACGAGGGATATGGAGTGTTTCAGAGATGAAGTGACTTTGGTGCTGCAGCGTCTGACCGAGGCGGTGGTGACCGGGATTCTGGCGGAGGCGGAAAAAGTCTCTTTAAACAAACTAAACCCCGAAGTGGAGGTAAGCTAACGAAGGCTAAAAGGACAGTTCCACATCCCCCGTGTTCACGACCGAGTAAAAATAGTAAAACGTCTCAGCTGTTTACTCACACAACACCGGCGCTGCAAGCACTTTTTGAAAACAGCCTCCAGATTGGAACGTTTTAGAACACATGCACATGTCTAAACAGATGAAAAGTAACTTTTCAGAATAGTGCTTTACTGCACCAAGATCAGTTTTTTCTGCACGTGAATAAATCACCAATGACAACGGAAATCTCAGGAGTGTTTGTGCTGCTCACTTTTTATAATTTTACTTTAAATTAGCTCCTCTTCAACAAAGTGAACATTTTCTACTATTGCATTCACATGAAATTTTTTTTTAACTTTATTTCTGAATTTATGAGATAATTATCTCATAATTATGAGAAAACATTTTTATAAAAAATGTGGTTCTGTTTTTCTGAATTTGTTAGATGATTATCTCATAGTGAGATAATTATCTATATATATTTATTGGCTGTTTTTCAAAGTGTGATTTTCTGAAAAACCATTATCACATAAATTTAGAAAAATTAAGCTGAATTATTTTTTTTTATCATTTTTCTCATAGTTAGATAATTATCTCATTAATTCAGTAATTTTTTATTTTTTCATGTGAATGCAATACGCTTCCGTAGACTTAGAAGAGGGACTGAGAAAAAGAGCTTGTATGTGTTTGTCTCACTGTGTGTGTGGTTGTATTAAATAAACTAAGTACTAAGTGGCTTGCATGCAAACTACAGTGTTTCTGGTTTTTCTCGGTGTGTCCTCAAAATGGTGTTGTCCAAACAAAAAACTTACTGCTACAAACTTTTCAAACAATGAGAGTTAAAATAGAATTGACCAAAACAGGAGACGGTCACTTTTTGGACATTGGTTCACTCCAGTGAAGACATATCAAACATCAAAACTTCATGAACACAGAAACTATGGAAAGAACCGGAGCGAGTTGACTCGCCACTGACTCCAGTCTGACCTCCACTGTGTCGTTGTCAGCAAAAACTCTGTGCTCTGGTGGAGGATCTGTGCCGGGATGCCGTGGAGAAGATCCTGAAGATGGTCGAGCTGATGGCCGTGAAGCAGGATGAGAGTCACGCAGAGCCACTGCAGGTGTCGCCTGGCGTCCCACATGCTGAAGGTGATCTAACGACCACGTCCCTCAGAAGGGACATCCATTTCTCATCAAAGCTTTTGGGGTTTATTTTTTGTTTTGTTTTGTTTCAGGTGTGCATGATGAAGCTCAGCTCCCCGCAGAACACACCGTTGTCTTTTTTTGTGAGGTGAGCAAGGCAGTCCAGTTTTGCCTTTCACGTTCCACATATGTCCCATTGTAAGGCCCAGTCAGCTCAGCGCTGGAGCGCGTTGACAGTGATGATGTCCTCTGGTTCACAGAGCGCTGCCGTGGATTCCAGCTGCTTGCTGGTGGAGGTGCAGAGTGACGCTGCCACTGCTAATGGGGTGAATGGTGAGACGGATGAACGATGGGGTGTGTGGGTGTCACGGTGCTCATATTCTGGTAAAATCGGGGGAAATGGGAAGGTTGTGTCCTATATTTCACATGTTCACCATTTCAGCTTCTGGTAGTGTCTCAGTGTCAGGACCGAGAGGAGTAGTCCTGGTGAAGATGAAATATCTGTCCTATCTAACCCTAACCCCAACGTACGTTGGCGAAGGTGATAAAATAGAAATGTGCTGACACTATCAAATCAAAAGGAATCCACTGTCCCAGACCAAACAGGCACGACCATGGCTGCAAATTGAAGATCTCACGTGTTGCTGTGACTTCACGTGCTGAACTTTTGTCTTTTCTTCAGGTGAAGACGGAAGGTGCTCCATGCCCAGCGGGGAGGCGTCTGCACACGTCTCGTCCGCCAATCCCCCTCCGGTCGATGACCACGAGTACGCCCGGCCACCTTCAGGCAGTCCCACGTTGCAGGAGGGCAGAGTCGGGAAGGGCAAGCAAAGGAAGAACGGGCGGATGAAGTCGTGGGCAGCTCCTCATGTCAGATGCTCGCAGTGCGCCATGCTGTTTCCCAACGCCGAGCGGCTCGACGACCACCGGAGGAAGTCCCACCCGTCGTGCTCCACGTGCGGCGCCGTGTTCACCGGCGTCCTGCGGCTCCGCGAGCACGAGATCTCCCAGCACGGGCTGCTGCCGTACGCCTGCGGCTACTGTGCGAAGAGGTTCAACCACAAGACGCACCGCGACCTGCACGTGAAGGCGCGGCACACCGGGGAGAAGACGTGCCACTGCGACATCTGCGGGAAGGGCTACTCCTGCGTCAGCGTGCTGAAGACGCACCGCGCGACCCACTTCGAGAAGACCTTCATCTGCGACGTGTGCGGGAAGGGCTTCTACCACGCCTGCCACCTGACGCGCCACAAGCTGGTGCACCAGGACGAGCGTCCGCACCGCTGCACCGCCTGCGGCAAGGGCTTCACGCAGGCCGCCAACCTGCGCAGCCACCAGGCAACACACTCCAGAGAGCGGCAGCTGTGCTCCGTCTGTGGCAAGAGCTTCCGCTGCCTGAAGAACCACGTCGTCAGCAAGCACTCGCACGAGCTGACGGCCGACCAGCTGCCCGCCCGCCTCGCCGTCTTCGGCTGCGGGGTCTGCGGCAAGAAGTTCTCCAGTGCGTCGCAGCGCCGCGCACACCAGCGCGGCCACAGCGGGGAGAAGCCGCACCACTGCGACGTCTGCGGGAAGAGCTTCCGGCTGCAGGAGCTGCTGCGCGACCACCGCTTCGTCCACAGCGGGGAGAGGCCGTACCGCTGCCCGCTGTGCGACAAGACCTTCAACGTGGCCGCCAGCTTCACGAGGCACCGCGGCACGCACAGCGGCGAGACGCCGCACAGCTGCGACGCCTGCGGCAAGCACTTCCGCCTGCCCGCCTTCCTCAAAGCTCACCTGCAGACCAAAGCTCACCTGAAGCAGCTGCAGCAGAGGCAGGCCGACGACTGACCGTCGGCTCCGGCAAAACCTGGGACGTTCTTCGCCTCGACAACCACAGCAGTTCAGGGTTCCTACTGAAATGTGACAGTTAATGTCTGTTGAAGAGTGAGACCGGTTCTGTCCGGCGCTCTTGTGTGTGCAGCTGCTGAATAATCTGAGCTAATCTGCAGGTTCATCATAATGAATAAAGTCATCAGGAGAGGCACGACAAGCTAATCTGATCTAGAGTAATCTGATTACACGTGTAATCTCGGTGTAAACGGCTCATCACGCACACTGACTCCTGCCCTCACCCCTTTGACCACCAACCTGCTCATTGAATCAGGCACACGGCTTGACACTGCAGCAAAACACGTGATGTTCCCGAAGGGAAAGTTAATTTTTCCCAAAATCTTTACCGTCTTTTGTCTCAATAAAGAAAATAGAACTAATTTGTTGGTCAAGTTTTTATTGTCTTCACATGATACTGTTTATATGTCAGTAAATCGTTGTGCTGAGTTGGGTTGGTCGAGTTGTCTCCCAATTGTAAGTTTGCGGGTTCGATTCCCTATATGTCCCAAGTGTACTTGAGCAAGACACCAAACCCCAAAACTGCTCCCAGTGGACGACTGGGCTCCTGCCATGGCAGCAGCCTCCGTTGGTGCGTAATGAGCGACTTCATGGACAGTTGGAGCGGTGGAAAGGTGCCATGGAAGTGAAATCCAGTTCGCTTTGGTGTGTGTGGGAGTCGGTGTTGGTTGTCATCCTGTTTTAATTGATTGTGTCGTTGGACTGTGTGTTCTTCTTTTCAAAGTGGAGTTGGGTGACGTGGCTTTCAGTTCCGTTAGTGGCCCATTTGAGTTTTGTTTTTTTTATCCGACATGTTTTTGTGTGATATTGTTGTTTGTCGCTCGGTTTGGGGTTGCCTTGTACTACCACATTATTGTCTTTATCCGTCTCTTGTTTTTGTGTCTCTGATGAATAATCCTATAATAATCCAATAATATTCCAATAACGGTGGCGAGATGATTCAATCGGCTCTCGTTGTGAATCTTTTTTTTCTTTTTTTGCAAACCTGCTGCGTGACTCTGAGCCATAAACCATTTTCAGGATTATCATGGAATGAGAGCCAACATAGAGACACTTGTCACATACACGCCACGCAGTGTGTGTGTGTGTGTGTGTGTGTGTGTGTGTGTGTGTGTGTGTGTGAGAGAGTGAGAACACAACATGAGCTCTGCTCATTACCACAACGGCTTCATACAAGATAAACACAACATTTAAACAACATGTTTGTTGGTTATTTTCCTTGTGTTACCTAAACCAGGGTTTGAATTCCTACGAACAATTTGTCACCGTCTTCTCTCCTATTTTGTAATAAAAACCCAGCAGAACGTCTCCAGCTGAGTCTGGTTCTGTAGAAAGTTGGGTTTTTGTTTCTGTGAAAGTACCTTGGAGTGACTGTTCTATTTGGTGCTATAGAAATAACATTGAATTGAATTGAATTATATACAACACAACCTAACAATCAACTCAGAACGACAAACAAAAAATGTTTTAGTCTGCGTGTATTAATTTATTTATTGGTTTGTAAGTATGTATCTTACCAAAAATTACTCACCCAAATTGCATGAAATCTTCAAGGACCAATCGATTACATTTTGGGACGTTAGCAAACTAACCGTTTCCGAAACAACTCCCCATACAAAGCGGATGGGAGAGGCACCTCATGGAGGAGATCAAAGGAGATCACCATCTGTTGCCATGGAGACGCTCCCGTCTCAGTGTTTCGCACAGTGATGTAGCGACCTGACCTTCCTAGTTAGCATCGATTTGTGCGAACGGCTATCACGCTACCGATGCTAACTCGGTTCCACAAACAAATATGGAGCCCAAGGGCCTGCGCTCTGCCGAGTGTAGCTCTAGGTATGTGCTGTTTCTGTGGTGATATGTTGTTTCGGTACCTCGACCTCAAGCCTACAGGACGCACAGCGGATTGCGTACCATTGGACACCCCGGTCACACACCTGTAACACATGAGTAGGACTTCTAAGACACAGGAACAAGTCCGCTTGACTTCACGCAGTTTTCAGACAGATAATGTTCATAGTTTAACCTGAACTACAAAATGCTATGAGCAGCAGAAAACATCCTCTCCGCCCTCTCCTCCGGGACAAAACGGCCGGATCTCAACAGAACGATTAGCGGCAAAACATCTGCAACTCTGCAGAAAATGAATTAAGATCAAATCTTCTGCAGCCACCCTCCGTTCCAAAAGCCTTCGGGGCAATAAGGCGGAGCTGGAGGATCACTAACAGCAGGGTGAGAATGTGTGACCTAATTCCTCGACATGCACCGAGTGTTGTTTTCAAACCGGACTTATTACTCTGAGCCAGCTGCTGCGAATGCTTAAAAGGCGAAAATCCCCACAAATTAAGAAATTAAAGAAAATTAAATGTTTGCTCCGAGGCAACACCCCCTAGTGGTGGAGGAAAATATCCACAGGAACAGGGTGTAGCTTCAGTCTCTTTTTTTGTTTTCTCCTGTCTCTTTGTAACTTTGTCTCCGAGTCATAGCTTTGCATCTTAAACTGAGAAACTTTCTTTGTGGCGCCGTCTCTTTCTGGCTGCGTGTTGTCAGATGATGGAGTGCTTTCAGGACAAAGGCTTGCTTCTGCTTTCTGTCCTTCAATCAGTCCCAGATCAGACCAGTCTGTGCGTCTCATTAACCCCACTTGACTTTCAGTTGCTGGAAGTTGAACAAACCTTCGAAAGACTCACATTTCCCTCTTTCTCAGTTTAATCTCTCCATTAAAACTAGAACACAGCATCTGTTTGCTTTGATTAACAGACTTTCGGGCCACGTTGGGATGATCACCACTCTCTCAGATTAATTATCCGCTACTTTCCCCATTTCCATCCCTCAGTTAAGGAGCTGTAATCTCCTGGCTTTTTCATCATGGCTGGTTACTGAGAGCAGATTCACTCAGATTAGGTCTTCTTCAGTTTCACATCTCATCCTCAGAGGCGGTGGAGGTCACTGCAATTCCCTGCGGAGCCTTTCATAAACACTGTGCTGAACGCTGTGCTGGATTTTCCTCCTCCTGCGATGTCGCAGTGATTGTGTCACTTCCTGTTTCACCTGGTAAAGGTGTCAACTTCCTGTTTCACCACCGAGTTGCTTTGCTGCTTGTTTCAGTTTCCACTCTATTTAGTGGAGTCTTTACAACTGAAAGTGTTGAGTAATTCATAGATTGTTGATCGTAACTTGTTCAGCAGCAGCTTCCTCATCAGACTCTCCTCACTTTTTGAATCAGTTCTCTGGATTAATGAAGCTTGTTAGGGTCGACAAAGACTATGTACGGTTAAAAAACCACGTCTGTCATGGAGCTGGGGAGTGTAGCGTGCTGCTTGGTTAGTGCAAAGCGCATGGAGACGATGTGGTCAGACCGACCAGACGGGAGAAATTCAAGCTTAGAAGAACCGTCTCAACCTCTAAGCCTGGTTATGCAGGTTTCTTCCTGTTAAAAGGGAGTTTTTCTTTTCACAGTAGCTTTTGCTTGCTGGGGTAGATTGTTTTTTCTGTGTAAAAGGTCCTTATAATGACTGTGTTGAACAAAAATACATTTGGAATTAATTTCAGTGTTTCCACTATTTTACCAGCTGGTCACAGTGGATTAAAATGTAATGCATGTTTTAGTGACAACCTAAGATAAGATAAGATAAGATATCCCTTTATTTATCTCGCATGTGGAGAAATTTGTAGTGGTACAGCAGGATAGTACAGAGAAAGAAGCACACATAGCAGGAACTAAAAAAAGCAGATAAAGATACAATATAATAGAAAAATATGCACACATTATTTAATTTAAGGGTCTTATGCTAAGTAAGCGTTTGTAGATATTAGCTATATAATCATATTGAGATTATTCAGATAACGTGTTGAGATTTTTGTGCCGGATACAATCAGCACGATGAAATTTAAAAAACATGCAACAGTCTGATGGTGACAAGTTACACTTTGCTGCCACCTGCTGGTGCACCGGAGAAACTACACCTCTCGAAAAATGAACTGTCTATCCAGCTTCCACCTTTTTATCCAGCTCACTCACCTGTCCAGGTGAAGCTGCCTTCACACAGTCAGCAGGGATCAGAGCAGCACCATGACACTCTGAGCTGGATCAAGAGGTGTGAAGGAGATTTGACACATTCATATGTTAGTGAGTAATGGATGTTAAATCATTCAGTGATTAAAAAAAGAAAACTTTGGCTTTGTCTGAATTTAAACAGAATCCTCATTCTCAATTTAATTTATTTGATGTTTATTGTTATTCAGTAATGCTGTTAGTAATGCTAATACCAAGTTTTGTTTAAAAAAAAAAAAAAAAAACGAAACCACACAAACTATTCCCACATTTTATTAATTCTTCCAATTCAAATACCAAATCTGTAATTTCATTTAGTTAAACTATTTGTATTGTTTTACTTTGAACAGTTAACTACATGGAATTCATTTGACATTTGTAATTTGTTTGATCAGATATTATCATTTACGTTTTAATCTGACTCTTAAAAGAATAAGATATTTCGTTGGATTTTTTTTTTCTAAATTAGTTTGCCATGATGAAGGTGTTCAAATTTGGATGGAGAACAAGTGAGCGGATGACCTCCGGCCAGCAGGGGGCGCCACAAAGCCGAAAACACAGTGACCGGAAACAACCAGGATACGTACATCATAAACAGCATGATGGGCAGAGTCATTTAATTTGTACTGTTCTTTTTGGCCCTTGCCTCATTTCAAACTCCGAGACAAAAGAGGAAGAAGAAAAAGAAGAGGAAGATGAAGAAGAGGACGAAGAAACCGCGAGACGAGCTCCTCTCCGTCCTGCACGAGTTTACTGACACTGCTGTTAGTCAACTCTCCGAAAAGCTCCGAATGCCGACGGAAAATAACGAACTGCAGGTCTCTCTCTCTCACACACACACACACACACACACACACACACACACACACACACACACACACACACACACACACACACACACACACACACACACACACACACACACACACACACACACACACACACACACACACACACACAAAAAGGTTTTTAAATAAAGTTACGTTGAATCAGGATGGCTCCTACAAAAAATGTGTTACACTGCAAATAAATCTTGTTTACACATTTTAGAGTTATGGGGTGTAGGTTGAGTGTTTTTAATATTTGAAAATGCTGTGATGATGTGTGTGATCATAATATTAGAGTAGTGTTGAGTGTTAGTGATGCATCTCCTTCTTTCTTCATGAATTCTCAGGACGAGCTGCGGGTCGTCATCAGGAGGCTTTGTGAGGATCTTCTGCAGCAGCTCAGGAGGCTGTTTGAGGAGGAGGAGGACCACCATCAGGTGGAGGAGGAGGAGGAGGAGGACCACCATCAGGTGGAGGAGGAGGAGCAGCAGGAGCACCAACAGCAGGATGAGGAAGAGCAGCTGGAGCAGCAGGAGGAGGAGGAACGGCAGCAGGAGCACCAACAGCAGGTGGAGGAGGAGCATCAGCAGGAGAAGCAGCAGGACAGACCTTACAGCTGCTCCACCTGTGGGAAGGGCTTTACAGTGCGCCGCAGTGTTCACGTGCACCAGCAGAGCGTGCACGGCGGTCTGAAGCCGTTCGGCTGTACCCTGTGTGGGAAGACCTTTAGCCAGCGTGGTGGTCTAATGGTGCACTCGCGCACACACAGTGGTGAGCGGCCATATTCCTGCCAGCAGTGCAGCGGTACTTTCTCTACCAGGGGCGCACTGATGGTGCACCGCCGCGTACACACCAGAGAGAAAAACTTCGTCTGCGACACCTGCGGAAAGGGCTTCAGCGTGGCGTCCAATCTGCGGCGCCACGGCCTTCTGCATTCGGGCGTGCGGCCCTTCAGCTGCGATGTGTGCCACAGCAGCTTCACACAGGCCGCACATCTGAAGGTGCACCGGGGCGTGCACGACGGCGCCGACTGGGCCTTCATCTGCGACACCTGTGGGAAAGGTTTTAGACAGCGAGCCGCGCTGCGGCTGCATCAGAGCAGCCACTCTGGCATCAAAGCGTTCATCTGCAGCCGCTGCCAGAAGACCTTCACCTCGTCTACGTCGCTGAGGCGTCACCAGCTGCTGCACGATGAGCCGACTGCGCAGACCTGTCAGGAGTGTGGCAAAAGCTTCAGCTGCGCCACCACGCTGAAGACCCACCTGCTGCTGCACGCCATCCCCAGAGCCTTCCCCTGCGACTCCTGTGGCCGCCGTTACAGCTCGCTCAGCTACCTGAAGACGCACCGGCGCAGCCACTGGGAAGGAAAGCCCTTCAGCTGTGACCAGTGTGGGCGGAGCTTCAGCACACAGGCCAGCGCCACTCTGCACCAGCGCACGCACAGTGGCGAGAAGCCTTTCATCTGCGAGGTGTGTGGGCGGAGCTTCGGCGTGCAGCAGAACCTGGTCAGGCACAAGCGCGTCCACAGCGGAGAGAAACCGTTCCAGTGCGACGTCTGTGGCAAAAAGTTCAGCCAGAACGGAAACCTGAAGGTGCACCGGGCGGTTCACAGCCGCAGCAAACACTTTGGCTGCAGCGACTGCAGCCGCAGCTTCTCCTCGCAACGCAGCCTCCGCCTGCACCGCTGTCTGAACCAGGATCGAGAATGATCGTAACTGATCCACGTTCTTTTGTATTATACTATTATAAATTAAAGTGAAATATTCTATTGACTCCGCTTGAGGAAATTACTTGTATGGATTCACCTGTTGGGGGTGTCTTGCTCAAGGGTCCACAGCGGTAAAATGTTAGTAGTGGGATTCTAACCTGCAAACTTCCTGAACTTGCAGGCTGCCCCCAAGTTTGATCAACAGAGGGAGGTGTTCATATTCTCTGTACTGTTTGTTCTTAAAGTTAGCGGTGTCTAAGAAAGAATAAAGAAACAAGTTCTGATCATTTATTAAATGAAAGGTATGTGCAGTAAGTAGGTGTGAGTGTGTGTTTGTCCTGTAATGGACTGGAGACCCATTCAGGTGAACCTGTCCTCGCCTATCTTCATAAAATCATTTTACTTTGGACAATAAGTCCAAAGTAAAATGATGATCTGGTATGTAGTCTGTGTTTATCATCTCTCTGCTGCTAGAAGGGTTTCATTACTTTACAGACTCGATTTGTTATTGTCGTTACAAGTGTTCCAAGTGGCTAAAAACAATACCGACGAGATAAGGCAAGCAAAATATAATCATAGAGCCAGCCAAGCACAGGGCTTTACAAAGAAATGAAAGAAAAACAAAAGCTTTACAAAGAAATCAAATAAATACATTAAAGCTGTAAACATCTGCGAGCTAAATCTGGCACAATCACAATGTGCGACCAACAAAAACAGCATTTATTACTTTTTTTTCCTATTAAACCAGGTTTGATCCACAACATTCGTTTGTTCACCAGGAGTCATACAATCGTCCAGTGTTGACATGTTGGTCTTGTCGTGTTGATGACGTCAGTGTTGGTCTCACTTTGATGACGTCGGTGTTCGGCTCGTGTCGATGACGTGCCTTCAGCAGAAGGTGTCACTGTGGAGTCGAAAACAAACCAGGACAGCTTCATCATCCACCTTCCGGAGGAGCGGAGCATGGCAGCAACCGCACCGCCATCTTCCCCGTTAAACTCCGCGCTTCCGGGTTAACGGCGCCCGAGCGATCCCGCACAGACCCGAACCGAGCCGACCCAGCTCCACCATGAACCAGTCCGCGGGGCTCCGGTTGCGGAAGCTGCAGCAGCCGCAGATCATCACCGACGAGCTGCCTGAGCACCGGGACAAAAGATCCGGGTAAGAGTCGGGACAGTGACCCGGATCAGAGCAGCTGGAGACCGAGTTCCGGTCCAGACCCGGATGTTCGGTGTCTACGGATCTGTGTGTGTGTGTGTGTGTGTGTGTGTGTGTGTGTGTGTGTGTGTGTGTGTGTGTGTGTGTGTGTGTGTGTGTGTGTGTGTGTGTGTGTGTGTGTGTGTGTGTGCGCTACTGACAAAAAGTCATTGATCGTTGTCTTTGGGGTGATTTAATAGAAAAGGTCAAAAGTCTCCGCTCGGTGATTTTATATCATTTAACTAGAAGATTCAGTGGAGATGATCTCAGTTTATTGAAGCAGAATCCAGCAACAGTGGCGCATCGACTACAACACAACACCTCCACGGCTCAATCCAGCATCGATTTAGAGCCTGGAGGTCTTTGACGTTTCTGGTCCAGAGGTACCAGCTCGTCCCAGAGGTTGTTTTTTTTTCCCCAAAGGATTCAGGTCTGGAGAAAGTACAGGACACTCCATCTGAGGTCCCCCAGTCTGCAGCAGCCGCTCCCTGATGATGCCTCCTCCATGTTGCTGGAGCATTGTGGTCCATGTAGATCAGGGGTGTCAAACTCAGATCCTCGTGGGCCGCAGCCCTGCACGTTTTCAATGTCTCCCTCCCCTGAATGTCCTGATGGTTCATCATCACATTCAGCACAAAGCCAGATAACGAGCTGCTCATTGCAATCAGCTGTGTTGAAGCTGGGAGACATGCAAAACGTGCAGGGCTGCGGCCCTCGAGGCCTGGAGTTCGACACGTGTGATGTAGATGAAGCGTTGTCCATGCTGGGGCTCGATGACTGGATGGATGAATGATGTTCTTCAGGTAGTCTGGGCTGGTCCTTGTACCCAGAGCTCAGTGGACACCTGGTCTGAGAACATGGAGGTTCTGTTGATCAGTTGTTTGGCCTGGTCTTGGTCTCCTCAGGTCAGAATGTGAACAGCATGATGAGGAGGTCTGTTTAAATACCCATTCTGATGATCCAGGACAACAGCTGTTTGAATGTTTCAGCAAGCTGGACAAAATGTACTGAAACAATCAAAGTCATAAACATAAAAGTCATATGATTTTCACCCCAAAGCCCGACATCACTAACTTTTTTGAAAGGGTGTATGTGCATGTGTTGGAGGTGACGTTAAACCGAAGTATCTGTGATGAATTTATTTCCCGGTTAGTTTCTTGGGAGCTGGTTTGAACTTGATCTTCTTGTTCACGTCCTCCTGCAGCAGCACCTACAGTGGAAAAGTTTTCCAGGTGACTCTGATGTCTGTGGGCGGCTTCCTGCTTCTTCCTCTGCTTGTCATCATCCTCATCCTCGAGTCACCCATTCAGCCTGAAGTGTTCAGGTGAAAAAAACCACACACGCATGTAGACACACATACGTGTTAAAACAGTTTTTGCTTTGCTTTCGTCACATCAGCTCTCTGTTGTCGTCACATCTGTGTTTAATACCGCGGATGACCAGTGGGGGCAGTGTGGGACAGACTGTGAATGTTTGTCTGTGGCTATAAACAAATGTCCTGCATGTCTTAAGCTGGACTTCAGGACCAAGAAGCTTCAGATGTTCACAGTTTGGTAACGACAGATTAAAACTGTTTCACCAATGTTTATGTTAGAAATGATCCAAACCAGCCACCTGCGCTGCCCTCGACTAGTTGTAATGATGAACAACCACACAAACATTTGAAAACGTACTAGCAGAGCAATGTAGGTAAAGGTGGCATATTTTGGCTTTTACTCTCAAAGCTTTCATGTCTCATCACTGTCACCTGTAAAAGTGTCAGTTGTAACCACATGCCTCTGTCTGGTGCCCCCTGCTGGTGGCGGCTGGTGGCGCAGTCTGAAAGAGCCGCCGCTGATGAAGGGATGCTGGGAGCCCAATGTAAAGCTCCGCCAAGCCCAGAGACTCTTCGAGGACCAGCTCGTCGGACCAGAGTCTATTGTAAACATTGGAGGTCGGTGATTGCTGTGAAATGATGCAACTCCACAATGTCGTCAGTCGATGAGGGCTGACTGTGTGTGTGTGTGTGTGTGTGTCCAGACGTTTTCTTCTCAGGAACAGCCGATGGGCAAATCGTTCGTCTGATTGGTCGAAGGATCCATACGTTGACCAGACTTGGGACGCCGCCGTGTGGTAAATACACACACTTCATACATCATTTTCTCTTTTTATGAAATATTGAAATATTATTTATTGCGTACATTGGGAACAATCATCTTCTTGTGGCGTTGCATCGTGTCACTTCGTGTTTCAGAGCTGACCACTGCACCACTGTGACATTAGCTTGTTCAGATTCAAGATTTCTAATATATGAATTAATTTTAATTAAAAAAAAAAAGGCCATCTCGGAATAAACTGATTTGAATTAAAAAGTTAAATGATTTCGGCTAACCTTCAGCTCACGGCTCTATATCCTGTCGTTTCCTCATGGTCGTTGTTGGGTTTATGGTTCTGGTCCTGCAGGCTCCAAGGACGAGGAGTCCAGCTGCGGGAGGCCATTGGGGATCCGTGTTGGGCCCAACGGGACTCTGTTTGTGGCCGATTCTTACCTGGGAGTGTTTGAGGTCAACCCGACCACGGGTGAGCTCACCCAGCACCTCCTTCTCTTTCCTCCTCCTCAGCTTTTCATCTCACTTTCCCTGAGGCCGTCCTTGTAAACCTTGTCCTGGTCCTGTTCTGCATGTGTTCCTAGGTGAGGCCACCCGGTTGGTTTCCGGCGGTCAGGTGGTCAGTGGCAGGAAGCTGTCCTTCATCAATGACGTGGCGATAACGAGCAACGGGAAGAAGCTGTACTTCACGGACTCGAGCAGCAGGTGGCAGCGCAGAGACTACCTGCAGCTCATCATGGAAGCCACTGCCGACGGACGGTATGACGGCACTATGAAACCGGGTGGAAAATGCCTCCGGATGACTTTCTAATAGTCTTTTATCGCTGTGTGTCAGGGTGTTGGAGCTGGACCTGGACACTAGAGAACTGACGGTGGTCATGGAGAATCTCAGATTCCCGAACGGCATCCAGCTGTTGCCCGATGAGGAGTCGGTGCTGGTGGCCGAGACCACGATGGCCCGGATCCGCAGGTACCTCTTCCGTTCTCAGTTGCTGAACCGGGCTCAAAAGAACCACAGACGTGGGTGACCCTGTGTTTCAAAGTCTTCATTCCTCAAAAAGAAAATCTGACGAGTTGTGTTTTTTGTGCTTCTGGATCAGAGTCCATGTGGCTGGTCTAAATAAAGGCGGGATGGACACATTCATTGACAACCTTCCCGGTTTCCCTGACAACATCCGTCCCAGCTCATCGGGAGGTTACTGGGTGGCCATGTCTTCAGTCAGACCAAATCCTGGCTTCTCCATGCTGGACTTCCTGTCCCAGAGACCTTGGATCAAGAAATTCATATTCAAGGTAAACATTTTGCCAACAATGACCGACTCCACGATCTGGTCTTGACCCGGTGCAGGACTCTGCTCTGAGGTGGCCTTGTAGAGACGACAGCTTTGACCTCCCCTCCCCTCCCCTCCCTCTTTCCCCGGCAGCTTTTCAGTCAGGAGGTGCTCATGAAGTTCGTCCCCCGGTACAGTTTGGTGGCCGAGCTCCACGACGGCGGCATCTGCACGCGAAGCTTCCACGACCCCAACGGCCTGGTGGCGGCGTACGTCAGCGAGGTCCACGAGCACAACGGGAACCTGTACCTCGGGTCTTTCCGCTCGCCGTATATTGCCAAACTTGACCTGAGTGTGGTGTGAAATACAATAATTAACAGACACTTGTAACGTCTCTGATTTAACAAAAAAACAAAAACAAAAAAAAAAAACCAGAAGCTTGATTTTCTGCCTCCTGGAGCCAAATGCTACAGGGAGAGTCTTAAGCCTTGTTTCCACTGCACATTGCAGCGCGACACGGTACGGCAAAGGATAACCCAGACCCCAATCGCAGGTATGCAACGTCATTACAACAGTAAACGTTGCTGCTCAGGCGTCCGAGCAAAGCAGTGAGCCTCCGTTCTCTGTGACGCAGCTTGGGAAACCTTCTCATTCCAAACAGCAACGCGTAGCTGCCGCTGAACCTCTTCCTCCTCCTCCTGTTACATAGGAGTGTCTGCACTTCATCAGAACACCAGGGGGCAGTGTCGCACCGACATTTAAATAAACAGGGTAACAAAACAACCAGTGAGCGCAAAGCGGCGTATGTTAACAATGGGAGGGTTTATACGGCCAATAAGCTTTTTAAATATTTGGCTTGTCGGGAGTGACGATCGTCACTGACCAATCAGCAGACGGCTGCGTCGCAGCTCCTCCTGATGGGAACTTGTACCGATGTGCTCGGTCCCTCAACGGAGGAGTTACGAAAAATGGTTGGGTACGGGACTATCCACAACTTTTGTCAGTGGAAACACATGAAAACCCGTCCCGTATCGTAGCAGCACGTACTGCGCCGTGGAAACGAGGCTGTACAGACTGTAAATGCAATGATCAATGGCTTTCAACTATTTAAGGTCTGAAAAGGTAAATTAATGACGAGAAAATACTTTATAATTTACCCTCCTGTGACGTGGGGGGGGGGGGGGGGGGGGGGGGTGTCTGACTTTTGGATTCCTGTTCTTCATTGAAAACATGGACAGTCTGCTCTCCACACACATCAATGCCAGTTATTTGTTTGCTTGTTTATTCTTAATTGGTCTTCTGAAAGAGCCTCACTTCACTCAGACTTAATAAATAAATAAATAAATACAGCCAGTGTGTTCATTTTTTCCACCAAACCTGAGGTTGAGCTCATGCTGTCCAAACACATCTTGAATCGACTGTGTGCTTTGGCTCCGTCTCTCCGCGTTTTATTGGGCGAGTGATTGTTCGATCGCAGTGATTTCATTTCTACGAACATTGAAATATCTTTTTGATTGTTGTATCACAGTTTTAAAACAGAAGAAAAAATATATTTTTTTTTTCCCCAACCCGAAACAATTTAATTGAAAACACAAACATCTTTAAAAACTTAAAAGACTTAAAACTAAACATTCAAATCATCCTCTTCGCTCGGCGGTCCGTGTAAAGATGGTAACCCTGCGTGTTGAAGCCAGTGTGGATGTGTGAGGAATGCTAACCAGTTCAAAACAAACAACCAGCTGTTTGTTTGTGGTCCATCGGGAGTAAAACAGTGGTGATCACGGGGTGAGGGGATGAGCCGTGCCGAGGAAATCACTGAAAGACAAAGATGAGTGTTTTGGGGGTTTATTTATTTACCCGATGTTTGTTTGCGTACCTGAAGCAGGTGTGTTTACCTGAGGATGCGGGGAAGCTCGGGGCTCCTGTAAATGAACTTGTGTTTGTAGGCGAGGGCGGCGGGAAACGGAGCAAACAACACTCTGTGTCCGCTGAGGCTCTTGGAGGCGGACGCTACCTGAAACAGCTGCGGCACAGACATCAGTTGGGGGGGATTGAAGTGGAATTCAAAGTTGAAGCTCATGTCATTTCTACAAAAAAGTATGAGGAAGTTTGGTTGCGATGCCTGAATAATTAAGACTTTGTACCTTTTTCCCGAGACGGAACGGAACGACGGAGTCGTCTTCAGCGTGAAGGATGAGCAGCGGACAGGAGATGTAGTTCACACTGCAAAAATAAAGAGAGTAGATATTAACACAAACGTATTTAAACTAATTCACCTCAAAGTAATGGTACGTACTTTTCATCGCTGGCAAACCGGATGTTGTTTGCTGTGATGGTATCGAGAAAGAACCAATCAAATCCCGGCAGATACCTGTATACCTGACACACACACACACACACACACAGACACACACACACACACACACACACACACACACACACACACACACACACACACACACACACACACACACACACACACACACACACACACACACACAGAGAGTAAGATCCTCTCTCTCCATTTTTCTCTCTCTGCCTGTCTGTCTCAGTCTCTCTCTCACCATGGAAAAAGGATGGCTCCTGGCTTCCTCTCTGATGTTGGTGAAGGGAGACTCGAGGATCAGAGCGTTCGGGGGACTTCCTTAAAAAAAAAAAAAAAAAAACGCAAATGTACTCGTGTGCCTGTTTTCTACCCATAATGCAGTAGGTCCCATTGCTTTTGTTATACAGTATGATGCAACTCTGAGATACCAACACCTGCTTAACCAGGTAGCCAATAAGAGCTGTGTGTGTGTGTGTGTGTGTGTGTGTGTGTGGGTGTGGGTGTGTGTCTCACCTCTGTCACATAGTCGTCTCACCAAATTTGTTGCAACTCTGTAAAAACAGGTGTTGAAATCATCTGGCTGTCTTCCACCATATCACCGTGTGTGTGTGTGTGTCTGTGAGAGTGAATGTGTGTGTGTACCCGGTTCCCAGCGAATGTCCCCATATGTAGAGTGGCAGCGTCGGGTGCGTCCGCTGTTTCAGCCAATCATAGATGAAAAGAGCGTCTGATGTCATACCTCCTTCTGACGGAGAACCGTCCGAGTCCCCCCAACCTACACACGCACACACGCACACACACACACACACACACACACACACACACACACACACACACACACACACACACACACACACACACACACACACACAGAGTGTAACACAAACCACCAGAATGACACACACACACACACACACTCCTCGTCATCTCGTCAGACCCGAATGATCAGTGTTTACAGATCAGTCTATAAAAGCGTGTGTGTGTGTGTGCGCGCGTACGTCTCACCTCTGTAATCAAATGTGACCACGTGGTATCCTAAGTAACTGAGGACCTGACGGAAAACAGACATTCAACCAATCAGAGCTCAGTATGGAGCAGAAAACATCTTCAAAAGGTGTAAATATTGCAACTTTAAAAACATTCAAATGAAGACTAATAAGACGTTTTATATACGAGAACATTCCAGGGTTTGAAGTGTGGAGGAAGCTTTTATTGTAACACGTGGGATCTTCCTGTTGTGTGTTTGTACCTTGTAGAGCTGCACTCTGTGGTCACCTCCTCTGTAGACACACAAGATCACAAGTCAAACAACACTGTGTGTGTGTGTGTGTGTGTGTGTCTAGAAACAGAGAGAGAGAGAGAGACCTGGTCCCTGCGTTTCCATGGAGATAGAGGATGACTGGGTGGGCGGAGCTAAACATAGAGTCGTACCAGTCTGCATGTTTCCCCTGAGCCTCTCTCCACATCAGAGCAGGAACCGTGTGCCTGACACAACAACAAGCAACAGACCGTCACTTCTGTGTGTGTGTGTGTGTGTGTGTGTGTGTGTGTGTGTGTGTGTTTTACCAAACTCCGATCTTCAGTCCTTTCTCAGGTTCCAGGTAGAAGTTGTGAGTGTGGTTCAATCCCTGGTCCAAGGGTCGTTTGAGGTCGATGAAGTAGGGCAACCTCACTGTAAGAAATGTGTCAGAGGTCAACGGAGGTCAACGAATAAACGACGCCTCTGTGTAACAGAATACTCGGTAGAAATCTTGTGTTGTTGTTTGTGAACACAGACAAACGTGTGTGGGTGTGTGTGTGTGTATTACAGAGTGTATTACACACACACTGAAAAAAAAAAAGTATGACAAACCGAAGTTGAGGAAGACGAGTTTGGCCTGGATGGATGGGAAGAGTTTGATGATGAAGGGCACAGAGAGGTAAAGCAGCAGCAGCCACAGCAGGAGCCTCTTCACCCTCCTCAGCAGTCCCCACCTGAGGAAGAGGAGCAGGACCCAACGTACGGTCTTACATACACGTGGAAATGTGATTTCATGTATTTACTGATTCTATACAAAGAATCTTCTGGTTTCTTGACTTTCTCCTAATGGGGATATGACTTGGCATCATTCTAATCGGTTGGTTTTTAAGTTTTACAATTCAAATGTGTGAAGTTGTAAAGATGTGACGGCAGTTTGATGATGTGGATACTTGGAGCAGCAGAGCTAATGACTTGAGTGTAAAGTTGACCCAGTAAAGAGGGAAAGACAATTAAGAGCAAAGGAATGAGTCAGCAGACAGATACGGAAACTAAAAGAATCAACCAAACAGGAGAAAATAACAAACAGCATTCCTTCCTGGATTTTGTTGCAACAAGTGTTATCTTTGTCCTGGATGATGTGTTTGAATTCTTCATGTTTCTGGAGAATAATCGTCTGTTCTGGTAAAGTAAGCTGCTCTGCAGGGCTTGTGATTGGTCAGACGCTGCAAGCTCCGCCCCTTTTATGTGAACGTGCACTGCTGTCGATGGGAAAACCCTGGCTTGATAACCTGTGTCGTAGTAATGCGTTTAAAGACTGTCTGGTTTTGTTAACCTATATAACAGACATATCCAGGGTTTGTTAAGCCCGGTTCATAGAACAGCCATCCCGCCCCCTCACAGCCCGGCCTCTTACCTCCTGAACTGCTTCATGCTCTGCGGCTCTTCCGGGCCCTCCTGCCCGCCCTCTGCCGGCCCCTCCGCGGCGCCGCCGCTGCGTTGCTTCAGGTCCGGCTCACAGTCCCGCTCCACAGTCGGCGAGCTGGTCCTCTTTCTCATTCCTCCGGGAGGTCGCGGGACGTGAGCGGAGAGCGGAGCCGGAAGTGCGGCCTGTCCGCTGGGGAAGAGGGCGGCAGGACGAGCCGAGCACCCGCAGCACCGCACGGAGGACAGAGCCGCAGAGAGCAGCTGATCCGGCTCCGAGCGCCCGGAGCCAATCACAGCCAAGAAAATCAACCACGTGGTGTGCCATGCTGCATCCACGGACTCATGGGAACGTCGGAAAAAATAAAACCAAAACATCTCGCCCGCTGCGTTCAAGACCAACTAGAAAAAAACTGTAACTACAAACACTTTCAGGACACAAATAAAAGGAAGAAGAGAAAAAAAACGTAAGAAGTTAATCTTAGTGGTATGTATATACATTAGCAGTCGCTACAATATTCTACCATTCGTTTAGTTTCCACACATTTGTATTCAGTTTGGGGTCCCAGGATGGGCGAAGCTGGTGAAGGCAGCCCTTTACAGGGCAAACAGGACAAACCAGGCAAGGGCAAGACTCAAACCAATCATTATCTCTCTGCGAGACAAGAGCAGGAAACATTATGACGCCATGCGGCCAACTGTCCTACTCAAGGGTTTTTATTTCTTACTCACACGCAATTCTGTCACAATTATTGACAATGTTACTCAGAAATAAGATATATTATTATGGGAATGAGTGACCATAAATTGTGTGGTGTTTGTGATTGCAAGTGGAAATTTGCTAAAAAAATTGAAACAAAGACAGAAATACTGTTGATTCATGCTGTAGAAGCAGTCAAATCAGATTCAGTGCATTATTGCTTGGAGAACTGTTTTTCCTGCAATTTGTCAGCTCCTGAGATCATTGTGAAGCAGAACTTACCAAGTGTTGGATTGTTCACCCACTAACAGGGAGCGTGAGTTGGTTTCGACCATCACGTGAGGCAGGTTAGTTTTCAGCTCCTCTGTAGTAATCAGATTACTCTTGCCTAAGGCTACAAGTTGCATTGATGATGTTTAACAACAGAAGACAGGAGACATCCACTCTGATTGAAAAAAAACCTTTATTCATGAGAATAGCAGGAAATCTGCCATAATAACACTGATAAACCACCTGCAGAGGCTATTGCACAGGTGATTCCGCCCCCGAGGCCCCGCCCACAACACAGACCGGCCATGTTTATGTGGCGAGGATTACTGTGACCACCTCCTTCAGCAGCATTTTCAGGGCGTCAATCTTGTCTTCCAGCCCGTGGTTCTTTTTCTCAGCCTCTTTCTGCCGCCGCTCCGTGATGCTCAACGCCGCCATCAGCTGGGAGTTTTCCACATACGCCTCCTTCAGTCTGATGCTGCACGCACTGCTCTTAGCAAGCTGCAACACAACAAAAACAACAACAACGCATGCTTCAGTTCGGCACTGCAAGCATTTCTTCAAAACAGAGAACCGCCCACGCTTCGTCTTCCCACACGACCTGAACCATGGAGCTGCCCCGCAGTCAAGACTTGTCCCCACAGAGCCTGGAAATTAAACTAAAATAAACTTCACCTGTGTCATAGTACACATGAAGAATGTTCATCACGACGCTTATTGAACTGAACTGGCCCCACCCACATGATTCCCCGCCCTTGCAGCTCTCCAACCTCATGGCTCCCCGCCTCTCCACACACACTCCAGGTGATGTCTGGACAGTTTGTGATTCACCTCCTGTTGGAGCTGCTGCACCTTCTCCTGCAGGAGCAGACGGACTCCCTTCAGCTTCACCTCCAGCTCCTGGCTCCTCTGCTGCAGAACCAACAGCATCTTTTCGTACTGCCCCTGAATGCAGCACCACAGGTTGTAAAAATGTCAAAATGAAAGGTGAGTTAAAACGCCATCTCTGTGACCTTTGACCCACCTGTTGCTCTTGACTCTGCAGCTTCAGCGACTCCTCTAACTGGTGACACCGCTTTTGCTCCCCCTCCAAGTGCAGCTGCAGCAGCTCCACCTGCTGCCTGCAGCTGTCACCCGCCTGTTGATGCACCTCCTGCTGTGCCTCCTGCACCCGCTGCAGCTGCTCCTGCATCAGGCTGAGGGCGGCGTTGGCTCGCAGGGCCTGCAGAGAAACCACAGCATGAGTCTGCGTCAGTCTGCCCACACCTCTGGTGCTGGTCCTGGTCCTGGTCCTGACCTGGTCCTGGGCCAGCATGTGTGCCTCCTCCTCCAACTTCAGTCTGCTCCTGATACTCTGCTGCTCCTCACTTAGTTTGAGGATCTGCAAACAAATCAGCCCATTAGGACGCTGAGAGCAGAGCCCACGCCCTTTTCTGTCTGACAGCAACGAAGACCGACGGAGAGAACCTGGTTTTCAGCTCCAACTTTGTGAGTTTCCTCCTGTTCCTGCTGCTCCTGCAGCATCTGACGGAGCTCCTCCTTCTCCTCCAACAGCCTCCTGACGGTCGACTGCAGTTCCTCCACCTGGGAGCAAAGACAGGAGATAAGTGTATGACTGGTGTGTAAAGAGTGTATGACGTGCGTGTGTGAGGAGAAGACGACTACCTTGTCCTGAGCTTGCTGGAGTTTCAGCTGCAGCTCAGATACCTGGTGGGCGTGGCCCAGTTTTTCCTGCTTGATGGTATGCACCTGCAAACGCAGACGCTCCGCCTCCGTCTCCATGGAGACGAGAGCATGCTGTAGCACCTCCACCTGCAGAGAAAACGGCAGCAGGTCAGGCAGAGGGGGCCCGGTGTGCACTGCAGCGCCACCTGCAGGAGGCGTGATTCACCTTGTTGTTTCTGTCTTCAGTGTCTCTCAGCAGTTTGCTCTTATCGTCTTCAACCTGCTGGAGCTTCAGGGCAACACTTCTGAGCTCCGCCTCCAGGTCGCCCCGCCGACTGAGCTGCGGAACACAAATTGGCGCGTTGATGGCGTAGAACAGTGGACTTCCTGTTTTTCCGTGCTGCCTCCTACCTGCCGCTTGCAGCTGGCGAGTTCTTCATGCAGCAGCGTCTTCTCTTGTGTCCACGCCCCCTGCAACTGCACCGCAGCATCCTGTAGCCGCCGCGCCTACAACCACGCAACAGCAGGTCAACACCTCCACATTCACCCACAGCCTCACTCCTCCATCTGATTTGCTCACCGTCAGCCCCTCCTCCTCCTGCTCTCTACTGACGGTCGACAGACGCTCCTGCAGCGTCCGGATGGACTCCTGGTCTCCATGGAGACGGGCACTAAGCGCAGCATTGTCGTTGCTGAGCTGCAGGTTCCTGCTGCTCAGATGCAGAACCTCCTCACGACACCTGGAATTCTGAGACCAGAGGGGGAGGAGTCAGCGAGGACCAATCAGCTTTCAGCAGCTTCATACGAGAAATCACGATGGACAGAACATGGCGAAAACAGCGTGAGAACAGAGTGAAAACATGTCAAGAACAGAGCAAGAACATGTCAAAGCACAGAAAGGACAGAGAGAATACATATGCTGTGTGTGTCTGTTGCAGCTCCTGCAGCTCACCTCCCTCTGCAGCCTCTCCTGCTCCTCCTTGCTCCTCTGCTGCTCCCTCTCCTCCTCCTGCAGCCTCCGCCTGTAAAAAGAGCAGCACTCGTGTGATTGGTTGTTTGATGAAGTGAACACGTTCCAATCGGCTGTGAGGTCTCACCTCCTCTTCTCCGCCTCCTCCTCCAGAGTCTGCACCTCCTGCTGCAGGAGGTGCAGTCGCTCCTGCAGTGACGTCTTCTCCAACCGCTCCTCCTCCAGCTGAGCCCTTCAGCCAAACATCAGCAGCGGTCAGACAAGCAAGACAGACAGGCAAGACAGGCAAGACAGACAGACAGACGAAACCAGGAGGTAAACAGGAAGCAGAAGATCTTTCAGCCAATCAGCTTCACTTTAACAGGAAGTTCTAAAGGTGGTTAAAATTAAACTGGTAATCAGTGAGCTTCACTCTGTACAGACAGACAGAGACATGCAGACGCCGACAGTTCATTGGGTTAGAGCAGCGTGGGTGCAGCAGTGCATCATGGGACGGGGGTTAGTCATTGGTCAGATTGGTTCTGGATCTCGGAGTCCGTCTCATGCTCCACAAACCTTCCGGAACCTCCTCGCTCTGACACCTCCTCCAGGTCCAGGTCCAGGACCAGCTGCTCCAGCTCCAACAGCTGCCTTCTCATCTTCTTTTTCTCCTCCTCAAACTTCTCTTCCCCCCTCCTCTGCTGCTCCCTGGACTCCTGGAGAGCCTCCTGCAGCTGGAGCATCTGGGCCCGCTGTGCCTCCTGCACGCTCCTCAGCTGCTCCTCCTCGCTGGTCTTGGCGTTGAGCTGTACACGTAGGTCTAGGACCAGATCTGAGGATGCACTGAGCTTCAAGCTGAGGTCCTGGAGGAGGTCTTTGAGGGAGCACATCTCCTCCTCCATCTCCACGATCTGGGAGGAGAATTGGTCCGCCAGCCGAGTGTAGGTGTGGTTCTCTTCTTGCAGCCGGCAAACCTCCTCATGCTGCTCCTGCAGAAAGGAGCACAGCTGCCGGGCCCTGCTCCTCTCCCTCTCACGACTTTCCCCGCTCCAGCGAGCCATCTTCAAGGGGTCACGCTCTGTCGTGAGTCTGCATGGCGACTCTGCTCTGCGACTCTGCACCTCCTGCAAGGCCTCCAGCTCGGCCACGCGCCGCGCGTCCGGCTGAACCGCGAGTCGGCTGCAGTGGTCCGTCACCTCCCGGCGGCTCCGTTGGAGACTGAAGGATGCCTCCTGCGGCTGGGAGACCTCCACCAGGAGCTGCTCCTCGCAACTCCTCACCTGCCGCATCGTCTCCTCCTCCAGATGTTCATTCAGAGCTTTCAGAGACTCCTGGAATGTGATGATCTCCTCCAGCTCCCCCTCCAGTTCCAAGTACCTCCTCCTGTCAAATTCTTTATTTCTGAGGGTCATTTTATCCTCAACTTTTGCTTCCTCAAACCCACCTCATCATTTCCATCATCATGATCCCCATCATCTTCATAATAATCATCCTCAACTCATCATCCCCATCATAATCCTCATCATCCTTATATACCTCCATTCTGTTTTCAAAAGTCAAAGTATGTGGAAATCATTACTATTTGACTCATGATCATGTAGTAGATGTCTCAGGCTCCACCCACCTGACCAGCTGCACCTCCTGGTCCATCTTCAGCTTCAGCTCGGCCTCCTGCTGCTCCTTCTCCATACTGAGCCTCTCCACCAGGTTTTTGATCTCTTTGGCAAAGTTCTGCTCCGACTCGGCCTGCTCCCTCTGCATCCTGGGAGCATGCACACACACTTTATGTCTCACAGCTGCACTAAAATATTTCGGCGTCTGCTGTGACTCTTTATCACCTGCGCTCCTGCTCGCTGTTCCACCCTCCACCTCCTCCTCCTCCTGACTGGAGCCGAGTCGACAGTTTGTCCACCGTATCTTTGAGCTGCTTCACCTGCTGCTCCACTTTAGACTTTTGCTCCTCCAGCTCGCTGATCTCCAGCTACACAAACACAGAAGTGATG
Source organism: Lipophrys pholis (assembly GCF_963383615.2). Lineage (NCBI taxonomy): Eukaryota > Metazoa > Chordata > Actinopteri > Blenniiformes > Blenniidae > Lipophrys > Lipophrys pholis. The sequence goes on from NC_137642.1 coordinate 25,754,420, forward strand.
AGCTGCTGTCTCGACAGGAAGTTGTCCCAGCCGCTGCTTCAGAGTTTTACCTTGAAGGCCTGAGAGATGTCTTTACGCTCCACCTCCATGCTCTGCCTCATTAGCTCCAGGCTGCGCTCGTAGTAGTTCACCTGAGGAGAAAGAAAATGCCATGTCGTGTGTTACTGTGCTTTGTTACAATGCTGTAGCAACACTAACAGTGACAGTGTCGTGTTAAAGCAGCGTCCGGGACAGGAAGGACCTACAGCAGGTCACTTCCTGTTCTCACATCCACAAACCAGCTAGGAGCAAAACTACTGATCCCACACAGCCGGGTATATGCGTCACTTCCCGTTTCACCTGGTAAACTCGTCATTTCCCGTTTCAGCTGCGTTCAACAGCGTTACTCTGTTGTGCAGTGTTGTGTGTTACAGCGATGTAAATCCCTCCTCTCTCCCTGAACCAGGGTTTGACTTCGTCCCCATGTTGGCATGTTGTGTTAGAGCGTTGTGTTGGTGCGTTGTACTACCTGTGTCTCCAGCTGCACGTTGAGCTGATGTAGTTCATCGTCATGTTTCTGTTTCAGCTGCTCCAGAGCCAGTTCAGTCTGAATACTCACACCTGGATGCAACACTGCAGACACACACACAAAAAAAAAACAGGGCTGAAGAAGCAGCGTGCTGGGTGTGTGTACGTGTGTGTACGTGTGTGTGTGTGTGTGTGTGTGTTTCACCTTTTCTAGTGCCGACTGGCTTCAGTTTCTCAATGTCCGGAGGAGAGGAGCTGCGCTTCATGTCTGAGTCTTCTGAACACGGACACACACAGAGAAACTTTCAGAGGTGAACAGGTGAGTCAAAGACATGATTAACACACACTCTGTGTGTGTGTGTGTGTGTGCGTGGTTGGACCTGTATATCCAGTCAGAGTTACCGGAGTCTGAGTTGTTTAGTGGTTGTGTAGCTGCGTGTCCTCCTGGCCGCCTGCTCCTCCTCCGGCTCTGCAGCAGCTCCACCTCTGAACTCAGCTCATCGTTCCTGTCCCGCAGCTCCTGAACACATCACAGTGAGGAAACTTGGAGGTGTAACTGAACGCCCCGCTCTGCAGTCCCACCTCATTAACAACATGACCGACACACTGTCACCGTGGCGATTCAACAAAGTGGAAAGAGAACAAGGACACTGATGGGTCTTTTAGTTAGTGTCTTCCAGTGGCAGCTGACCAATAGAGGGCACTGTGTGTGTGTGTGTGTGTGTGTGTGTGTGTGTGTGTGTGTGTGTGTGTGTGTGTGTGTGTGTGTGTGTGTGTGTGTGTGTGTGTGTGTGTGTGTGTGTGTACATTCAGGGCTCTTCCGACTCACCTTGATTTTCTGGCCAATCAGTGCGATGCATTGGGATACACAGGGACAAACAAACACTGGAGATTGTCCACACATGTCAAACTCGTCCATGCTCCGTCTCCTTTCGGAGTAAAAGACTCACCCTGCACTGGAGCTCGTACTCTCTGATTATTTCTGAGAATCTTTCTTCGTGACTGAGAGCAGCTCCGACTCCGTCCAATCCCCCAAACTGTCACACAAACAAGCACACAGCGGTTCTCTGCTGGTTATACTGTCGGTGAAGCAGTGACTTTCAGCAATTCACCTGCTGGTTTAATGGGTGAATCGGTCAGTGGTTTGTTTAAAGTGAGAAGAGTGGACGGAGAGGACAGAGGGAATGGACACGATGGAGTAGACGAGTGGAGGGAGACGACAGAGTCTTCAGCAAGAAAGACGAGAGGAAGAAAAACTGACGTCAAAATCACTTAATTATTCATCACATACGAGGAGGGATACCAAACACCACACACGCACACACACCTTGTGTAGCAGCAGCTGCTGCAGCTCTCCTTGCAGCTTGTCTGCTGAACTCTGAGCATCGCTGAGCTGCAGCCTCACAGTGTCGAGTTCCTGATGCAGACGGTCGTTTTCCTACACACACACACATTAAATTCATTTTTACCCTCAAAACTCTGCACACTTAATCAATATGATGGCCTTTTGCTCCCTGCTAGCCAGGAGACTTATTCTACATAAATGGAAGGATACCCGGACCTCCAACAAATGGCCAATGGATTAGATGAGTCATGCGTCATATTCATTTAGAAAAAAATAGATATACCATTCGGGGGTCTACCAGAAAATGTTATGTTACCTGGCAGCCATTTATCTCCTTTGTAGAAAACATGGCATGACTAGGTACTAGTTTGTTTTTCTTATCTTTTGGCCTCAATATATTTGAAAATGTGCTTATTGAACTTAACTGTAAGGGGGGGGGGGGGGGGGGGTGATGTAAAGGTTTTGTGTTTGAATTGCTTTTGGTACATTTGAAAATAAAAATTAACTGTTCAAAAATGTAAATTCAATATAAAAAATGAAGGAATCCCATATAGATCAGTCTTCCCAGTGTTTGTTCAAGACCGTTGAAGCCACCAGCTTGTAGTTTGGTTCATTCCTCTATGTTGAACCTCTCCAGCTCCATCAGGTGGATGGGAAGTGTTGGTGCACAGACAAGCTGAAGATACATCTCGAGGAGGATCAGTAGAAACGGGAAGAACTGGGGATCAGTTTAGAGCTTCGTGGAAAAAGCTGTGAAGACTTCTGTTCATGGGATTTCTAAGGGTTGATTCTGAATAAAACCGTACACATTAAAAAAAACAAAAACTTTTTCACATGTTGTTATGGTCAGTGTTGTTGTTATAGTGGCCATGTTGTTTCTTGTGTCTCTTATGTATGCGGCTCTGTTTAAGACTCACCCCCCCCTCCCATCACTAGTAGGAGCTACAGACATTCAGACAGCAGTACTCGAGTACCCCCCCCCCCCCCAGCAGCCACTAAGTGAAGCCAAGAGCTCATAAATCTCTAAACTCTGCTGACTTCTTGACTGTTTTAGGAGCACTTTATTTCCTTTCAACTAACTTTAACTGGCCAGGAGCACCCAGGGTCATCACACGCTACCATGATTCTCACAATGTTCAAAAAGTCTGAGGTAAGAGCGAGCACTCAAGTTACCTGCATGGCGCTGCTCAGCTCGTCCTGCAGCGCCACGTCCTGCAGTCGCAGCAACTGCAGCTCTTCCTGCTGCGCCGCGCGCTCTCGCTCCGCCTGCTGCAGCAGCGCCTCACACTCCTGCTCCGTCCGGCTGCGAGCAGCCGTCAGCCTATCACGGAAGTCCTGCTCCAGCTCCCTGCACAATCACAAGAGTATGCGGTCGTCCCGGGTTCCCACTGGTCAGAGGAGAAGTGGGGGCTCCCGGGTGGTCTGACCTGATCCGGCTCTGGTTCAGGTTCTCCATGCTGGCGTGCCTGTCGTCCACCTCTCTGATGAGCTGAAGGTTCCTGTGATCGGACTGGTCCAGGTCTGCCTTCAGCTTGTCCCTCTGCTGGCTGGCCGCCTCCAACAGCTCCCTGAATGCACCGCAAACACAATCACGACAGACGCCCGAAAAACCTGACCAACCAACAGCTACAACCACTCATTTTACTCGAGTTACGTGAGCACCCTCTAGTGGTACATGGAGCAAAGTCAGTTTTTGAAAATAAGATAATTGGGTAAAAAAATGTATGAATGTGTGCTTTGGTGCTGAAGTGTCTCCCAATCTATCAACCCTGCCTTTCCCCCAATCCATCTGTGTTTCAGCATCTGTAAAGTCAACCAAGATAGTTAGGGTCAGGCTTGGGGGTCAGGATTAAGGCCAATGTTTATTTTGACCTTCTCTGCAGTCACACAAGGTCTCTGTGGTCTTTATAGCTGAATTATTGAATTTCTATGACAAAAGGTGAAATATTATAAATGGAGAGATTGTTTTATAAACCTCCTCCCCTGTGAACAGGTCTCTTTACTTTCACATGGATGGATCGAGAGAGTGCTCAAAGAACCAGCAGTCCTCAAGTCCAACTGTGGCAGATGCTGGTCTTTTTCAAGACACCGTCAAGAGATTTGAGGCGTGCTGAAGCAGAGAGACATCTAAAACATACAGGACGGAAACCCTCCAGGACAAGGATTGGACGTACTGCAGGTGCTGAATCTCATTCTTGTAAGAGAGGAGTGCCGCCTGGTGGATACCGTTACCACTGACCAGCAACTCATTGTCCAGAGCCAGAGTGAGGTCAGTGAGGCTGAGACGCTCGTCCACAGAGAAGTCCAGGGTCTGCAGGAGTTAGAGAGGAGACCAAGAGGAGGAGCAAGACGATCACTTAATACAGGGACCATTCTCACTTAAGGCCAAGGAGAAAGACAACATCAAACACACGAAACAAGAGAATGTGGGAGGAGACATCCTCAATGCTAAGTTAATCTAGAGAACTAGTTCGGACAGTCAAGGGAGTCTTTGCAGCTAAAAATCCTCAGTAATCCTCACCAAAGACTCCAATAGATAAAGTAGAAACTGAATTAAGCAGCAGCGGAGTTACCAGGAGAAACAAGTGAAACAGGAAGTGACACAATGAACAGGTGAAACAGGAAGTGAAACAGAAAGCGACACAATGTGTGTGTCTGGACCGACCTGCAGGATCTCTCGGCTGTTCCTGATTCCCTCCTCCCTCCATAGAGCCTCCACCTTCTCTGGACTGGTGCAGCCGGATCCATCGTCCAGTCTGCTGAGGACCTTCTGACCTACCGCCACCGTCAGTAGGGACGGAGAGGCTGAGCGCACCGCAAGCTCCGCCCCCAGAGACTACAGGGACAAACAACAACCCAGAGTCAGAGACCAGAACTCGGAGTCAGGGATCAGTGGGAGGGAATTATTGAGATGGGACTTTGATTTCACACCTTGGACTGTTACTAACACTGACCACGTCCTTTGAACAGATCAATATATCTGCACTGGGTTATAGGACAGATGATGCCAGGAGGTGGGAGGCCGTGAAACAAAGATATGCCACTACACGAGTGGAGGAACAGCTAGTCACACCTCTCACAACGTCTGTAAGGCTGGAGTCTGGGTGGATTGGCACCCTGCCCGGACAGGTACAACTGGTTTTAAGTCCACCATCTTTTGCTTGACTCTTTCTTAAATTGAAGTTGATTCTCTCCAATAAATCATTCTAAATATCCGAACTCTGACTTGTTAATGAGTTGTTCCAGAGACAGAGCCTAGAAATGGAGATCCTGATCACCTGAGTGCAGTAGTCAGAGGTCATGGTGTCCGTCTTCACCTGCATCATCGAACCATCAAACCTGCTTGTGCCTCAGACGGCTGATTGGATGATAACTCTCAGCTGCAACAGAGCCGCCTGATTGGCTGCAGGTAAATGTCAGGTATATATCTGTGTGATGCGTTAAGTGCTTCTCAGGCCACGTTTAGCTACTATAAGCATGCCAAACCTGTAGGGGGCAGTGTAACGAGAAGCATGAAGCCATGATAGCCAATCAGAATCTTGGAAAGTCACAACGTCACGAATTGATATGTAAATCTCCGCCTGCCCTCCGTTGGATGCAAACGAAGACACAGAGTTTTTCTAAATTTCCAATGTGGTCAGAGTTTTCAGGAATAATCGTTTGTGAAGCATTTATGTGTAAATGCGCGGCCCAAACGCAGAGAAATGTCACCTTTTTTTAAAAAAATACCGGGGTACGTGTAAACGTGGCCTCAGTGAATTTGTTCTACAGAGAATATGTGGTCGTCACATCGGCTTGCCATCATAGGTTTTATTGGCCAAGTTTTGTTGTACGAATTCTCAGGGTCAAATGTTCTAACAGTCACATGATCTGACAGTAACATGTTGTAACCGTCATGTCTTCTGATGGTCATAACATAGTCACGTGTTCTGGAGGGCTACAGGATAAAGGATGTGATGTCGGCGTCTCTCACCATGTGCGACGCCATCTGCAGTTCAGCTGATTGCATGGGGGTGGAGCATAAGAAGGGGACGGAGTCACACCGGCGGTCCTGCATGCTGATAGGCTGGCGGTGTTTGAGTGGGGGCGTGGCGCCCTGACACGAAGAAGGACCGTCAGTCACATGACCTCTGAATAGAAAGTCCCCAGCAGCACTGATGGTGCTTACCTGAAGCAGGACCTCCTGCTCACCTCCTGCTGTGAGGAGGTGTCCTCCGCCTCTGTCCTCCTCCTGCTCACCTCCTGCACAAAACCACACTAACATGGTTACAGTGCCACATGGAGGAGGAACTGAGAACTGCAGGAGGTCCCCGCAGTGTTTGTGTGTAAAGAAGAAGAGCAGAAGGAAGAGCAGGAGCAAGAAGTCCTACCTGCAGATGGAGACTAGCTTTACAGCAGGGGGAGCATCAAGAGCAACAGTAGGAGGAGCAGCTGTAGAGGAGGAGGAGGAGCAGCTGTCGAGGAAGAGGAGCAGTCGGAGGAAATGAAACGCTATCTACAGACATGGAGCAGCTGTAGAGCAGCAGGAGGAGAAACAGGTGAACAGGAGGAGGTGCAATGGTACCTGCAGATGGAGAGCAGCTCCTCCTCCTCTTGGTGTCCTCCTCAGACTTCAGGCTCTGCAGAGGAAACATGGTCGCCACAGAAATATCATCACTTTGTTCATGAGAGTCACGCTGAGGAGATTAACTCAGAGCTCCTCCTCCTCCTCCTCCACCACCTCTGAACCTGTGATATGGATTTAAAACTGCATTGGAGTGGAAAACGGCAGCTGCCATGTGATCGACCCTCCAATCAGCCAATCAGATGCTGACACTGGTTATGATGGACATTCCACATGAGGAGCAGGGGACAGAAGGAACACGGAGACGGACCTGGACAAACACAGTGAGCGTGCGAAGTGAGCATGCTCCCTCTCACCTCCACACTGTCCAGAGACGAAGAGCGTCTGACTTCAGCTCTGTGGGCACCGGGACACAAATCCTCCGAGTCAGCAGTCAGAGACGCCTCTGGGCGTGAGCGGCGGCCGTAACGCTTCAACCCCATCACCAACTTAGGCTGCACCTCCTGAAGAACAACTGCAGGGACGAGGAGAGGAACTCAGAAATAGCTGTGTTTGATAACTTCCCTTCTGTTGATGACTCTGTTCCCTGTAGGGTTTGCCTGGGAATCAAACTCTGGCTTCAGGGTGAACGACTGACTCCCCTCGACATTACACATATGACCCCTACGAAGAAGCTGTTTTCATCACAATTTCCGAAATGCCCCTGAAGGCAACACGCTGCCTCACCTGGTTCCAGGTAACTGCTGTCGTCCTCTGAGCTCGAGTCCACCGAAGCGGACAGAAGGTCCAGCAGAGCCCTGTGGAACTCCTGGAAGCTCACCTGAAACACCACAAGTGATATGATAGATAGAGCTCTTCGTCCATATGTCGACACAGAAAATTGATATACAATGCAAAGTGTGTGTTGTACTTGGCCGTAGCTGTGCGGCTGCAGCAGTGTGTCCTGCAGCAGCTGCACGTGTCCCTCCAGCTGCAGCCGTCTGCACAGTTCGGTCAGCTCGTCTCCGTCCAGGAAGCCTGAAGACGTCGAATCGCAGCCGTCGAAGAGCAGCTTCAGCTGGGCCACATGCCGACTGTGCTCCCCCTCCATCTCTGGAGTCAGTGAACGCACTGCACTGTGGACCCCTCACTGTAACCCCATCATTGTAACACACAGAGGTCAGTGAATGCATCACAATATGGATCCCTCTCTGTAATACACATAGGTCTTTGAACGCATCAGACTGTGGACCCCTCACTGTAACCCCTCACTGTAAAAGGTAATTGAATGCTCTACACTATGGAGCCCTCGCTGTAACCCCTCACTGTAAAAGGTAATTGAATGCTCTACACTATGGAGCCCTCGCTGTAACCCCTCACTGTAAAAGGTAAGTGAACGCACCACACTATGGACCCCTCTCTGTAATACACATGGGTCTATGAACGCAACAGACTGTGGACCCTCTCACTGTAAGAGGTAAGTGGACGTACCACACTGTGAACCCCTCACTGCAACACAGAAGTCTTTGAACGCACCACACTATGGACTTCTCAATGTAACGCAAAGGTCTTTGAACGCACCACACTGTGGGACCCCCTCACTGTAACCCCTGACTGTAACAGGTCAGTAAACGCACCACGTAGTGGACGGTCGGTGGAGTTTTTAAAAAGCAATACTACGCAAAACACTGTTTTCGTGTGGAAATGTGCATAGTGCAGTACAATACCTTGGAACAGAGTAATAGAGTACTTCAGTAGTGCAGCAGTAAAAAATCCGTCGCAAAAAAAACCGAGTGTTTCCGAAGAAAACTCGGCTTTTCTCGGAGCCCCGCGAGTTTCACCATGGGAACAAAAGACCTTAGACAAACACGGCAATTACAAATAAGTACAAAAGACTTCATCGGTGACACGCTGTAGACGACCAATTTTGTCCGGCATCAACCGGAAAGCCTGTCCAGTAGTAACGGAAAGTCTGCCTGCTGACCAGCTCCTCCAACACGACGCCGGCTGCCATGGAGCCGAACAGAGCCGAGAAGAACCGAACAGAGCGGAGCCGAGCCCGAGGGTGACGAACGGAGCCGAGCGGAGTCGGGGAGAGCCGAACGGAGCCGAGGAGAACCGAACAGACCGGAGCTGCGTTTTCTGAGCGTTCTGTGTGGTTCTGACCCGGAAACTCTCTTTTTCTCTCTCTCTCTCACACACACACACTTACAATGTGGTGCAGCCACATTACAACACTCCTGAGAGCTGATGGGGTCAAGGGTCATAATCAGGGATGCTCAGGCTCGCCTGGTGACAACAGTGGCTGATGCAGAGCATCTCCTTGACATCTCCAACATGGTGAATGGACTGAGGACTGCTGGTCCCTGGTCCAGCTAAAAGGTCCCTGGCCCATGAAGACCATGAGGCCTGGTCTTGCTGATGTGGTCAGGTTCTTTGTAGGTGGTCTTGCGCCAGACCACGCTGATAGAAATGGTTCCCGATGGTCTGACGTGACACCCGCAGCCTATCGCCACCTTCAATGTTCCTGGAATTGGGAGGATTCATCAACCGTTTCCACAGGAATCCGTTCACAATGAAGCTCATCAGTGTGGGATGTGTACTAAGTCTGTGTGTGAATCTCTGTCTCTGTTCAACGTGGTGATGACACGAACACACTGCAGGACCACAGGAGACATGTCTAAAAATCTATGATCTGAAAGTCACTTCCTGGTAAAAAAAAAAAAACCCAAACAAACCCCAAAACAAAGCACAAGGCTACATTTAAAATACTTTATTTGTTTTAAAATATACATCAGTTTACAAATTGAGAAAATAAAATCAGCAGATTTTAACAGTCTTTTTGTTTGTTCTCATTCAAAGACTTCTCAAAAACATGAAATAAACAAAAAGTTAATCTGAAAGCTCAACGGGGGGGGGGGGGGGGGGGGGGGGCGGGGCTACTATCCTGCAAATCTCCGGTGAACGAACAAACGCTCGTCAAATAGAGCTCGATGTTCTCGTCCTCCCCAGCTCCGACGGATCTGAAGATCAGAGCAGCAGGGTGCATGCGGGGACATGGCGTTTGTTCATCACAACACAGTTGTCTAATGTGGTCGTGGTTCTTCAAACTGAGCTGAGGAAGATGCTCACTGTGTCACGCTTACTCCATGTCCCATGATGCACCCGGACGGCGGCTCCCAATGGCTGCGGTTCTGTCACCGTCACCCAATCACCACACACCTGTTCTGTGAACAGGATCGACCATCAGATCTGTGGAGAACGTTGGAGAGCGGCAGAACCAGAACCAGTTGGGAGGTACAGAAAAAAAATACATGTCCAGAAATAATACACGTTGTTAAAATAATACACATCTAGAAATAAATCAACACGTTTTAAAAATACACGTCTAGAAATAAAATCAACACATCTAGAAATGAGCCAATAGAGGGATCGAACACTCTAACATCCAACGTAGCTCCACAGTTTAACTGTTGAATGGTGCAAATGCAGGAAATGATTCATGAGATTATGTCAGACCCCTGAAGGTCACCACAAACAAAACTAAAAATACTGAAAAAAAATAACAAACGTGTGATGTCACAAAAATACAGAAATGTTGATGGTTACATTCTGAAAACCCCTTCAGGTACAATCAGCGTGTACAATCTGTTTACAGTCAGCGTGTAGTGAAGGTGTACAGTCAGCATGTACAGTCAGCGTGTACAATCAGCATGTAGTGAAGGTGTACGGACTGTGGGCAGGGGCTAATACATGTCGGCTGTCAAAATAAAAGTCTGCCTGTCAGCAGAACAGCATCCAAATCATGTCAGAGAGGCACAGTGTGTGTGTGTGTGTTTGTGTGGGGCTCTGGCCCAGTTTACATGACGTTTCAAGCGGCAACACCTCGTCCGTGAAAGAAAAGTGTTGCATTTACACTGCAGCGGCAGACACACAGACACAAATGTAGTTGAAATGCCAGGCCACGGGGGGGAGCTGTTGCTTGTTTTTGTAATGAAACCACACATACATGTGTGCAGAGAACACCACCCTGTGAATGTTAAAACAGTACCCAACATTCATATGACGAATCGGAGGCTATCAGGTGTGTGTTTGTGTGTGTGTGTGTGTGTGTGTGTGGGGGGGGGGCTGGTTTGAAAGTGCAGTGCAGTGGATCCGAGCACCAGTGTCGTGTCGTCAAATTTGAATAAAGTTTTGTGGTTACACATGTTTTCGTTATCGTATAAACAGGGCCAGTGTGTGTGACTGTGTGTGTGTGTGTGTGTGTGTGCATGTCTCAATGTGTGTCCACAGTATGGCTATATCCTGTGCATGGTGGGCTGGGTCAGTCCAGCAGCGTGCCTTGCTCCTGGGCTCGGGTCAGACTGTCTTTGCGGTGCAGGTGGTGCACGCCCATCCTCTTCGGGCTCTTCTGAGGCCGCAGCGGTGCAGCGGCGGGGTGGGCGGGGTCATAGTTCAGGAGGCGGGGAGAGAGGACTGGCAGGTTGTGAGGAAGCATGTCTCTCTCCTCCTCCTCCTCCTCCTCATCCTCTTCCTCCTCATCACCGCCGTTCCCAGGCGCTGTTGCCACGGTGACCGTTGTGTCCCCGCTGCCAGCGTCGGCCTCCAGCTCCAGCAGCACGCGGACCCCGTCATCCGTGGCGTCATGCCGGCGGCCCGCCCTAGTCTCTGTGTCAGTGTCGGTGTCGAGGCTGGAGCCGCGGCTCGGCGTCCAGCTGCGTGCGGAGGAGCACTCCTCGCCGTCAGAGTATGCCGCTCGGTGGTGGTCGGAGGGGGAGGCCCCGCCCCCCCCTACGGGCCGCCTCCTGTGGACCTCCTGCGCCGTGTTGCTGCTGAACGACGTGCGGTGCATCAGCGATGCTTCACACGCCGGCGCCATCTTCTCCACGAACATCCGCTGCCAGTTGGCCAGAAGGTCTTCTTCTGAGCTGCCCGAGGACGCCAGCACACTGGGAGCCTGGGGGGCGGAGACACCGACAATTAGCCTGTACTTACCTGTGGTGTGGTGTGCGGGGCTTATCAGTTTGGGGCGGGGCTTACCTGTGGGGGGCTGCTGAACGGGCTGGACTGGCTCGACAGCGGCTCACTGGCTAGGTCCCGATGTGATGGCGGCGAGCGCTGGCTGATTCCGCACCCACCACCGGAGGAGGCGGGGCTAGAGGGGGCGGCCCGATCGTCCTCGTTCTGCACCAGGCTCAGAGAGATAGCCTGCCGCGTGGCGTAGGTGCAGTTGGGCAGTGGTGAGTTTTTGGGGATCTTCACCTTGTCGTCAGAGGAAAACTCGATGACCTTGCGTCCCGGGTAGAGCGGGTGTGGCGGCGGCGGCGGAGGATATGGGTTGAGCTTCTCGAAGGTGGACGTACCGCCAGCTTCCTCCTCCAGGCTGCTCTGACTGCGGCACGAACCGTTCTGCTGCGCTGCCTCCTGAGCGGTGTCCTCGCGGCCCCGGGCCTCGGCGCCAGTCATGTCCACGTGCACGAACACGTCCTCGGCGACGGGCCGGACGCAGCTGCTGGACTGTGCCGAGTTGAGTAAGAGGGGCTCCGGCTTCTCCAGCACACGGGCGATCACCGAGGTGGGAACCACGTCACCCGGGGTCAGACTAAGCGTGTCCGCATCCTGAGCGCCAAGGCCGGGGCTTCTCTCAGAGAGGGTGGGGCTTCTGTCGGGGTGGGTGGGACTTCTGTCGGGGTGGGCGGGGCTTCTGTCAGGGAGGCTGCTCTTCATGTGTTTGTTCAACATGTCCTGCAGCTCTGATGGCAGCTACACACAAACACACACAAGATGAAACCGTTTTATTTGTCTGGTGTGCAGTTCTCTGTGATGCCTTACATTTAGAATAATACACACACACTTACATCAGCAAACTTGTGGTTCCTGAAATGCGACTTGTTGCATTTGAGCAGTTGAACAGCCAAATTACAGTCTTGTCTGTATCGCTCCTACACAGAGAGAGAGAGAGAGAGAGAGAGAGAGAGAGAGAGATAGTGAATCCTTTTGAGTTTACATAGAATAATATAGAGACATAGAATAGAATGAACTCACATTGAGCTCCTCCAGACGGTCGATGGTCGTTTTGGCGTCCAGTAATTTGTTGGTAAGCTCCACGATCTCCACGTCCATTGTCCTTTTGTCCCGCTCCACCTTCCTCAGCTGTGGGAGGGGCAAACATAGGCCAATCAGGAGCCTGACACATGTACATGGTGTGGGGGACAGCCCTCACATCAAACCCACACATCACACACACAAGAGAAATCAGGACGCTGAGCTGTGTGATGAACCATTCCTGCACATATGTAGACGGCACACATGTGATTTTAGCCTGGAAAAACATCCTCAATAAATGCCACGAGATTCCGTCTCTTAGGATCCATACTCTTCACATTATACAAGCTTCCTGTAGGAAATATTACCAGGAAACACTCTTAACTTCCATTGATATGCAGACGATACACAAATCTATTGATCTGTGAAACCAGATAAATAGATTTGTGTATCCATTCATTTGTTACTTCCAGAGGAGACGATTGTAACTCCCTATTATCAGGGTCTCCTAATAACTGCTTAAGAATTCTTAAACTGATTGAAAATGTTGCAGTGAGTACTGACAGGAACCTGCAGGAGAGCTCACGTCACTCCAATATGAGCTTCTCTTCATTGGCTTCCTGTTAAATTTACAACAGAATTTAAAATCCTCCTGAACAAGCAGCCACACCATATCTTACAGACTGATATTATCCACAGAACACTTGGTTCTCAGAGTGCGGTTTGCTGGAGGAGGCATTAAAGTTACACAGATTTTAGTTAGAAAGCAAAAAAGAATTAGGAGGGACAAGATGATGGAGGAAAAAAGAGAAAGATTGAAGGATAAAATGGAGAATGGAGGCATGAAAGAAAGGAGGGATGAGATGATTCAGGGAGATAAGAGGATTCAAGAGGATGAGAGGATGGAGGGGGATGAGAGGATTCAGGGGGATGAGAGAATGGAGATGAATGAAACCCTACTGCATGAACCCAGGTCTGGCTGACAGCAGCCTGATGAAGAGGATGAAGGTGATGAAGATGAATCCATCAGTCAGAAAGCAGCATGAGTGGAAAACAAGTGACAAACAACAAGAATCAACACACACACACACACACACACACGCACAGATCAATTAGTACTTGGAGGTGATTGAGAGTAACTGACAGATTGCAACCAATCAGGGCTGATGTGAGTTTTTACCAGAGCGTGAAGCTTCTCTTCCAGATCTTGATTGGCTCTCTGAGACGCTGTGTAGCTGTTCTGCAGTCTGTAAACACACACACACACAGACAGAGAGACAGAGAGAGAGAGAGACGTGAAAGACTTTTCTATTCAATAATACTTGCAGTTTGAGCACCTTCAGGATACCCTGGACCATTTTGTTGTCAAGCTACTGTAGGTTTAAACTGCTGACTCAGTCAGGTTCTGTAGAAAGTCTCTTCCTCAGAGTCTGGTTCTGCAGGATTCTTCATCTATGAGTCTGGTTCTGCAGGGTTCCTCTGCTTGCTCATGTGTATTTGGTTTTTCTCTGTAAAGGTCTTTCAGATGACCGTCTTGTATTTGGAGCTTTGTATATGAAACTGAATTGATGGCGTCTTCCTGAGTGCAGTGATTGTGGACTGACAGCCGGGTCATCCTACAGTGACTACTCAGTCAGTTTCCTGTGACACAATGTTAAAGAAAGCACCTGACAAAGTGGACGACTGAATCCGTCCTCGTCTTTCTCACCTGCGGAACTTGTCCCTCATTTTGTCCAGGTCATCTCGGGTCCGGTTAAGCTCCGCCTCCATGTAATGACGGTTGCCGTCGAACTCTGCCTCCATGGCCTCCATCTTGTGGGTGGATAGCGAGAGGCGGCGACGCAGGTCCTCATTCTGCTGCTGGAGGATTCTGGGTAATAGAAGGTGATTCGGTGAGATCACAGTGACGGCACAGCCAAGACATCCGAGCCCGAGTGAACCTGATCCTCACCTGATCCTGTCTGAGTCTGAGAGCGCCTCCTGAAACAGAGCAGAGCGCAGTCAACATCAGGTCAACAACAAATAGGGCAGAGGCGAACCGGGCTTAACATACCGGGGATATTTCTCCCTTATCTGGATTACTAAAGTCAGACATTCTCAATTCTTGATAAGGAGAGAGATTCTACAATATTAATTGATGGAACGATATCAAGTGAATCACTGTGATCACTCAGTTTCACTTTATTGCAGCACTGAGGTTTGGGGCAGAGCTTCCTCACTGCCCTTTCTTTACTTTACATTGATTTCAAAATATGCAAAAAAAAAAACGGAGAAATCGACAAATCTAACACATCACCTTATTAAACCTAAAAGCATCAGTGGCTTCTGCAGCTTAATCTGGAGCACGTAGTTCACCATTGTTGCTGTTGTTAAGATACCTCGAGGAGAGGGTCGCAGGGTTATTGGGTCGAGAGTTGGGGCGATGACATCATCAATTTCAGCTAATGTACATCTTGCCTATTCACACGTTAATGCCGAGGCGGCGTTTTCAAAGTCCTCCACTTTGTCATGTTCTCCACCAGGAAGACAGTGACTACCAGAATAAGCGAAGAGGAAACCAATGTGCACTGGTCTACTGGGGTGCGTCGATAAAGTTACGGAAACAGCTGATCTCAAACTCCCAACATGCAACTGGGGTACACCCGGCGGCTCGGCTGTGCTGCCCCATCGACCGCTCGCTCAAAAATCAATGAGCAAGCTGCACTGAGTACACTGGTTCCACAGCAAAGTGTGGGAGGAGCCATCACAACGCAGAAGGTGAAGAGGAGCTGAATGGATCAGAATCAGCTTGTTTTCACTTCACGTTTACCCAGAAAACAATCGCCAAAAGGAGGAGTGAAGGTTTGTCACACACAGAGGAGGCGCAGTGACGAGGCAAACATAAAATCTGAATGTCCTGAGAGGCAGTCAGAATCAACTTTTTGACACCCAACAGGAGGAGGAGGAGGAGGAAGAGGAGAGAGCATGTCGGAGGAGCAGGAGGAGCAGTAGGAACAGGAAGTGGTGCTCCTCCCGCTCCTCCTATGACGTACCTTGATGTGGGACAGGAGAGACATGTTGGAGAGAGATGGTTTGCGTCTTGGACACTCCTTCATTTCTTGGAATTCTGTCTTCATTGTGTCTGCCTCTTTAAGCCCCGCCCCTTGGATGACATCCTCCTGCCGCTGTGGGGTTTCCCGTCCTGCCCTCTCCTCTTGCAGGGGTTGGCTCCAGCTGTCAGGCCGGCGCAGTGCGGCCACCCAGTCGTCCCAGCGCCGCGTCCTGTCTGTGGCGGGTCTGTCCGTCTGGTCAGTCCTGAGGACACGGTGACATCCACTTTGGGGGGTGGTGCTTTCCTGCTCTCTTGACAGGGGCCTCCCAAGCAGCGTCAGGTGGGCGGGGCTAAGGACCCGGCAGGTGATCTCATTCAAAAAGTGGGAGAAGCGCACTTTCTCCTCAAGGACCTGCATCTTCCAGTTCCAGTTGGTCCGGCTTGGAGAGGGTGGAGCTGAGGACCGCCGTGACACCGGCGCCCCCTGCTGCATGGAACGCGTCGGAGGATGGGAGCCCCGCCCACTGCTGTCATCCAGCAGCTCCACTGACTTGGATTTCCGAATGATGTCATAGGTGTGCTCCACTGCCAGTTTGGCCGACGTCTTCAGAATGCCCTTTGGAGGGTCAGTGGTACGGCGAGTCCGGCTCTGGTGCCGCCGTTTGGGGTCCAAGTTCGGCGAGAGTTTCCTGGCCGCAGCCGGGCTCTGGCGTCCACTGAAGGAGCTCCTCGAAGTGTGTGGAAAAGTACTGGTGCGCAAAGGACTGCGGGGATTATAGTCGGACACGGTGACACCGACCGCTGTGGTTCTGTGGGGGTGGGGCCGGCGGGCATGGCTGCTAAAGGGTGGTGGTGGGTCAGCGAGTTCCAGGCTGGACAGGCTGGAGACGTCCAGTTCGCTGTCTGAGGGCGGCAGCGGAGAGGACTGGAAGCCGCGCCATGACTCTACACCAGACAGGTGCTGTGGGGAGGGTGGAGGTGTGTCGGGGATGAGTCTGTTTACCTGATCGGGGTCGGCCTGCGGGGCAGGTGGTAGCTGGGCGGCTGGCGGGCCGTGACGCGTCTCGCGGTGCTGTGGCGGAGCCTTTCGGTATGGCTTCCTCACCGGGGCGGCGCTAGTCATCCTGGGCACTGCTCGCCTGCAGGCGTTCGTTTGTGCGTCAGTGAGTTTGTCCTGCAGTCCTGCTGGGAGAACGTGGACATTAGTGGAGCAAGACGACCCCCGTTGATTGCCCGCCAACCAACCGCACTCTACAAAGCCTCAACCCCGACTGGATGGAGACCACCAAGTGACTCCTCCAACGTCCTCTCCCCCCCGAGCTGATCCATGCTCAATCGCCCCACATCAACATCAAACCTTTCACATGGGACCGGGCCCCGGGCTGCACTGTGACGACATGCGTGTGTGTGTGTGTCTGTGTGTTTTCATGTTAGCCCCGGGCTTCAACATCGATCTCAGTTTGTTTCCAGGACAAGAGCAGTTGCATTGATCTGCATGAAGTAAACGTTAGCCTGTGACACAGCTAGCATACCAAGTGATGGCAAAAGGAGGACAAAGCCCGTCTTGTTTGGATTAAGTGGACACTTGAGACTTTTCATACGTGTATGACCCTTCTGTGGGTTTTTAGCTTAAAGATCTGATCACCTGACTGCCGGAGATGAAGGTTTTTAGAAGAACGAAGGAAAGTCTCAAACCTCTCAGGTTAGGGTTAGAGACAGACCTGCTCAGTGTCCAGGTGAGATCAGGATGCACAAGAAGATTGTTTGAATTCAAACCTAATCTGTGACCTTCTGCTCCATTTAGTAAAGTTCACATGACTTCAGTAGGCTGCCAGGGCACCAATCCAATGAGGGCCATCGATCTCTCACTCTCCATGGCGATTCCAGAGAGTGAGGCCGACAGACCCACTCTATGAGCCGAGTGTATAAAAGGACATTACTGGTGTCCTGCAGTGTCTCTACTGTGTTATATAAAAGACCGCAGAGAGTCTTCTGTTCCAGGACTTCTGAAAACAACTATACGACGGCTAACACCAACAATGGGGCAAAGGCTATGTGCTAACGGAAAAGTGACGAGGTGCATAAGGAGAGTTCAAAAACTAAATAATGAAGGCTTAAAATCTCCTGAAGCTTTTTTAACAACTTCGCACCATGTGGTTCCACATGTAGAAATATTTGTTCAATAAGGGGTGAAGGCAATTTTTTTTTTTTGAAATCCAATTATCCAAACTGTCCAATTGTGAAATTCAATTCATCAACAAATATAAATGAAATGTGACATTTACCCACGTTGTAGAATACCAGAACCATCACAACCAACAGAGGTAAGAAAAACATGACGTGTGTGAAGTAGGCGCTTTATAACAGAGTAATACCCCTGATGACCTGCGGGGACAGTGTTGAACAGAGTAACACCCCTGATGACCTGTTGATCCTCAATATTACACCAATAAAATGCAGTGCCCTCTACTGGATCTATTCTGGACAACAACAGAGACGCATGGCAATGTTTGAAACAGTTTACCCTCCATGAAGGAGCATGGGCGGCATTACACGAGCCACCAGGACAGAACACCTCACTGGAGGAAAATATGAGAGGAGGGTGCTTTTTTTTTTTTTTTTTTTAGATTGTATTTTACTTCCACAGGTCGGTGCTCTTTCCGATTCAGAAGAACAGAGAACCTACAGTCTCACCCGAAACTGAGAACCTCCAGTTTCATCTGTTTCGAGTCAACATTTCATCCAGTAAACATCCTCACCTGAGCCTCAGCACGCAGCGCTCTTCATCTTCCTCTTCCTCCTGCAGGATCCGAGACTCAAACCTGTGATCAGCCGACACCTGAGATGAGGGGAAACAGACAACAGGTTCGAACGGCAACGCCAACCACACAGGCTTTCTAACACACTAACAAAGGCTAGCAAAGCAAAAAGGCTAAAAACCAAATAGAGGTCCCCTGAGAGTCCCAGAGATCCAGCAGCAGAGTGTCAAGAGTGTGAGAGTGTTACCTGTATGTGTGTTTAAATGATTCATGGGGATGGAAACAGTGACAGGACGAGTGGAGGAGAAACTGATCACTTCTCATTAATAAAAGATTAATAGAGTTCAACAACCCCACACAGGCTCCTACACACCTGACTATTACCAAGATCTGGGGGAAAAAAACTGTTCAAACAGGGACATATGAGCTTGCTTTTTTTTAATCAACTGGCATTAATGTGATGTAACACCATGACATCACACCAGCATCGTGTGCTTCAATGTGGGGTCACACCATGATGTCACACCAGCATCACTCCTCTGCTCTACTCACATCTGTTGAACAGCTCAGTGGAACTTTGGAGGAACCTTATTCAAATGTTCTCCACTAAAGTAAAAAGTAAAGTTTCCACTGTAAGTTCAACTGGAGAGTAGCGGCCACACGCCATCCAGTCTGTGTGCATTAAAATGTGTTTTTTAGTTGAACGGTTTGTTGAGTCATAGTGAAACTTTCCCAGTGAGCAGTTTTGCTGGATGGTTTCACAGCAAACAGACTTTGACCCACTGAGAGTATGAACCCTGGAAATGATCATTATCCAGGTCTGTGGGGGCCCCCGAAGGTCTGTGAGGGCCCCAAATGCCTTCAGTATAAGAACGTTATTCATTCAAACAGCACAGTTCACAAAGAACTCCACACAACATCTAGTGTCTGGGAGCTTCTGGAGGTCTGGAGGTCTGGGGGCACCCCTGTAGATTTGCACGGATCCTTCACAGTGGCTCCTGATGGACTGCATCATTCCTTGGATCGGGGGTGGGGGTGGGTTATCAGAGATCCACTGCGGCCCGCACTCGCCCTCCCGCGGCACACTCAAGCAGCCGGTGTGATCGGGGCCCAGCTGCACCGGTACACCAACCTCGCTCCCCCCCACCCCACCCCAGTGAGCTCTGGACCTGCTTACCGGGGAGCGGCTTACGGGCCGTGCTGGATCCAATGACAGGCTCAAGAGAGCGGAGGAAAGTTAAGCCGGAGCTCTGCTCTGCTCCTCGGGGGAAGACGAACGGGTCTGGGAGGGGCGCTCCGAAGTGATCCAAGGCCGGCTGGCAGTTTTCTGAACCTGGCTGGTCCGCGGCGGAGTACCGGGCAGATGACCACTGGGCCGCGGCGGGACAGCAGGCCGGAGGAGACGCTCCGACAGGCGGGGTAAAATGAGTCAGAGTTCCGCGGAGGAGCACCGGGCCGCGGTGGGACCAGCGGACGAAGGAGTGGCCCCGACAGGCGGGATATATCGAGTAAGAGCCCCCGCGGAGGAGCACCGGGCCGCGGCGGGGACCAGTGGCCGGAGGAGACGCTCCGACAGGCGGGGTATATCGAGTCAGAGCTCCGCGGAGAAAGTTCTCTCACCCTACTCCACTGTCGCCATCTTTACCCGCGGGGCATGACGGGTAATCCTCAGGAATCCCCCCTCCTCCCCACCCCACCCCAAAACGTCCTGCGGAGTGACGTCACAGGCCAACTCTACCACATGACCAAAGCAACGAAAAAAAATGGGAAAAAATCTACAAATACTGCCCAAGCTGAAAAACGTTGTTTCCTCATATCTGAATATAATTTATACATACAATATAATATAATATGTTATGATCCCCATGTTTGTTTTACTAAACTGTTTGTTTATCTTCTGAATGGGGTTTGATGCTCCTCTTTCATTGTTGGATTTAGTATTTTTAGTTTGGTTTTTATTTTATTTTGTTTTATGGTTTCTCTCAACTTTTGTATATATTTACAACTAATTGATTTCTTAACGTCGATATTCAGAAAGTTATTTTGAAAATATTTGCAATGAAAGCAAACCAAACATAAAGACCAAATAATTTCTTTTTGAAACGTCACAAGGCAGATTTTCCATAATGGAGGTGTTTTTTTGTTGTATGTAAGGTGTTTATAATTGAATTTTGAATTCTGTGAATTTTCATTGTGTTTCTACTGTTTAATTGTTCTGATTCTTTAATTTAAAACAAAACAAAACTGCACAACATACAGCTGTGCACATAACAGGTTTCCTAGTTATGACTGGGTTTATGCTCATCTGGTTAATTTGTGACAGACAATTGTGTGTATCCTCAGTGATAATCCCCGTTCAACTAAATATTCATGAAATTCTGTTTTTCAGTTAGTTTATTTGACTTAATAAAGAACGACAAGGTACATTTGATTTCTTCTGGATGGCTTTTGTTTTATAAAACATTTCATCAATAGGAGAGGAAAAAAAACCCGGGAAACTGTGTTTAATCCAAACTTTAGTTGTTTATTGCCCGTGTGTCTTCACCATGTCTGGACCTGTTTGTCAGAGACAAACTTCCCGTGAGGCTCAGTGGCGCCGGGCGGCAGCAGGGCCAGGTACACCGGAGTCTCGGCACCCTCTTCGGGCGACTTGGGGGCTTTGGGACCCGCCATATCTGTACGCACCCAGCCTGGACAGCAGGCGTTCAGCAAGATCTGAAGGTTCAAACCAAGAAATGCTTTCAATGAGTTGAGCTCTGTACGATGGGGTGTGGATGTGTGTTCAGTACAAGCAGTTACCCCGTCATCCGGCCGCTCCTTGGACAGACGACGAGCCAGGATCATGGACAGAGTCTGAACAGACAAACAAGGAAATGGTCGAAACAATGCAGTTTTCACATGTTGTGCCACGAGTTGGTGTTGTTTGTTTTTGTAATGAAACCACACACACACTAATGCAGCAGAGAACCACATGCTCTAAACATTAACAATGGGAGAACAGGACAGTTTAGTGGACAGAAGACCAAGTTGGATTGTTATTACGGTGACTGTCAAAATAAAACTGCCGAGTCATGACATGCCGGAGGAAACACTGTTCTTGTTGTCCATCTACTGAGCATGTGCAGAACTACTAGTTACTACTACCCTGAACAGGGTAAGCGGTATAGCAGATGGATGGATTGTTTTCTAGTGGCTACGAGCAACACTGTCGTTGATAATTTAATTCAAGCATTGAAACACCTGCATTTTTTTACCATTTATTAAACAAAAACTAAAATAGTTTTCTGCTTTTTTTGTGGGGGTTTTCTGCACAATTTCCGCTTATGAGCCTTAGAATAAATAAAACAACAGCATCTCAAACTATTGTAGTGTTCCATGAAATCAGATGTTTTAGCTATTTCTTCTTACTCAAAGTTTAAACTATCGGAACTATAAAATGTAAAAACGTCACCAGACAAAATCTTTTCAGAGAAACTTTAAAAAGTCTTTCATTCTTATTTTAAACAATCAAAGAGGACTCAATAGAAATCTGTTTGATCCGTCTTTGTCCGTATTTAAAAAAAAATTTTTTTTACACAATTTCTGATCAATATGTGGAAAAACTGAGTGAACTGGTGCGGCCGCTTCATACCGTCAGTCCAGTCTTAGACACTCCGTACGCCGTCTCCGGCCAGCCGGCCTCTTTGTGCGCGCTGGTCTTGGTTTTGTCCACAAACTGCTGCATGAGCTGCGCCAGCTCGTCCTCGCTGATGTCCTCGCTGCGGAAGCGCTGCTGCAGCGCCGGACTGCACTGGTTCAGGGTGCGGACCGACACGAAACTGGAGACGTTCACCACGCGGCCTGAAACACACAGGATTTTCTTTTTTTTGTTAATATCGGACTGATATTTAGTCCGACGGACACGATCCGAAGTGGCTCGGTTCGTACCTCCAGCTTTGATGAGCGGCAGGAAGTGAGTCAACATGTCTCTGGTGGCGAAGAAGTTGGTCTTGAGGGTCACCTCGGCCTGCACGTCGAAGGGAGCCGTGTCTGCCACTGAGAAGAGAGAGAAACAACAAGATGCTCCCGTCATCGCCTCCCCATTTATACTCAAACATCACAACGTCATCAGAGTTCATCCGCAGACTGGATTTGTGTGTCTGAGCGGCGGGTCCCACCTTTGAACGCTATGGCGGCGTTATTGACGAGGACGTCCACTCCTCCGTACTTCTCCTTGAAGAAAGCAGCAGCGGCGGTGATGCTGTTCAGGTCGTTGATGTCCAGCTGGTGAAACTTTGGCTTCAGGCCATCGGAGGTCAGAGACGTCACGGCTTCCTGACCACGACCTCTGCAAGACCAGCAGACATTATTATTATTATTATGTCACCTCGTGGAAGTGCGGTCGGATTGTCAAAACAACGTGATCGCCTGTCCCTAACTCTTTCAGGAAGCATCCTAACACCTTTCCTGAACTCCATGATGTCATCCACGGGGGTTAAGGAAAGGTAGATAGGAAAGGAGATAGGAGGGACTATTTGGACGCACCCCATGATTTTCTGAATCCAAAAACCTGCTGCAGAAAGGTGTGGAGTCAGAACAGCAGCTCCCATCCACTTAAAACTAGAACTTTTATCGAGAGCACAACGAG
The DNA here is from genome assembly GCF_963383615.2 of Lipophrys pholis. NCBI lineage: Eukaryota > Metazoa > Chordata > Actinopteri > Blenniiformes > Blenniidae > Lipophrys > Lipophrys pholis. The sequence continues at coordinate 25,777,277 of NC_137642.1, forward strand.
TCAAACAAGAAAACAATTCAGGACACTGGACATTGTACTGCAAACTGGATAGAGCTTTTCTCATTGTCATTCTATGTGTTCTTGTTCAATGTAGTCTGAATTAAAAAATCTAACCATTTGAGAGCCCAGTCAGGATCAGACTTAATCCGATCACGACACCTTCACAACCTCACAAAGCAAATTAACAGTTGAAGTGAGAATGTCATTTTTTGTTTTCATGAGTATATATTGTCTAATTGTTAGAGCACTCTAAAAATGTCTGAACGCGAAATACAAATAAACCCTAGTCTTTCAGAAGTTAAGCAATTATTTTTTTTTCATTAATTTCTGTGGATGAGCTCAAATATTCACACTTTTCTTTCTCATTAAAAGTCGTATCATTTTGAATTTGCAGAGCGTGAATGCACAGAGTACTTAAATATATCCCACTGAGCTAGAAGGTGTTTATTGTCTTTTATCATGTTATCTTGCTTTTTGTGCTTTTGACTTTAACCTGTTGCCATCAAACATGATGTTGAAATAATGAACTGAACAGTGACCAACAGAATCAGTGGGGCGCTCCGCACCGTGTGTTTTCCACAGCAGTGTTGGTTTTTGCCTGTTTGTGCTTCTTATATACAATAGTTTTAGCCATTTATGTATTTTTTTTTAGCTTTTCTTTTGTATTCTGGACCATTTGCATGTTTTGCCATGTTTCATGTTCATAGCGGCTGGTCCACAGTCACTGCATTTCACTGTCATACTGTGTGTGTATGTGACAAATAAGAAATCTAATGTAATCTTCAGTCTTTTTATTTACATTTGTATTTTGTGCATGTTGACACTGCAAGAAGGAGAATTTAAGGATATATTGTGCAGAGCTTCACGTGAACATGGGATCTTTTCTTTCATGCATACAGGAGCAGTTGGGCTTGGAGAAGACGAGGCGAATGAACGAGTTAATGAATGAACGAGTGAACGAGTTAATGAATGAACAAGTGAACGTCCACTGGAAGCGAAGGTAAGAGTGTTGCAAGGGCAGGTGAGCTACCTACTCGTCTCTGGAGGTCAGGTAAACGTCTCCCTGGAACTGTGAACACAGCGCTCGGACGATGGACAGACCGATGCCCTTGTTGCTGCCCGTTACTACGGCAACCCTGGTAGACATGTCTGCCAACACATATAGAGAGAGAGATCAGGAAATGAACTGATTTTTCAATTTTTATGAAACTCTAAAGACTTGTTTACACTGCGATGACATTTTGAAGTGAAGAAAAATGCTAATTGAGACCAAAACAGGACACTTGTGCTCTTAAAACGTCACTGTGTCAGAACTTGTGCCAATTAAATGCACAAAACAACACATTTCTAACTTTACAAAGACTGCCACTCCTCCTTCTGCCTCACAATGGTGTGTTCAGTCCCACAGCAGGAGTGACCATGGATCAGTGGAAGTGGCACAAAGGTGAAACCAAGGGGCATACCAGAAAGCTTGATTCAGTTAAACTTTTCCAACAAACAAAACAGGTTCTCTTGTAGCCGGGCTTCACTTCATTCACACCGGGTCACACCCTTTTCACTGTGTTGCCAGAACGTTTTTAAAAAGTATTTTAGCAATCTTTCTATAAAATTCAACACACCTGAAACAATTATGTTGCAAGAACTTTTTTTTTTTCCCCATTCAATTATAATCACTGGAATTGTTTGATCTTTTGTTATAATCTTTTAAACAAATGAAGACAATCTACTATTATTAACTGAGACAAACCATAGATTTGGTTCCTTTGGTTCACCTGATTTTATTACCTCTATCTTAATAAAGCTTTTACTTTATTTATTCTTCTTTATGTCCTTTTCTTAATCTCCTTGTTTTGATGCGTTTCCTGTGAATCGTGTCTGAAAGGTGGTAGAGAAAAAGAATTCCTTTAAAAATAAATAGCCTGTATATAGGTTTCTTTTCAGCACAAGTTAACAAAATGAGAAGAATTTCTTGATAAATTACTGATTAGAAAGAAAGTTGGTGAGAACATGCAGGATGAGCCCTGGTATGACCTAGTGAAATTATTTCTTTATTGTTTTATGACGCCACTGTTTGAATTATTCACAAATTAGTCTTATCAAACTGTTAAGAGCCCAATTCCCAAGGTCCTTTGAAGAACAAGAGTTATATGTCTTTCCAGCTGCGTAGTGAGACTTTTTAATGTGGCATAACGCAGTTTTTTTTAGTCACCTTATCAGATTACGGGGGTCTAAAAACACAGTGGAAGCTGCTCTAAACTGATCTCAACTGCAAAAAACGACCACCTGACGAAGCAAACGGCTGCATTTACCTGCAGTTGGAGTTGTGGTGAAGGTGCCGAGGAGCTGCAAGAAAGCAGTGGATGAGGCAGTGCCGAAGAAAAAACACGGATTTGTGCAGAAAGTGACAAAAAGACGAAACGGAGGACCGGAGCACTTCTGCGCATCCTCGCCGCGCATATCCGGAAGTACAAGCTGAACACGTTGGGCAAACATGCCAGTTGGGGAGCCCCTCGATGTTCGAAAGGTTCCCCACTTTAGGACGATTTTTAGGGATTTTAAAGGATTTTACTGCGCGTATGCATACAAGTATGTTGATGACGTGTTGTTTTATTGCATGCTGTGTATTTCTCTGTGTTAATGATTCTCTGTGTTAATGTTTGCTTGTTGCACGAATGTTTTCATATTTGAGGTTGTTTGCCACCAGACTTGCAGTGGAAACACACAACATATTGGAGTTAAAATCCCGTTTATGACAACATTAATTGAGGTAATGTTCCTTCGGATGGAATAACAATGATACAAAGTTAGTACAAGTTCTGCCCACTACAAAGAAAGGCATTACAAGGAAGTGGCTTCATCCCAATCTACCTGCTATGGCTGAATTGATATAACATGAAATATATGTGATGGATGAATGATGGACAACATAAACGGAGTATGTGAAACGTATAAAGCCAGATTTTTCTTGAATGTAAAGAGATGTTCATTTTTTGACTGACTGCTAAATCATTCTACTTTGTTTTCTCTTTATTATTTGTTTTTGTTTTGCATTGAGAAATCTTTTTTTTTTGGTTCTTGATTGTGTAGTGAGCTTCACGCCCTTTTGTGCAAATCCACATTGACGTTGTTCCGTGTAATACAAGTTAATGGGAGAATGATTTGAAGCTCAGACTACTGTAATGAGTAACCACACTGGCACAGGGAGAACATGCAGACGACACAAAGAGGGATCCAGATTCAAACCCATGTTGTCCTATTGTGAATGACAGTGCAGACCACTATAACACTGACACAATTTTTTTATATTCACCAAACAGACATTTTCTGTTCAAATCTTCATATAGTAGAGTTAATTCAACCATACGTTTTCAGTGATTCTGTATCCAACTGGAATACCACAGGAAAACTCTCTTATACACAGAATGAGTTTTCCAGAGTCGTCCCCAGACCTTGTCATTCTTTGCCAAGAGTACTAACTCTGGTGTAGTATTCCTACTTATCAGCAGATGATAAACCCAATTGAGTGCCTCGAGATTGAGATTGATAACTTTATGGTATTTCCTATTTGTTGCTCATAATTGTGTTCTAACGATGTAACTCAATGCTTTATGCTTTGTCTCTACACTGAGAGTGCCAAAATAAATGTTATTTCAGTTTCCACACACAGTGCAGTTTCATCTTCACTGTTTTCAACTCCAATTCAAATCTGGTTTCTTCTCCTTCGCGGTACTGAACCCGCCGTCACTGCAGCTGACACGATTCTGTCTTCGTCCTCAGTACACTTCACTCATCACTCACACACTCCATTCACTGGTTCCACTCTTACCTCACAGGCCGTCCGACCCCCCCACAGTCACCACAGGTGTCTCCCAGGGTTCTGTCCTGGGGCCGCTCCTTTTCATCACCTACCTCCTCCCCCTCATCCACATCGTTTGTAAATGAACCCTTCACCCACCTCCTGCCTTTCTGAAATAACATCATTGTTCTCCTCATATTTTCTGAAATGAAATAGCAATAAAACTTGAATCCTTCTTATCGTGGGAAGCCGGTTCCAGCCCGTGGGTCGTAGGTTTGACACTCCTGCTACAATAACAACTGGGTGTGTACAGAGGATGATGAGGCTTATTGATAAGGTAGTGAAAGCTTTTTAATGACGCTTTGTAGCTCCGGTTGTACTTCATAATGACATTGGTTGTATAAGAAAAACTAATTGACCTAAGCAGGACTCGAACCCACAATCCCCAGCTCTGTAGGCTGATGCCTTCTCCTTTTGACCACTGGGCCACATAGTTTTGTGACTATTTAGACAATAAAAGTGGTTACACTTGAGTTGATCCATGTTAACTGTGTGTTTATTGCTGAAAAGCATCACAGTTTCCTGACGGTACGATGCCGGAGCAGAGTCACCGGGCCGATGTGACGATGCCGGGTCAGGGCCGCAGAGCTGGTCGAACGGCAAGGAAGAGAAGGCAGAAACGTGCGAGCGCCACTCGAACAGGTAGAAACAAGTTTCCTGCAGGTTTTTCTGAAAGGTTTCTTCGTTGTGCAAAGCGATCTCCCTCTTTCAGCTTCACTGAGCCACCTGCCGCAGTATGTGAGGCTGAGGAAGTTTCTCCACCAACGAGGTTTCAACTCGACGCTGCTGCAGCCGGCCGACTTCCCCGGTACGACTCTTGAGGTCTACACAGGGCTCGGAACAACTGTTTTCACATTTCCTATGAAGATTCAAAATTAGATCAAAACAAGATAAAACTGTGAAAATGTAATTTTTCATTGATTATGAGCCTGAAATGTGACATTCGGATGTTTGTTCAGTGTTTTAAAAAAATAGTTATGTGTTTTGTCCCTCATCACACAGACACAGGAAGGGGACTGCAGACTCTCCAAACAATAAAGGTAATGCAGATAAATGACAAAGTGATAAATCAGTGACAATGTACTCCTCAGGTAATGCACACTTGTTAAAATGTACTGTATTTTCCATCATAAACGAGCGTGCTAAAAAAAAAACCTTCCTACATGCTGTTGCTTTTTGAAATGTTCCATTCAATCTGTTATTCAACAAGTTACAGAATGATTAATGAAAGTCTGTTTTTTAAACAGATTTTTACTTAAAAGAGGCTCCCGGAGGAAACAGTTGCTCGTTGTTCTAGACCAAAACATTAAATCAAGTCAAATTATCCATGGAAAACATTAAAAATTATTCTTCAAGTGTTTTAAATGTCCCTTATTGTTTCTTTTGGTTTTTTTGGATGCTCTTTCAAATGTGGTCACAGTAGTTGGCGACACTTTTAATGCATTTCTTTGCCCTTGAAACCAATTTGAATGGCCTTTTGTCTCAAAATAAGTGTGAATAAAGTTGTGGTGCCTTGCGGCTGAAGCAGATGAGATTTATCACATATATTTGGTCTCCTCCACATTTTTCTTGTTATTTGAAGTCTTTTCAGACTGACCTTACAGGGATATTTCTTAATTAAGAATTGATGAAATACAATGTCATTTTGATCAGATTTAGACTTTCCAACAGATTCTAATGACATATTAATAACACTTTGTTGTATTTTGTTTTGAAATATTCTACAACAACACGTTTCAGTATTTTTAAATGAGTAAGTAAGGTAGTGAGAGCGTGGTGGGCAGCCCTGGTTTATGAGGGTTAAGACAAGCAAAACGCTGCAGATGTGTAATGTGAAGCAGCTGTGACGCCGTCATCCTGCTTCAACCTGATTCTGTAATTTGTCAGATTAAGTTGTATGTCTTAGCCTCCGCAGCAGAAAGTGAATCCACGTCTTATGAAACTCTTCAGGTTCAAGTGGTTCAGTAGTAGAAGTGATGAAATCTGAATGTTTTTGTTTGTGATCAGCCGGATCAGCTGATCATCTCTGTGCCGGAGTCCTGTCTCCTCACGGCCGCCACCGTTCTGGACAGCGAGCTGGGTCGGCATATCAAGAGGTAAAAAAAACACAAAGAAACCTACAAGAACCACTGCACTGATTGTCTCTGCTTCTTTCTGGACAGAATGTCTCATTGCTGTTGGTAACAATCAATTTGCTGATTTATACGGTGATGATGACAACAAAAAGTAAAGATCAAGAGTTTAGTGTATAACAAGTGTAAGAATTGCTGGGCACAGATTGAAATTGAACCCTCATCCTTCAACTCTTGGGGTGAATGCCTTTTCCATTAGGCCACGAGTGTCTGTTTGAAATATGCCCAGTCACATTTCCGATATGTAGACGATGTTAACGCGTCACTTTGTGACCTCAGACGCTTGCATCCAGCCGTCAGACTCCCTCTGATTCACCATCATGACACATTTAATTTCTATTCGTTCGGCCACAGACATCGGCGGGACAACAGCAGCTCAGGTTCATGGAGTCGGACCAGCTTCAGCTTAGAGTTGTTTTTTTTTCACTCTTCACAGGTGGAAACCTCGCCTCTCGCCTCTCGTGGCGCTCTGCGTCTTCTTGGTGTGTGAGCGCCACAAAGGAGAAGCCTCCGATTGGTTCCCTTACATTGACCTGCTGCCCCGCGCTTACACGTGCCCCGCCTACTTCTCAGACGAAGTCATGGCTGTGCTGCCCGTCAGCGTGAGGAGGCGGGCTCTCGAGCAGAGGGCGGCGGTACGACACATACACTCCTCCAATCAGGAATTCCTCCAGTGAGTCTCAACTTAGCCGCATTTCTGTCACAACTGAAATTTCCAGATTTCTTTTTTAAATTTTTAAGTTTTTAGTCTTTTTTTTATTATTAGTGATAAAGGGGCATGCATTTGTAGCATGAGCAGCAGAGCATGTTGGTCGCCTCCATGAAAAAGTTGGTAAAACTTTAATAATCCAGTGTTCAGATTATAAGAATAGAAAGTATTTGTGTGTATTCAGGACAGTAAACATTCCAATCAGTGTTTTACGATGCACAGTCTTAGAAGATAGTGTTCATTCACAAGATTCAAAGAAATGTTCCAATGAGTTCCAACAATTTGACAATAAAAGATTTTAAAAAACCAAAAAAACCAAAAGTGACCTTGTGTAATATTTAAATCAAACACTGAAGCTCGATTATGTTGTTCAGTTGTCCGAGATAATAACACGCAACGACGAGGACGGGATTCGAACCCGCGCATGCAGAGCACAATGGATTAGCAGTCCATCGCCTTAACCACTCGGCCACCTCGTCATGTTGTGCCTTCATTTTTGAGTGCCTCAATACACTACCTTGTGGTGCCAACTTGAACTACAGGACTGAATTGGCTGTGAAATGTTAGAAAACTGATAATAGGTGTTACAGATAAAAAACTGAGATTATTTTTTTTTTGTCACTCAGATGATTATTTACATATTTTACCTTTGATTTGCTATATTTGTCATCTAATCCTAATTTACTTTTCGTTTTAATAACAAATTGTGTATATTTAGTGCATTTTCCACCATAGGCGACACAGTGAATCAACATAAGGCTGCTCCTCCTTATGCTTGCTTCAATGCATTTCTTTTTTTTTAATTAAAGCTTTAATGTATTTATTTTATTAATATATTTCTTTAATTTCTTTGTAAAGCACTGTGAATCGGCCTGTGTTTAAGGGGTGCTCACTGTGAACATTTGTTTACATGTCCTGCTGTAAATTGCTTGAAAGCCGTCTCTTGCTTTGTGCCGCGTGTTAAAGCGGGTATCGTTCTGCTGTTTCAGGTCGTTGACGCCACTCCTGAGGCGCCCGGCGGAGGACGTGTTGACGTATGAGGCGCTGCGGTACAAACACACAGAGCCAGTAAACCTCTGCAGAACAACCTCTGAAGTTCTCAATGCGATCCCTGCAGATTTGAATGTTTTTTTTCTCCAGGTGGGCCTGGTGTAGCGTCAACACGCGCTCCGTCTTCATGAAGCATCCACCGAACCCCTTCCTGTCCGGAGCAGATCACTACGCTTTGGCTCCTTTTCTGGACCTGCTGAACCACCAGCCCACTGTACAGGTAGACCTTTCATTTCATTTCATTTCATTTCATTTCATTTATTATTTTCCACAATTTCACATATACAATGAGTTTGATTTGTGCACGAATTTCACAAAATCATGAAAAAATGGGCACCCAAAAAAGCTTGGAGCTTCTCATGTTGGGCTCCAACACACCACCACCCAGTGCAACTTGTGCTGTATATTAACAAAGAATGGCTCAACCACAACCAGGTCCCTCAGACATCATTAGTGAGTAGTGATGAATGAGGGCTAATTTGTGCATATATGTATACATACACATACATACGTACATATAGAAACAAACCCATTCCCCTACAAGTGTGGTCTTAAAATCCAAAAATAAAAGACAATAAATGACTCTACATTTACGTGCATGTAACATCATATCCTTTGAATTGATCCAAGTACACGACACAAGTTCACGGACACACACTGCAGGGGTTCATTGGAGTCTGCGAAATGGGTTTCCCCTCAGGTCAAAGCCGGTTTTAACGACGAGAGCGGATGCTATGAAATCCGGAGTGTTTCCGGGACCATGCATCACCAGCAGGCCTTCATCAACTACGGGTCACACGACAACCAGCGCCTGTTGTTGGAGTACGGGTTCGTGGCCAGGCCCAATCCTCACAGCGTCGTCTATGTGGACGCAGGCGAGTCACAAGAAGAAAGAAATCTGCGTCACGCTACACACACGGACTTTTGTTTGTAAGATTTGTAAACATACAAACGGTTTAGCTTTCTTCTTTTTGTCATATAAGACTCGTGCGTCTCCTCAGGTCTCCTCTGCGACGTCTCGAGACGGGACAGAAGTTTGGATCAGAAGATCACGTTTCTCAGGGAGAACAGTTTCCTGCAGTAAGACTTTTTTTGCCCCTTATGCGTTGCATTTTTTTTTTTTTTCGGTAATTGAATGTGCCTGTAGAACAGAGTTGTACAGCTGAAATGACTCCAGACTGTTTTCTCCTGCCAGTAATCTCACCGTGTCCAGCGAAGGACCCGGCTGGAGGCTGATGACGGTGCTCAGACTGATGTCGCTGCCTCAGACGTTCTAGTGAGGCGACTTCTACAACACCAAATATATGAACCTGTTCAGTCAGACAGTCAAACATCACACATTAAGTTATGGCCTATCAGTGCAACCAAGATCAAGTGATTTGTGCAGAAAATGTTCAGTCTGGTGCTCTGAAGTGAGATTTTCTGTCTCAGGAATTGATTCCTTGAAATCCACATCTCTGTTAGTGTTTCCCTGAGATACGGCCTGGGATTCAGATTTTTACCTTGAAAAGTTATTTTCGCCTCGATAGAAAGAGAAAATCATTGCTCAGTATCGACAGAAAGCTTAAATGAAAGTGAAGATTGATTCTCTTCTCAGGACAGTAAATTGTCAGAACATTAAAAAAAAAAAAAAAAAAAATGTGCACAAGCCATCAAAACCTTTGTGTGAACGAGTTTATTAGTTGTTAAATGTGAAGAAAATATGGTCACATGTCCGGCCACAAGAGAGTAACTACGTTTTTTTTTTAGTTCATTGAATTTTTCTAATTAGATATTTCAAATGACAAAAAAAAAGCTCAGCTCAGAGAGGTGTGTGTGTGTGTGTGTGTGTGTGTGTGTGTGTGTGTGTGTGTGTGTGTGTGTGTATTGTCAGCCACCAGTGGAAGGCCGTGTTGCTCGGCCAGGCGGTGTGTGAAGAGAGGGAGGAGTGGAGCCTTCAGACAGCGAAGACACTCTGTCAGCGACTTCTGCAGGACACAGACACTGCTCTGGATGAGGTACACACACACACACACACACACACACACTCTCTCACACACCCCAGGCTGACGTGTGTTTTCCTTCCCTCCCCCAGACGAGCCGTCTCCTCACACACTGCGACCCGTCGGTCGGCGAGCAGCTGCGCACGGTCACGGCGCTGCGTGCGGAGGAGAGGTGCATTGTGGGAAGCTGCCTCGGGGCTCTGGATGAGTTGATGTGTGGATGTCGTCGTGGAGCGGTGAGCTGACGCCCGATCCCACTGGAGCCAGGCTAACATCTGGACGCTCAAACCAGAGTCCACCGGTTCGATTCCCGGTGCGCAGAAAGACCGGGAGGGCCTCGCCTCCGGCATCACGGGCGGAGCAGTGGTTTGCTCTCTCACCTCACGGTGAGAAGATCCCGGTCCGGATACCTCCCACAGTACAAAGAACATGCACCGTGGGCCCCTGAAGAAGACCCCCGGCCCCCACCAGCTCCCCCCGACATTTTATTGAATGAACTGTGGTGCAGTGTGAAACACGAGTTTACAGAACAGTCGCAGTGTGTAAACACAAAAACAAGTTTTTATTCTGAAATACACTCCCGTGTGTGATTTTAATGAATGTTCAACAAAAGTATTAAAAAAGTAATTTTATTTCTGAGCGATTGAATCTCTGTTTACAAGAGGCTTCCTCTAATAGTGAGTGTGTGTGTGTGTGTGTGTGTGTGTGGACAAACCGAAAACACTGAACAGTTACAAACACATAGAATTGAGCCACTGGCTGAGTCGCCTTCCATTCATGCTGATCAGAGTTGAACGACGGCCTTTTTCCTCGGGTGGCGCTGGACCGTCTCCATGGCAACCGTGGCTTCGTAGAGAGGCAGCGGTTCCTGGGGCTGCGGCCTACACACACACACACACACACACACACACACACGCACACACACACTGAAGTGATAAAGATAGAAGTGTGTGTGTGTGGCCTGCAGCGGTGGTGCGTCGTTACCTGAGGACTCCAGCCGACAGCTTCTCCACCAGGTCCTTCAAAATGTCTGCAAAACGGCGTTAAAGAAACGTGGTGGGGGCGTCAGACGACCAGTGGCCACCGTAAAACTGCACGGATCGGATGTGAAGCTGTGAAAGAGGATACGGAGGAACCGGCCCTGCTGAGACGCCGACGCCGTCCACACTTCAGGGTTGAGGAACGAGATGGAGGCCGACTTCAGGTGCAGCAACCTGCAGTCGGGAGGATCCAACTGCAGAAACACAGAAAATAGAATAAGAGAATGGCAACCTGGCAAAAGTTAATCTGTGGAAACAAGTAGCGACTGGATGATGTGGAGGTTTGCATGTTCCCTGAAGGAACCGTGTGTACTGATCTGTAGCTCTCTGGGTGGTAACACAGTGACGCCCCCTCCCCACCCCCCGCCCAGTGACCCCCCACACACACTGTACTGACCTGCAGGTCTTTCTGGGTCGTCACCCAGTGGCCCGACACGCCCAGAACACTGATCACATCATGTTTATGTGGGAGGAACCTGTTCTCCTCAGACTGCTCGTCCACCTCGCCCTGCAGACAGACTACACACACACACACACACACACACACACACACACACACACACACACACACACACACACACACACACACACACACACACACACACACACACACACACACACACACACACACACACACACACACACACACACACACACACACAATTACATTATGTAATAACACACACTCCAAAATGATGCTTTTAGTAATAGATTTTCACATATTGCAGTGTTTATTACAAAATGCAATGTAATCTGTTATGCAATAACTAAGCTAAAATAATATTTTTATCAATAAACAATTTTTTTTTAGACACATTAGAATGAAGTACTTCCTTGGATCAGAGTTCATTGTGTTTTATGTTTAACTTAAACATTTTTTTACGTGGCATTTGTATTTCTATACTCTTGTATTTGTTGTTTATTGTCCTGGTGTATGTATACATTGTATTTATGTTGTACAGCTGAGCTGTTAAGCTGTTTAAATCTTCTTATTCTAGATGCTCCATATGTTTATGTAAACCGTTTTGGGTTACCGCTGGTTATTGTGGTGATGATAATAATAATAATACTAATGATAATAATTCCAAAGTAAAGATTTTGATGCATTAATTAAAAAATTTCTGCCTGAATTGAGAACCATTAATGTATTGATTGTTTGTGGTTCGTATAGACACAGATCTACAATACACACATGTAATACAAAATCAGGATTATGCAAATAGTCTATACAGTAATGTGACACGTTAAAATTCTTTATTCTCTGAATTATCCGGCAGGAAGATGAACCATAGTATATTGATCCAAAACACCAGAAATAAACATTTAGATGATTAATATATAAAAATGTATAACAAGATACAATAAAAAAAAAAAAACAATAATGAAGTGAACTAGAGTGGGGTTTCATCCAGTTATTCTACAACGTGGTGTTGGAGTGTCTTTACCTCCAGAGTCGACCACGATGTCCACGCCGAGTCCCCCCGTCTCCTCCAGGACCTCCGACTGCATGTCAGAGTCCCCGTACACCGGAACCACCCTGGCTTTAAACACACACATTATGTAATAACACACATTTCAAAATTATGCTTCTTGTAATAGTTTATTAGAGCAGATTTGCAGGTTTTTATTAGTTTTTCATACATACATACATATTGCTTTTTTTTTTTTTTTTTTTTTTTTTAAATGACCAGTATTCGTTTAGTTTGGGTTTTTTATTAGTTACTTTAATTACTGCACAGATTTTGTCCAAATTTTCACAATAGATAGATATTAGTAAATGGAAAATTCCATCAAATCATTAAATCTTTTTTTTCTGAGACCAGTCAACCTTTCGGCGGACGTCAGAAATGTCTGATTGCTCTTGCTTTATCTCCTTTCATTTCAACTTTTCATGTTCACATTTATTTGAATGCAAATAGTTTCTGCAGAAGACTTTCCCGCAGCTTCAGAAGACAGAAAGTAGAAAAGACAAGATGACTGCTGCTGCTGCTGCTTTCTGCTCGACAAAGCACACACACACGGCAAATTCACTCATCTTATCATGAATGGTAATCCAGATTACGTTAAAGTTACTGGAAAGGATTCATTCCGTCAAACACAAGATACTAATCAATAGCTCAATAACTTGAGATGCAGTACAATATAGGAACTACCTTTTCTCCATTTAACAGAGTTTCAGTTAGTTTAAATGTAAAATGTTTGATTGGTTTTCTTTTTTATTTCATTCACCATCATATGTTTGGCAGAAGCCCGGATTCGAACCGGGGGCCGTCTGGCTGTAACCACTGGCGCTACGACACACACGGTGGCCGCAGCTTTCCTTTCAAACCGCTTGAGTTTTTGATAAATCCAGAAGTTTGAACGTGAAACAGATCTCACCTACTAAAGGATCCTGAACGCCTGATCAGAGCGAGAGCAGGAGAAGGGAAAAAAAAAGAGCAGGATGAAAGAGCAGCACGAGAGCAAGAGAAGGAAAGAAAAAGCTGAATTTGAGTATCGATTTTCACGAATGAAGGTGTAGAGGCGGCGGTGGGAGCGTACAGACCTACGCTGGGCCGGAGCTGCTCCAGGAAGGCGTGTTCCTGCGGCGAGTGCGCCGTGGTCAGGACCTTCAGTCCGTGGTAACACGCCAGCTGGATGCACGTGAGGCCTAGAGGCTTCACAGGACAGACACGTCAGGACATTTCCATCGTGCAAAGACAATCCGTGATCGCGAGCACGCCGAGACGTACGCTGGCTCCGTCCATGACCAGCAGCGTTTGTCCGGCCGCCACGCGGGCGAGTGTGTGCAGCGCGGTGTAAGCGCACACGCCGTCACGCAGCGCCCCCGCAGCGCACGCCGCACTCAGCTTCTCCGGCTTCGCCACTGTGGAAACACACAGTCGCTTCGCGTTCTACAGAAGGTTTTCATCCGTCCTCCATCATCCCTCCATCACAGACAAAAGACTTAAACACAACATTACACAGTGTGTGTGTATTTTACCTAAGTGGTATTCATCTATGTGGATAATGTCACAGAGTCCAGAGCATGGGGAGTCCAAGGGGAGGATGCCTGAGGAGGAGGAGGAGGAGGAGGAGGAGGAGGAGGAGGAGGAGGAGGAGGAGGGTTGTGATGAAATGCTGACATGAAGTATTCAGGTACAATCAACATGGAAAATCACTGATATTAAAATAAACTAGTACATATATTGATCATCTGTGGAAAGTGTTTCTAATATTAAATTCTAAACGATATTAAGTTCTAAACCGATTTTGGTTGAATGAAACAGTAAAACGTGTGTGAGAGCATGTGGAAGTAGCCACAGTGATGAAACGGCAGGAAAACCTCACAGACGTCGATTTATTACCTCAACAGGACTTTCTTACTCGTCAATATCTTCATGCAATCACATTTCAACTTCAACGGTTTCTAAACTCAACACTTGAAGGAAACAACAGTTTTTTTTAAAGTCGTGATGTTGCTGCTTCAGGTCATCACTTAAAATAACATATGACGTGTCATAAATCTACCAGAACTGATGTAAAATATGAACCGTATCGATCGTCAGATCAATCGATCGAGTGTCAATCAAGACGTCTCACCTACGACTTCATCGTCAGGCTGGAAGAAGGTCACCTGAGGACCGACTGTGGAACACACACACACACACACACACACACACACACACACACACACACACACACACACACACACACACACACACACACACACACACACACACACACACACACACACACACACACACACACACACACACACACACACACACACACACACACACACACACACACACACACACACACACACACACACACACACACACACACACACACACACACACACACACGTCATTATGTGACTTTAACAACGTGGACGGGAGCACAGGCAGCGTTAGTGTGTGTACGACCTTGAAGGACGATGCCGGACACTTCTCTACCGACTGGAACCAGATCTCTGTGGATCCCCACGTCACTGAACATCTGAGGAGGAGGAGGAGGAGGAGGAGGAGAGGATAGCAGTCAGATACGTCTGCACATCATTTAAAGTTCAGTCTGAAAAACTAGAAAACATGATGATTTCGTTTGAGTTGAAATACGAACGTTCTTCTAATCTCACACACACACACGCACACACACTTTAGTTTACTTTGATGACTTTGCTCGACTTGATTGTTTTTTTTACTTTTTTATAAAGTTTTAATTAATAATTATAATAAAATCCATACTTTTGTATCCAAAGCTTCTAATAATATTGACACGGGTCGAGTCAGCGGGTGGGTTTCAATATGGAGGGTAATCACAAGGTCGCTGGCGTCAAACTGATCACGTCTCTCATGTGTGAGTGAATCCCTTCAATCAGCTCCAGAACAGGTTCGGTACCTGGAGGTCCAGCGGGCTGAGTCCACATGCCTTCACCTTCACTCTGACCTGGTGGTTCTCCAGCAGCTCGGGCAGAGCCTGGAGAAACATTTGGGGGAAAAGAAAAAAAGGAATAGATTACATGCTGTGGATTCTAGTTAAGTTTGAGTAATTTAACATGCACAATACACATTCAAACAATACTGCCTGAGTAAAGTAACTGGGGTATCTGGTGTAATCTGTTACTTCCACCTGGCTGCCCGCTCAATATTCTTGCAGATGACTGAAGATTTTTCAGAATGTTTCCAGATATTTCAGGATGTTTCCAGATGCTTCAAGATGTTTTAGAATGTTTCCAGATGTTACAGGATGTTTTCAGATGTTACAGGATGGTTCCAGATGTTACAGGATGTTTTCAAACGTTACAGGATGTTTTCAAACGTTACAGGATGTTTCCAGATGTTACAGGATGTTTTCAAACGTTACAGGATGTTTCCAGATGTTACAGGATGTTTTCAAATGTTACAGGATGTTTTCAGATGTTACAGGATGTTTCCAGATGCTTCAAGATGTTTTAGAATGTTTCCAGATGTTACAGGATGTTTTCAGATGTTACAGGATGGTTCCAGATGTTTCAAGGTGTTTTAGAACGTTTCCAGATTTTCCAGGATGCTTCAAGATGTTTTAGAATATTTCCAGATGTTACAGTATGTTTCCAGATGTTACAGTATGTTTCCAGATGTTACAGGATGTTTTCAAACGTTACAGGATGTTTTCAGATGTTTCAAGGTGTTTTAGAACGTTTCCAGATTTTTCCAGGATGCTTCAAGATGTTTCAGGAGGCTCTTGAAGAGACACGATAAAGTCGTCCGGAGGGCTGAGATCAACATGGAACTTTTTCCCCAGACCTCACAGGATAAAAAATCAGTCATCTTAAATAAAATATCTTCGACTAATTTCTGTTGTCACATGAACTGCACGTAAAGCTCCACACCAAAATATAGATGGCAGGTTTGTGAAAACACACCTGACCTGATGTCAAAGTTAAAAGAACAAGATTTTTGTTGGCGATGATAGAAAGAAGCGCAGTGAGATGTTGATCTGTATGTTTAAAACGACTTACCGTTTCCTGAATAACGAACTTCAGCTCAGACTCGTTCACTCCGGCTCGGCAGTACAAACCCTTCATGCTCAAATATTTAACGACACTTGGAATGTGTTTAAATGTCACGGATATGACTGATTTTCACCAATTTTAAAGCTCAGTGTGCAGAAATGAATCAGCTGACGACTTCTTCTTCTGTTGTGCGCGGCTTCTCATTCTTCTTCTTCGATTGTTTTCAGCGGACGAGACGCATCACCGGCCTGTTGCTGCCATCTACTGGACGCTTATTAAATTCCATTGAGTGTCCTCAACCATAACAATGGAATGAATTGACCCGTGACTTTATCATTCTCTGAGGTTTTAGATCCGTCTGTATACATTTACACATGGGAGCGCAATTGATTCTCAATATGGACCCTGACTCAGACTATGTTTTCATGCACTCTGATTTTCTTGACTTGTAGTTTCTTTAAGGCCAACAAACTGGAGAGCAGACTTTCAGACTAAGTATGCCAATTTATTTTGCTTTAGACTTTAATTAGTATCCGAAATAAGTCAAATTCCCAATGTTGATCCAGCATATATTTGATAGGGAAAGATTCCTCCAAACCTTTTATTTTCATCAGGTATCTCAGTCTAAGTCTGCTGTGTGCTCACTTTATGATGCACAACATGTTCATGATTGTCGCCCTCCACCGGAAAAAACAAAACAAAATTGCAAGCAACAATAAGCCCTGAATGGGTCCAGACCTGTAAAATATATCAGTATAATAATCTATAAATACATTCAAAGTGAAGGAAGGAGGTGGTTCCTATAAACATAACGTATGGCGCTGCAGACGGTTCAGTTTGGGGTAAAAGTCACAGAACAAATCAATGCAATTTCATCAAAAACATTCAAACAAACAAATAAAAAAACTATACATTTTAAGTTTTAAGTTAATTAAGTCTGATTTGAAAATATCTCTAAATAAGGGTACATTAAACTATTCACTTATTAAATTTAATATAACTTTTCTTTACAAGTGCTGAGAGCTTGATATTTACTGATTATCATCCTCTCCTCAGTGTATTGCTTTTCAGCATATTTAGATAATGTGTAATGTAACATATGTGGGAGTTTATCTCCAGGTCCAATGGAAATACCTGAAGATACCAGTCTAGGGGTGTGGTATTTTAAAGAATGGGAACCTTAATTGAGGAAATAAAAATGTGCAAAGTGTGTCTTTAATGAATATCTTGCTTTTCAATGTTATTTTTTTACGTGTAATTTTTTCTTCTCTTTTGTCATAAGGGATGAACTGAGCTCAATTGATGTTATATTGACGTAAAATTGAGATTATAGCCACCAGGAGCGCTCCTAATCCTGAAAAACTGCTCAATGAGTTCTCGCGAGATCTCCCCATTTTTATGACGCTCACTGGGAAATCTCGCGATACGCCGTTGGCGTTACCCCATTTTCCAGCTGTCCCTCAGTTTCAGTCGCTCGGGATTTCAGAACCGCCGGAGAGGCTTTTTAGGGATAAACCTGCGCGTTCCGGGACAAGATACCGCATTATATGGTTACATAAACACGCGGCAAGCGACTCTGTGCAGTATTACAGGATGGAGGCCGAACAATGAGGTAAGAGCGGAGTGTAGTGCCAGTGATGTGAAAGAATGTCCCTGAGCGGGCTGACGTTAGCCTCTCCCTGGCTAGCCTGCTAGCTGCACTCACGTCTAAACCCTAGGCTGTGTCATCTTTCACCGGTTTATCTCCGAGGTGTCAGCCTCCAACCGCGATATCAACCCGACTAGGGTGTGTCTGATACGGCTTCGTGTGAGGAGACATTGGGAAAACGAAGCAAGCCGAGCCAGTGCTGATGGCTAGCTGTCATGCTAATGTTAAATCACTGTATGTGCACTGGCTGATGTGGATGATGATGATGATGATGATGATCACTGACCCGTGGAACACCTATTACCCCCCAGCTGGATGTTATCACTGACCAGATGTTACCACTGATCTGTGGGACACATTTTTAAACTCCTTCTGGATGTTATCACTGACCAGATATTATCACTGACCTGTTAGACAGACTTTAACCTCCAGCTGGATGTCATCACTGACCTGTAAGACAAACTTTAACCTCCAGCTGGATGTCATCACTGACCTGTAAGACAAACTTTAACCTCCAGCTGGATGTCATCACTGACCTGTAAGACAAACTTTAACCTCCAGCTGGATGTCATCACTGACCTGCTAGACAAACTTTAACCTCTAGCTGGATGTCATCACTGACCTGTGGGACACACTACAATCTTCAGACTGCAGCTGGATGTTATCACTGACCTGTGGGACACACTTTAACCTTCAGACAGCAGCAGCTGGCTCACCCGAGGAACATACAAGGCTGAGAGACACAAAAGACTTAAGAGGGCGGAGGTTTTGTCCGTGACTACCATCAAATCCTACTGTTTGTCACTTCGGTCCCCAAGTCCACTGAGAGTCTTTTACGGTCCTTTATCCGTTCCCTTAAATTATCAACATGTCTTACTGAAAGGGATGCAGGAAGTGAGGGGGAATTGCAGAGTGAATCTTTCCTCTGTGGCTGTAAACTTTGCTCGCCTGTAATGTGGGGTGTAATCTCGGTAGTTTTCATTTGACGAAGCTGACCCATCCCCATTGTATAGTGTTGGTTTCCATGGTAACGCTGATGGTCACAGGTCCTGTCCAAGGATTTCAGTTCAAAACACAGCAGTGTCGAGAAGGTTCTTTGAAGTGCTTCATATCATTGTCTTTTGAACTTATTGATTTTATGTGTTGCAGTGAAAAGAAGTTTGACGTGGATAATACCATCCCTTGTTCAATCCGGGGCTTATGTAGAGTTTTCATGTTTTTTCCTCTGCTATCTCATGGTACTCGAGGTCAAGGATGTCAAACACATTTTAGTTCAGTGGCCACATGCAGACTGGTAAAATAGAGCCACAATGACCTTTACATTTAGTTCTTCTTTGTTGTAGTGCAGAGTAGACATGCTAAAACTTTTGATATTTTCACAAAACCGAACAATTACTACACAAAATGACTCCAATTTCAACATGAAGCCAATTTTATTGAAACGTTATGCTGCAAAATCTGATAGTAAGAAATGCTAGTCGATGATATTGATGTAGCTTTTTGTGTTAAATTATTAGTTTTAAGAGTCGCTGCGTTTTCCCATTTCTTGTCTTCCTGTAGCAAACTGCACTCTTAGCCCCCCCCCTACCTGCCCTTACAGATGATTTGTTCTCATTGAATACGTCACACCTGTCAAGTTCAGTCAACTCAAATCTCTATCCCACTATTGTCACTATCATCCATCCATCACTTCTGTTCAGCTTTGGAAGTCCTTTATATGGGCTTTGTCCCAAAGACGTGAGTATCGCACCTATAGGGGCCATACAAGGCAATTTGGGGTTCAGTGTCATGTGAAGTGACACTTCAAGGCAAGGCACAGTCAGATGAGACTTGAACCTGCAACCTTCCGATAGGAGATGGAGACGATTGCTCTACCAACCGAGCCACATTAACCTGCGTGGGAAAGTTGGCCCGAGTGTGGATAGTGGTGCCATCGTTTATCTCAAGACGCTTTCATTGCATTTGGTATGAGAAGAGTGTCAATCAATGATTTTGCTAAGATCTGCTTCTACTCATTGAAGCCAAACGCTTCACGAAGTTAATGGAACAAATGTTTTTTGAGCATTTTCCTTTTGCAGACAAATTGACTATTCTTAATCCAAACTTTCCTTCAGTTGACAGAGAATTAGGTTTACTGGACAGTGGACACAGACAAGTTGGGATATTTATCAGTAGCTGTGGTTACATGGACCAAAAGTAATCCGATTAAATGCCGACCCCCATTGAATTTGCACCATATAAACACTTCAATCTGATTGCATTTGTACCATCCGATTGAAATCACGATGGGATCATTGGGATCGGGGTGGGGTGGTAAGTCTGGTTTTTGATCTGATCGTAGTTCATGTAAACAGCACATCAAGTTCCTACAGTCGGAGCTTTTTGTGCTCGTCAGTTCACCTGATGCCATGACCTGAGCGTGTACGTACGCCGGGGGCTGGGAAGGTAGCAGAGTAACCCTGTGCCAGATTTGGGTGACCAGATCCCAACTCACCATGCGGGATACCAATGCATTGAGATTTATCTCCTTGTCTAAAATAACATAAAACTGCCTAAAGCATTTGTATTCTGCCCCTCAGCTTATAACACAACGATGCTTTGCTGTTTGGTTGTTTATGTAGCACATTACAGACTATAAGCATGAAAACTTAAATTTGTTTTATTTTAAAGTATCTTTCCCAAGTTCTCTCACATAAGACAACTGTTTTTGTAGTTGCTTCTCTGAGGTATATTCCTCGTCCCTGTTTGATAGACCTGTTGTTTCAGCCCGCCTTGCCTCGCCCTGTTCCGCCTTGCCCCGTCCTCTGATAACAGCACTCGCCGCTTCGTCCACACACAGATTTGTCAGATTATAAAACACACATTTCAGAACTGAAACCTGGCTTTCAATAACAACTCGGGACAACGTCTCAATTAGTAAAACGTGTGAAAAGTCATAGAAATGCGGGACATCTTGTCCCGCATGTCTTCGTCTCTTCCTGATTATATTTTGAACCAAGAGAATGTCTCTTTGATTATGCAATTTTACAAAAAAGACAAAGAAAAAAATGAAGCACCACAAGGGTAATCACTGTGGTTAATTCCATTTCTGATATTGGCGGGCTTCGGGCTGAAGCCAATTGTGGGATTCTGTGAATGTCGCAAACGTCACAGTGCAAAGCATTATGGGATTGATGCATCTTGGTGCATATAAACCGGCACATCAGTACTTTATTCAGTGTTGATGTAAACGGGACAGTCTGATCCGAGAATCAGAAAGAATCCAATCAGATTGACAAATGCAGCTCACGGCAAGACAATACAGCAGATGGATGTTCAGTGTGCAGTTACACCTACAGTCATTGATAAAAAGGTGGAGAGGAATGTTGGTGGAGGTCCGCCTTCATACCCAGCCTGTGTGCGTGTGTGTGGGGTGGGGGTGTGGGGTGTGGGGGCTTAAACAGGCATCTGCCCCGAGCCTTGATAACAGACTGACGGTCCACTGACATCCCAGTGCTCTAATTATACAGACTAATCCCACAAACACAATGCAAGTACGCCTGAAAAACAGTATTAAGCTCTTCAGTCCACGCGGACGACAAATGCATTGACGGCAATGTCGTGAGAAAGATGTTTACGTTTATTTGCTGCTGATCAATAGAGCTTTGTGTGTTCAATAAGAGTCACCTACATGTTATTTAGGTTTCATTCAGCAACATTAAGTCGGAACAACTTAACCTTCTTATGACTGTAAGTGTATTGATGCGTCATCAGACTCATGAGAAGGGGAATTCATTTTGATTTCTTCACCATATGTTTGTCCAAAATGTGCACTGAGACTTTCTGCCCCTTTTCTTTTCAAGATGACTTCAAATTATATCATTTGTGGTGATTTAGACTGTGCATGTTGGAAATGTGAGACCTGCAGTTGCCACTGTGATGAGTAGTGTCTGTTTGTAGAGCTCTTATTTCTCAGGTTTTCCCGGAGAGTTTAAAGTTTGTTGGTGTCGCAAAGGTTCTAGGAGCTGTGGTGATGAGAAGTGAGCAACAACAGGATAGGAATAAATCAGTATTTTTGCCAACATGTTTCAAATGGGAGCTTGTTTGCTCGGCAGTTCAGCTCACTTCATTTCTTTAGCCTTTGAAATAAAATATATGAATGAATAACAGTATTTAGTTCATAGTTTAACTTCCAACTCTTTGGACCGTCAGCACGGAAGAAGCGTGTGCATGTGTCTGTGCGTGTGTGTGTGTGTGTGTGGCAGGGTGGGCTTTGTTCCTCTGACCTAGTTAAGCTGGTTACTTTGTCCTCCCACTCTGATGATAATGGGGCACACACACTGTCTCCACAATCACCCCTTTCAATTGGCCAAGGACAGTTTGATACTGAAGAAATGCTGCAAATGTTCAAACCACAGACATACTTTAAAGATACTTACGTCTGCAGTGAGCAGTTGTGATTTGTTTGAGCACCGCAGACTGAATTCCACCCACGTTGATAGTGTCGTGCTGGTGGTAAAAACCCTTTACAGTGGATGGGGTCCAATGTCATGAAATGAAGTCAATTCTGCGTGGCAAGGTGTTGTATTGGTGATTTTAAGAATTTCCCTCAGGGATTAAATAAAGTATTTATATGCTTATATTCTTAAATATAAGGTGATCCTTTCAGTACGATCGCCTTCGGTTAGAAAAGTTTGTTTTGTTAGCATTACAAACATGCGTTCATGCACCCTCACAAAGCTCTTGTCTACTGTAATGTGTGTCAAATATTTATTTTGAGTTGTCTTCTGGCCACAAGGCTACAGAACGAGGGAGGAAGGTCTGGATCTGATTAACATACCTCTTCCAGGGCAGAGTGTGTCTCTACTGCTCTCTCTGGCCAGAAACATTCCTAACAGATGTGTGTGAGACACATTTATTTCTCTGCTAAATAGTTAAAGAAAATTCACTTAAGACTAGTTAAAAAAAAAAAAAAAAGTCAAAAATGTACCACTGTGTATTGAGGTGTAACATATTCCATTCATTTCACAAGTCCTTTACCTTTAGCAAAATCTACCCCGTGTTAACACAACAGTTAGGTGAAAACACATAGTTTTTTACATTTTAGTTTCAGAAAAACGTCCACATGACCATGTTTTGAAAACGAAGTGCACTTACAAACGCTGAAAAACAATGTAGTTCTCATGTTTGGTCTGCTAGTTGGTGCTGTTGATTCTTATGTAATAAAACCACACACACACACATGCATCAAAGAACAATACATTATATAAATAAATAAACAATAAAGTTATGTTTTCAGTGTCTCCGTGCATCGTTGTCGTGTAAACAGTTGCACAAAACGCAATGAAAATGTTCTGGTGTTAACTGGGGCCCAATCAATACAGATCTCTTTGGGCTGATTCCGATATCGGGTAATAAGAAATTCTGATAACGGATATGTCGGCAAATTAAAATTTGACATTTTTCAATAATAAAAAGACTAAAATGCCAGTGTTCCATTGCTTAGATATAATTCCAAACACTTGATAGAAAGATGTGAATTGAAGGAAGAAAAGACGTTTGACTATATTGAGATTCTCTTATCAGAAATTGTGTGGGGGAAAGCAGCTTATCTGGAGGCTCCGGCCGGGAACCACGGCTTTGTAAGGCTGGTGCTAGTTTGGGATGAGGACAAAATTTCATTCCATGCTTTTCAAACAGGTGAGGAGAAATGTCAAATTTTGACAAGAACCACACCAGAAGGCATTTTTCTGTGGCTTTTCAGCTGCAGTTTGTGTTTCTCCCTGAAAAAAGTCACATCTAAAATGACTGCAGTGGAGTTTTGCACAGACCTGGAGAAGAAAGACGTTGTTCACCGCGGTCAGCAGCTCCCAATGTGAGTGTTTGTAAAAGAGTGAGTGCAAAGCTGAGTGCTTTAGAAAACAAGCAAACCGCTCAGGCAGCTCGACCCGTTCACATGCACGAGCATGGCCGACACACTGCCCTGTGGACCGACGGCAGCCGGCTCATTACGTGGTTTTGTCATGTAGACATAAGATAAAGAACATGCTCTGGGTTTTTATGCCCGTATGTCATCACGTCAAAACAAACGGGCGACCATAATCCTGTAAGTCTCTCTGGGCTGGAGGCCAATTGGAAATGCATAACTTGGGCGTTGAAAGACAGCAGAGTGGAAAATGAACTCCGGAAAATTGTTCACCTACTGCATCAGCACCTTTGTCAGATGACTGGACATTATTTTGTCCTTTTAATACGCTTGCCTGCCGACAGGCGGAGGCCGGCTCGCTTACAATGAAAGCAAGCAGAGGCTCGGCACTGAAACCCGGTGGAAGCTATGACTTGGGCATTGAATCCTCAATTGAGTGACGACATCGCTTCAGTGAACTCTTCTTCTGTTGTTTCAGGTGTCGTGTCGTTGCAGAAGACTGAGTGAACCATGGCGCAGTTCCCCACCACATTCACAGGTCAGTATGTGTGTGTGTAACGGGCGATCACAGACGAGCATTATCTCCTCACACGAGCTTCCTGAGAGACTGCAGCCAAACAGGAACACATTGCTCCATCAGTTCACTGTAATCCTCAAGTCCATGAGTCAGAATGAAGAAACAGGACAAGACACAGCTTCCTGCAGCATTATGTCTCGCAACTGTTTCACATTGATTTGGATGGGTTTCTGAGTCTTTTCAACCCATTTTTGCCAAAAGTCAGAAGCTGCTGCATCATGACAGTTGGGCGTTTTCTATTTACATGCCTGACAATATATGTAGTGTTTCATAACGTCTTAAAATGTTGCTTTGAATGTTTCTTGTGGTTTTCAAATGGTGGATTAAAACTTGAAGCTCACATTGGTATCATTTTTTGATTTTCATGTCACGTCAGGTTTATTTAAATTTTTTACTTAATTTTTTCTTTTCACAGTAGTAACATAACATACGTTTCCCTTCATTCACAATTCTTCCTTTTTTTTTTTTTTTCGAGCTTGATAGGCATATTTCCATCAGGAGGACCAACAGACTCAGTGACTAAACCACACAGTTCAGTCGACTCCTAACACATTTGTAGTTATTACACAGAACATATTGCAGGTTTGCTATCGTCTCTGCTCACTGAAGTGACTCCAAATATTGTTAATTAATGAGACGGGTGGGGGGGGGGGGGGCAGCAACAGATTCTCTTTTTATTTCCTTCTCTGATAATGGAGAGAAAAACAGTGAAATGATTGTAGCTCTCAAACTAGCGTTCATCTGTCTCCCAGTGGCAGGCAAAAACAAAAAGAAATGAAAAATGTTTTTGTTTGTTGTTGTTTTTTTAACTGTGTTTCTGTATTCATATTAGTGATTTAACAAACAATCTTATTGAAACACAATGACTTGAACGGCACCCTCCTCGCACCGATGCCCAGGAAATGAGTGTTGTCTTTCGTCAGCATGAGTCACTTGATGTGTATATTGCCAGTAACTGCTGCAGCGTTGTTCTGTGGGTTGGAATTTAACCCATTAAGATTTGACGCACTGCAAAAATACTGGGCCATTGGGAACAGGGCACAGTTTAGATGATGCTGTTCTTTTAAAGTCTCATGACAGAGGAACTCCAGAAAGGTCGCATTAAATATCCGAGGCACGCCGTTGTTGCAAATTGTCTTAAATATGAGAAGTTGCTTGAAGGGTTAAAGCGAGCCACAGCCCTGATTGGCTCGCTTGTTTGCTTGGTGGCACAAAGAGGAAGTAGAACTGTTGGCGAAGCATGAAAAAATGGAGTGGCTTATTATTGCGTAATGTCGTTGAATCCAGTTGATCTCCATGGATTGATGACTAACTCTGTGACACTTGCTGTCTAACACAAACCTTCAGCGTTGAAGATTTAGTCAGTTGCTATGAGAATAACTTAAAATTTTGACGAGCACAATAATCTAAAGCTTGTATGAAGCCTGTTGTGTTCACATTAGTCACACATTTTTCTCATTCTTGGCCCCATGTACGTTTGTCCTCATTTTTTTCATAATTTCCCAATTTCTTTCTTTTTTTTTTTTTTTTTGAAGTGTCATCTTCTAACAGGAAGTGGAACTCCTGACTAACACATTCTTCTCGTGACTCCCTTTTCTTCTCATCTGCGTCTGACTTTGTCTTGGCCTCCTGCGGGATTATAACTGTGTGTTTTCTTTCTTTCTTTCTTTCTTTTTTTTTCTGAATGGGTGTTTTAGGTCCAGATGTGTTTCTGATCTCAGTGGATGAGAGAGCCAAACATGATCAGCAGTTTCACAGTCTCTCTCCGACCGCCGGGGGTTTCATCACAGGTAACACAATCATAACCCCGGTATACAACACTGTGGGGCGCTTACAGTCCGCACCGGTAATATACTTTATGTGTTTCCTAACCGGGCCTGAATTAACAAGACTTGGAGCTTGAAATGAAAAAAAAAAAAAAAAAAAACATGTTTCAGTTTTATTTATATCGTAAAAATTACAACGTAACCAACCCACATTGTCACACCAATAAGAAACCTCATAGAATCAGAAGTGGGGGTTTTCTCTGTAGACCAGCTCGGCTTGACCCTCCAGCTTCCCTCAGTCATCAGTTTTAAAAACCCCATGGTGTCATAGGTGTCCTTTCTATTCACGTCGTCTTTCAATTTGTGTTTAGGTGACCAGGCAAAGAACTTCTTCCTGCAGTCAGGGCTGCCCCCGCCCATCCTGGCCCAGATATGGTGAGTGACATGGTCAAGGAGGTACTACCAGCTGACAGGAGGATAAAATAGGACTAAATTCACCACTTAATAAGTTATTGATGCATTGTTTTGTACTGGATTTGTTCTCTAATGTCCCGGACTGCCAACACTGTGGCAGGAGTTCCACATTAGCACACAATAACAAAGTCCACTGCAGTATTATGCTCTGTTTCCATGTTTATGATGTGTGATCCTCAAGCTTCACTCGCACTGGGCTGCGACATGATTCAAAGCTATTTTTTCTGGAGTTTCTCAAGGATGTGGAAATATTCGCAGACTGAATCAAGTTTTTTTTCTTCTTCTGTTGTGACTCCTGACTAGCTGTTAGTTGTTGCAGCCCAGTGAGATCGAAGCTGAGTGGCTATTTGGTCTGATTCAAAACCATCACTGCTGAAGTCGTGTTTGGAACTTGTTTTTTCACATTCATTCAACTAAGGAAATCTCAAGAGTGTTGGCTAGTAATGGCAAAATGAAAAATACAACAGCACAACTGATGTTTGTGTGTTGTGATACGTTGTGCTGCTTTGCTCATGCAGGTGAAGTCTCTGAGTGTCGGTGATGTTGTGTGTGTGTGTGTGTACCTGCAGGGCTCTGGCTGACATGAACAGCGACGGCCGTATGGATATCCATGAATTCTCCATCGCCATGAAGCTCATCAAACTGAAACTGCAGGGTCACCCTCTGCCGCCAGCGCTTCCCCCCAGTATGAAACAACCCCCGCTGCCTTTACCCCCACAGACGGCCTTCGGTAAGAGATTGATGATTAACAGCCTGGTGCCACCGAGCTTTGTTTTTTATGACATTACAACAGTGGACTTGTGCTTAGGAAAAATCACGAGTAAATGTAAGTTTACCAGTTTGAACTCTTGGCGTGGTGGGATTGCAAAGTAAAACATGTGCTTAATCAAACATGCAAATCACATAATCCACTGTGGAGCCTCCAGATCAGACTAAACCCAAAGACACTGCTCTTCACTGGTTTTTAAAGTCTTGCTTTGACTATTTATACAGAAAACCTAAATGTTTCACTGCAGCTTTGATTTTTGTATATTGTCGTGCAGTTAGTACAAGAGAAACACAACACACTGTTGTAATCCTGTGTGATCCACGTGACTGCCTCTTTTTGTGTTTCTTGATGTCTTGTTGACCTTTAAAATCAAGCTGTGGAAAAGCATTGCAGATGTGTTTGATCAGGATGATGAAGTTTTCTAATCTAAAGGTCAGCAAAAAAATCAATAGAAAGTTATAATGCAAACACAGTGCGGAGGAATACTGGTCTTCTCTCCTTCAGATGAAGCATTTACTGGTATAAATATATAATGTTGACCTCAGCGCTTGATGGACTCGGGTAATAAAACTGTGTAATGATCGCTTTGTTTTCTTTTCCTCCAGGCATGCCTCCCATGGCTTCCCTCCCACCTCCTCTCCCAGGCGTGCCCCCGCTCCCCCTGCCTCCTCTTCCTGTCGGCGTGTCTCCGCCGCTCGTCTCGTCAGCGCCGCCTCCGCTCCCGCCACCCATCGCCAACGGGGCTCCGCCCACAGGCATGATGCAGCCCATCTCCGGCTTCACCCACCAAGGTAACGCGACAACAGTGACGGAGAAAATAGCTTGTTGAGACTTCTTTTATCTCACACCTCCAAGCTTCTATTTGCACATAATAACTCCAGTCGTATTGACAGTTTAAATAGTCACATGCTTTAATACGTCGACACGGAAGCTATCTGCAATGGAGTTTGCTTGATTTCCCTTCTAGCAGCCTCCAAAACATCAATTGAAGGGTAATTGGTGACTCTAAAAC
This sequence comes from Lipophrys pholis, assembly GCF_963383615.2. Classification (NCBI taxonomy): domain Eukaryota; kingdom Metazoa; phylum Chordata; class Actinopteri; order Blenniiformes; family Blenniidae; genus Lipophrys; species Lipophrys pholis. The sequence continues at coordinate 25,805,673 of NC_137642.1, forward strand.
TAGGGTGACAAACATAAGCCTCCAATCCGGCCAAACCACCAAGAAATGGTAAATATTTCGACGAAAACATTGATTTTGAACAGATTTCTTCAGTTTTAGACACAACACATCACTGAGTCCCGAGCTGAGATATCTGTGACGCTGCCATGAAAGCGAGCTACCTGGCTGCTATCAAACTAGCCTCAAAGCCACGCTGTCAGGGCGAGTTTGTTAAAACACCCAGAATGCAACAGCTACAGGAGAAGTTTACTGGACATTTCACTGTTTTTTGCACCAGAATATTTCATTAAAATGAGCTTCATGTTGAGATTGGACTCATTTTCTGTAGTAATTGTTTGGTTTTGTGAAAATATCGACATTTTCATCATCTGTATCACACACACACACACACAAAAAAAAAAAAAATAAATCTCTTTAAAGTTTCCCCTTCTTTTCAGCTCCACCTGTCAACCTGTCGTCCTCGTTCAACCGCTCCAGTACCAAGTTACAAAAGGGACCATCGTTCGATGCTGCTGGGTAGGTCAAATATTCTCTTCACCTTGTTGGAATCAACTTCTAATGAATATTTCTTTAAAATGGAGCTAATCATTGTTGTGGTTAAACACTTATTTCTCTTTTGGTTCGTCTCAACCTAACAGTGGAAGGGTGAAATGAGCTTAGCAACATTTTGATTGTGCATCCCACAGTTACAGCTCAGAAACGTAGAAAATCATTGAAAAGTGTGAGTCATCTGTGCAGTTTCAAGCATTTTCAAATTGACTGATAATTATGGCCTCCGTTTAGGAGAAAATAGCAGAAACATCAGATGTTATGAAAATGAGACTCATAAACTCAAACCTGTTGAAGTCAGAATGAAGGTTGTCATGGTGGTGTACTCTCCTGTGTGTATGAAGTCCCATCACGTGACTGTTTGCTCTGCTTCTCATGGCAGCGCTCTGCCTCCTCCTGACTGGGCAGTTCCTCAATCCTCCAGGCTGAAGTACAGACAGCTTTTTAACTCGCATGACAAGATGATGAGCGGACATCTCACTGGTACGACACACCTGCACACACAGTTTAACGTCACAGTTTAGACTCACTGCAGATCGAATTTAAAGCTTGCAACGATTTAACTCCAGCAATTATTACTGAAAAGTTTGTTGTCTCATACAAATGGTATGAAACTCTCTATATCACTCATTATGACGCACTATGTGACTGAGGCTTCGAATCACATCTGACCACAGCTCCTTGGCGATCAAAGTGGAATCAAAACAATCGTTGTGAATAAGACACCTTGCAAATTGAAAAAGTAACAAACAAAACAATAATTTACTTATTATAAGGGCAACTGCTGCTCCTTATTTAGTTATTGTTGTATATAGAGTAGCAGACATAAAATCCTCTGGCTGCCTTATTGTTGGTGTATCAGCGTTATAATCAGAGCCACTCTGACGGCGTGGATTTATGAAAACACTGAAGGCAGCTGCATATTTTTCAAGTTTACGATTTTTAGGTCTTCCAGCAGATTTTCCAGAGAAGTACGTCATAGTTGTAACCACCTCTGGAAAATGGCTGTGGCTGTGTCAGACCTTATCTTTGATTTCAGGGTATTGTGCACTGTTGCTGATTTGTGTCTTTTCGTATTCCCGACTAGACACACGGCGTTGCAGCTGCGTGTGATAGGAGCTGTATGCTCACAGATTCAATGCTTCCTTTTAAATCACATTTTTAAAATACACTTTCCTCCTGGGATGTTGTCATTTCATCCGATTTCTTTCCAATTTGTTTTCTTTCTTTGTGTTCATGTTTTGTCATTAACTCATCAGCTTTAGACTTTTAACTTCTGTTTAGTTTTTAGAGTTCAACAGTGATGGATTTGTTGTTTTCGGCTCAGGTCCCCAAGCTCGCACTATCCTGATGCAGTCCAGTCTTCCTCAGAGTCAACTCGCCACCATATGGTACGCCAACCTTTTATCAGATTCAAGAATTAAAACAGTGCTTTTCCTAAATATGTATCTGTTGTTCTTTAGGAGTTTATCAGACATCGATCAGGATGGGAAACTAACGGCTGAGGAGTTCATCCTGGCTATGCACCTGATAGACATGGCGATGTCAGGATTACCTCTACCTCCCGTGCTCCCACCAGATTACCTCCCACCTACATTCAGGTAGATAAAAACCTTCTGGGCAGACTGACCACAGCTCAGCTGATGAGTGTTTAAACTCAGTTAGTTGTTGTTATTTCACATTGTCTCTTCATGTAGAGTCAGAGGACAGTTTCTCTTCACTGTCACTGTGTTGCAGGCGTGTACGAAGTGACAGCGTCCAGTCGGACCAGAAGAGCGTCCAGGAGGAGGTGGAGGAGGAGACGGACATCAGCCAGGAAAAGAAATTACCCGGTCAGTTTTCAACGTTTTCATGTTCCACGTCAGTGATGGAGTATGTTGACGCCGTCGCTTTGTTCCTCACATGCCTTCTATGAAGAGTGCCATCAAAAAACAAAGACAGACAGACACTGTACATTAGTCCACTCGCCATGATTTAATTTTCTCTAATGGTTAGAAATATACCAGGAAGCTGTCTTTGTGTATATATTTGTGAATTAATGATGATGGATGTTGGATGGATGGATAATTGATGGCTGGTAGATGATGAATGGTTAATTGATGCTAGGGGATGGATGATTCATTTATTTATTATAAATCAGTGTTTCCTAAAAGGTCATTATTGTTAATGTATTTGGAATTGTACTGTGCGTGCGTGGACCCAGTGTACTCATGACACTTTGTGTGTGCTACAGTGACGTTTGAGGATAAGAAGAGGGAGAACTTTGAGCGGGGAAACCTGGAGTTGGAGAAGAGACGTCAGGCTCTGCAGGAGCAGCAGAGGAAAGAGCAGGAGAGGCTGGCTGCACTGGAGAGAGAGGAGCAGGAGAGGAAGGTATTGACTACATCTGCCATGCAACTCCATCTTGTGTGCAGGAATGGCATTCGTCATGCTGTATGGCTTGTGCACGAGCCTGTAAAATAAACTACGCTCTTATTGTGACAACCACAATCTCCAGAGTCCTTCAGTTTGGAATGAAAATGCATTGGAGTGACGCACGGCTGTGTGTGTTTCAGGAGCGTGAGCGTCTGGAGCAGGAGAGGAGACGACAACAGGAACTGGAAAGACAGCTGGAGAAACAGCGAGAGCTGGAGCGGCAGAGGGAGGAGGAGAGGCGCAAAGAGATCGAGAGGAGAGAGGTGGGGAGGTTACCACACGTCTGCATTTTCATTCAAGAAGTTCAGCTGCTACAAACTTGTAATTACTTCTGCTACAGACGGCGTCCACTAATCACTGCCACTCCATAACTTCAACTTCATTATCTGTCCCTTGAAGATCGATTTGGTGTGCAGCAGTTGTAAGGATGCAAAAACTGTAAAAACAATAAAAGCACAGTGAAAGCAGTAAGATACAGTAAATCAGAACTATCACACAAGCATAAAATAGACATGGGCATTAGCAGCAATCTCGGTCCTTTAGTCAGGTGTAGTTCAGTGCAGTCAGTCCCGATAAAACTGGATACGGTGCATCAGCAAACAGAATATTGATGCCAGACGAAGTCCGCAATGGAGCAACTTGTATTCCTGGTTACCAGGATGAGTAGCATCCATACGAATTGCCTGAACTTTCCTTTTAACTTGTGTAAGTGATAAATCTCAACTTGTACAGACAACATCAGAAGCCTGACTGCATAGAAGAATGCTTCCCCCAGTCTTGTTCATGCCAGTGGTCTGAGCTGTAATCTTGTGTTGTGAAATCAAACCAAAATATTTGTGTGTGCGTTCCAGGCCGCTAAACGGGAATTAGAGCGCCAGCGTCAGCTGGAGTGGGAGCGTCAGCGTCGGCAGGAGCTCCTTACGCAGAGAAACCGGGAGCAGGAGAGTATCGTGCTGCTCAAAGCCAGGAAGAAGACCCTGGAGTTTGAACTGGAGGCTCTGGTGAGCAAACGCACACAAACACACCCACAGCCTGTCACATTACCAAACACACTGTCCAAACACTGTAGATATGCTCAGTGATATATTATCAGCCGATATATATATTATATATTACATATTACCAGCCGATCACAGCTGGCAAAAGTACTCTTGTGCTCCACTAAAGTTTTGAAAAAAACAGTGGTTAGTGCATTCGCCCCACGGCGAGAAGGTCCTGGTTCCAAATCTCTTTCTGTGGGGAGTTTGCATGTTTTCCCCGTGTGTGTGTGCATGGGTTTCCTCCAGGTACTCTGATTTCCTCCTACAGTCCAAAAACATGAGCAAGACTCTCGACCCCCACCAGTTTTGCGCCACATTTTCAAGTGAAAACTTAAGATTTTTGTTGCATTTTGTGAGTCTGGTTACATGATGTAAATCGATCAGCTGCCAGGTTACATCTCTTACAGGTGACCAGTCCACGTCAGAAACTGAAAATCACACTGACAGTCACCAATCAACCTCAAACACACATTTTTGCTAGATCTGTACTCAAACAGGGTACTCAACCAGGAACATGCAAACAGCCCGCCAAGCTTGGAGTCGAACCGGGGACCAGGGATCAGCTGTAAGGCAATGGTACTAACCACTGAGGCACCATGCGGGCCACTGCACGTTCAAGTACACCATCAGTGTTGATGCATAAACACATTTAGATTGTTGTGTGTAAATAGAAGCAGGGAAAGAAAGAAAACGCCCCCAAACATGAACAACTCATAATGAAATGACTTCTGCAAAAACGGAAAGAATATAGATGTAATGCAAAGTTAAAGTCAGCAGGACTCTGGATGGGTTGTCAGCAGACTGTGGGGATGGGAAGTGTAATGGCAGAAGTTGTTGTCACAGAATAAAGGTTTCTTGTCAACTGTTTATTTATAAGGTTTTATTTCGAAGCTTCGAGACACAAGTCACACAGAGAACAGAATTGTCTGCATGAGAGTGTGCAGAACTGCGCAGACACAGAATATTTGTACCTGCCCTGAATCGGCGTAGGGGACAAAGGTCAAACGGTGAGATTAAGGGGAGGTCAGTGGGTAAAATTCCCCTTTTGCAGTAAGATTTGCAAACTTGCATCTTTATTTAATCTTGCTGACATAGGCAAAAAAGGATATACGCCAGTATTTCTTGGAACACAGACCAAGACTATGCAGTAGGTGTTAGTTTCGTAAGTCCTAAGCTCAGTCTGTGTCGCAAAAGTTCAGACAAAGTTTGTCTGCATTTTGCATGAACTTTGCACAACAAAGGGGAAAGGTTAAACTGAGGTTTCCAATATATAATTCTGCCTTAACAGAAGACGAGGGAAACACATTGTGTATGTGTGTGGACCTGCACACTGTGTTTCAGAAACACACTCAGCAGACGGCTCTGGGACGTTTGTTTGCACTTCTCATTTGTTTAATTTAACAGCCCTTTGTCCACAAAGTGCACCTTGACTGCCTTTTACTGCAGCATCGTCTGGATGAATGGAGACGTGCCAGACCGTGTACAACGAAGAAGGAAGGCTCCACAGAGTGGGAATCTTCACTTTTGGCTGCATTGAAAATAAATGCATTAACTCGTGACTTGACTGGCAAATGACAGCGTTTTCAACATTTCCCATGTTCCCGTGTGAACCATCAATCACCAAGAGAGAAAAACAACAAAACCATTTCCAGCAAATTGTCCCAAATCTGCAAAGAAAGAATTTCACGCAAGTTACAGTTTTTACAAAAATGTCAGATAGGATCAGTCAAGTGTCTGCGGGGCAAACAACCATGGACCACAAACTGTTTCTCCACAATTTAGAAAGAAAGATTGAAATCCACTAATCCAGCCTGATAGCAGAGCGTCTCCCTGTACATCTTGATAAATGATCGGTTCATTCTCTCCCGTTCTCCAGAATGACAAGAAGACGCAGCTGGAGGGGAAACTGAAGGACGTGCGGTTTCGTTTGTCGGCCCAGCGGAGAGAAGTGGAGCAGACCAATCAGACGAGAGAAACGCGCATCGCTGAAATCACGCTACTGCAGCAGCAGCTACAGGTTTCACCTTGGATTCTACCTCATCTGCGTTCACCAAAAACCTCCACTGTCCTTACTGAAGTGAATGTTTCCTCCGGCTGTGTGCAGGACTCCCAGCAGTGGTTAGGAAGGCTCATTCCAGACAAACAGAGTCTGAATGACCAGCTGAAACAGGTCCAACAGAACAGTCTGCATCGTGAGTACGGCACACACACACATAAAGTTGTCTAAATTAGACAACTAAATCTAAATCAGACATGCAGCTCACGTCGCCTCACAAATTCTGACAAACACAATACATGAGAAGTTTATGTCATTTCTAGATCATCCACTGGGGTTTTAATCAGTCATTAAACATTCAGTCTGCACCTTCGAGCAACCTTCAAGAGGTTCGGTTTGTGATAAGTGCATTAAAGTGAACAATTTAGGAGTGAACTTCTTGGTATCAAAGCTATAAAGTATTAAACTTGTTGGTGTTTATAGATTACGTAGCTATAATTTTACAGGTGTGGAACAGTTGAGACCAAACTGGGCCCCGTGCACCCCTGAACTACAAACAGTTTGACACCCTGATACCTGTTGTGCTGTTCCAGTTGCCTCGGAGCTCAGGAGTTGTAACTCGCGCCCCGTTTACATCACAACGTTTTCACAACAATGGAACTCGGGAGTTTCTATTTGAAATGTGGTGTGAACAAGGCAACGATTCCTCATAAAACACCTTGTGTTTATTGCAATCTTGAAAACAATATGATGCCTACAGTGAGGGTATTCTTCCGAGTATGACTATAAAACATTACACAAGACGAGAACAATGTCATCCACACTCTTGTCTATTTTTATTTATAAAGCACTGTAAAACTACTACAGGAAGCCAAAGTACTTAAAGAGATGAAGGTGGGTATCTGATGTTCCTCAATTTAGGAGCCGCGACTGAACAAGCTCTTTGAGCTTTAGCCGTTTAAATGGTCAAAAAGGTTAAAATGCAAACTGTAAAAAAAATCATTCAAATGCAGTTAAAGTTTCGTATGGGAATTCTCCATCATTGATGTACTGCTGAGAGGCCACAATTAAAGCTGCACAAGTCACAAATATTTTCTTGTTATTTCCTCGCCCTGAAAGCAAAACTCGCCCTTCTCCAGCGCCGTGAGCTGACGGCCTCCTGCTGTGTGTGTGTGTGTGTGTTCAGGTGACAGCCTGTCGTCCCTGCAGAAGGCTGTGGAGCAGAAGGAGAGCAGCAGACAGCAGCTCAGAGAGCAGCTCGACACTGTGGAGAGAGAAACACGGGCCAAACTGCTGGAGATCGATGCTTTTAACACCCAACTCAAGGTAAATCTCTTGACGGCTTCCTGCAGCGACGCAGCATGCAGCCGTGGATGAGTGACACCGACTCCCCGGAGTTAGATTAACTCATTACGAACTCGCGTCAAGGGATCGGTGGTGTTCGTCATATACAAGTATTATCTCTTTGCTTTACTTCAGGAAGCAGTTTAACATGCTTAGACTGGATTCTCTTGTCTTTCTCACAAAGTTGGACTTTTCTGAAGAAAAGAAAAGAGAAAAGAAACCAAAGGCATAATGAACCTAATTGAACTAGTGTTAATTTAATCTTAACTTAATTGAACACATTAAAGTTTTCAACAGAAAGTGTCACAAACATTAAAGGGAAGTTTATTGATTTAAAGATGTTTTTTTATTGAGGTGTAGAAATTTCATAAAAGTCCATAATTAGATAAAACTAATAACTCCGGTATTGTACGAAAACTTGTGTTTTCATTTGCTCCGCGTGTCGTCGTCGCGACGCTACGAAGGTTTTGTGTTTTCACTTAAAAATGTTAACGGAGCCTTAGTTTGTTCTACTTTGAGGCTATATACAGTTTTGAAATTATTAAACTTCCCCTCAATTTCATGTATTTGATGCATGTTAATGTTCATTTTGCATAAAAGATTAATAGTGGCATGTTTGATATTTTGATGTTTTTATTACTTGTGAAATTTCGAAGCTAATTAACCGTTGAAGTAGCTCGCTAACACAAAGACCACGTTGAACTGATGTTTTGATGCTTCCTCTTAAACCTGATTCTCTCAGTTTAATCTGCTAATTCTCATAATCCACCTGAAGTTGTCATCCTGTGTGTGACTGCTGCATCCTTCATGCTGCTGTGTTTCTGTGCACAGCTGATTCACGTTGCGTTCGACAGACAGAAAGGTGGCGGGACTTTATTCCCTCCAGAATTGTTGATCTGTTTCTTGTTCCTGGAGCACCTCTTGTCCTTGTTTTCTCCGTTGATGTTCTGCTGATCTGCTCAGGACATGGAGGGAGGTCAGAGAGAGAATGAGGACGAAGGCAGGAAAGCAAAGATGACACAGGCCACGATAAACTGATTTTCTCATAGCTAATCCAATAGAGATGCCTTTTGGTTTCAGACCGTTTAGACAGCATTACACAGTGATCTCAGCGAGCAGCGCCTCTGAGCGGTGAAGGAGATTTAGTGTGGACTCTGCAGAGTGAGACGAACCCGTGTCAGTGGTGTAATTCTTTGTCAAGCAGGCGCCACGATGTGAACTGTTCTTGAACTATACTTCCCTCCACCTTCCTTTCTCTCCCTCAAATCTTCTCTGCTCACACTGCTGTTCCTTGTCCATCCACCGGGGCTCTTCACCCATCTCTGCTGCTACTCGCTGTTTGTGTTTGTATTTCGCTCCCTGCCTCCTCAACCTGTCCATCTCACATTTGTTTTCTCCCCATTTCCATCTCTGTTCAATCCACTTAATGAACCCTTCCTTGTATATTTTCTACTCCTTTTATTTATCTCCCACACTGGCCTTTTGCCTCCTTGCCATGCCAGTCTCTGTGTGAGTTCTATTCCAACCACTGTGCCAGGATAGAAGCCCTGCGACGCCAGCTCGAGGACGAGCAGAGAGGGAGACAGGTAGAGCACACTGCCACTGCTGGACTGGGCTGGTACTGCAGCTCTCTATTCTTAAAAAAAAAACAAAAACAAAAAAACTCTTCAAACATTTGCAGTCTTTGTATCACTGAAGACCCTCCTGGCAGAGGTTCTTTTCTCTAAAAGACTTTTGTCTTCACAAACACCTACAAACCAGACTTGTGAAGAAGTCTGATTTATGGTGGCATGTCTTTCTGCTGCGCTGTGCTGCCCCCGCCAGGCAGATAGATGTATTGCAGACAGTTGAGGTCTCACTGTAACTGTGGAGCTGTTTGCACTCACACACACACATACACCTACACACACACACACACTGATGTACTCACTCTGGTGTGCTGTTTGTTTTGATCCTGCACGTCAGAGATACTAATCCAAACCAAGTCAAAGTCTTCACCGTGACACTAAAGCAGTTTAGTCACTGATTAGATATTGTCAGCATTATCAAGGGTTTCTCTTATGGTGATTATATATCCAGAGCAGGTTTAGTAATAAGAAAAAAAACTCGCTTATCAAGAATCTTTTATCACTTCAGGTACTTTGCAAAGAAAAACTACATTTGCACACATGGATAATTCCTAATAGCAGGATATCAATTTAGACATCACCTCGCTAATCTGTCGTCTGATGGTTGCTTGTCTAATGTAAAGACCAAGCCTGCTCTAAACCCTTCTCCCATGTCAACCAAAGGCAGCCTCACCGTGCCACTTTCTCTCAGCAGACCCTTGTTAACATTTGTTTAAAAATCCCAAAGAAATGTGTAATAATCCACCAATTGAGTTACTTCTATTAGTAATGGAAAAATTAGTCTCACCTTGGTCATCTTCTTTTTACGTTCACATTTACATCTCTTGTTGGACAGAGCAGACATGTTCGTCGAATGATCTGCTACACCACCCTGTGGCAGAACGTGACATTACAAGACTGGTAAATTGTAAGCTAATTGGGTAGTTTGCTCATTTTAATTGACAGCCCTGCACGGAAATAGTTGTTTCATCAACTATCAGGTTATTTTTCAAGCTTTAGAAAAACAATACAATTGGGTGCATTATGTGGGATACCTGATATGCAGTACAGATAAATGATACTCATGATGAAGATCAGGCTTATTGCAAGCTGCACTAAATAGGATTACAGCAGGGTTTTTACCCTGTGGCTCCACTTACAGTTCTAACAGTTACAGGAGCTTCTCCGTATGTGAAATAATTTAAAAAGAACCATAAGACTCATTCAAGGAGTCATTTAGTTTGGCTTCAAAACCAACCCAGAAAGCTCAATTATAAATCTCTATATATGTCAATAGGTTAATATGAAAGCACATGGTTTATATACACAAATGAAAGGGACAGTCCTTCAAAAGATTTATGCTGCTTATTGTTACCATCAAATTTACTTTCCGTAAAGAAAAAGTACTCAAATTAGTTTACATTCATTCCTCAAATGGTAAGAGTGTGAAAATGGAGTGAAACGTTAGCTCTGGCGTGTGTGCGTGCGTGGTCATATTTTCTTTTTTGTAGTTGTAGCCTCTCCTTTCAGTCAGTCTCTCCTCTCTCAGTCAGTTTCTCTGTCGTTCAGTCTTTCTCCTCCACTAATGATCTGCTTGTGTTTTTTGGAGGTTTGGCTGAAATATGAACGCTGCCTTGTGTTGTCATAGTAACAGAGTGTTGTCAAAGCAAGAGTGTGCTGTCATAGTAACAAAGTGTGTTCTAATGGCACAGCTGGTTGTCATGACGACATAGAACTGCCTCCCCCCTGCACTGCCGCACGCTCCACCGTGACTTCCCGTCGACCCCCATGCCCCTCCCCCTCCCCCTCCTTTTTTTTGTTTGTTTACGTCAAATCATTGCACTAACATGTTGTGCTCGGTGTAAGCTCCGCCCACCGACGTCCACTTGACCCTCAAGACACTTTTGAAACACTTCCAACAAACCGTTGTAGACTTCAGACTAAATTTGACTTAACTACATGAAATCAAACTCAACATCTGAATTCACTGTCATTAATTTCTACCAGCGTTTGATTTTTTATTCATTTAAAGCATTGATGTGAACAGTATTGAGTTTTAATGAAACACATTTATAGAACTGAGTTTAGTCTGAGTGTAATGGGGATGAATAAAAATTTTAAAACAAAACATAAGAGTGGTAGATTATGGTTAAAGGCGTCCCCCAGAAGTTATGTTCTGTGGATTGCAGCAGTGCTAAAAATGTCATCTGATTATTAAAATAAAGAGCAGAATAATCCCATTTGGAGTGTGAGGGTTGATGAGGGCAGGCAGGACTCAAAGGAAATAGTCAAAGAAAATACACTGTGTTGATTATCATCCTGGATGAAAAATTAAGTATTTTCTCTTTGATATTTTTGTTACTTTAATGATTTGGATTCACTTCAGATGAGTTAATCATAAGCTGGATATAACAAATTCAAAGTTCAGTACAATTACAGAGTTTTTTTAATCATTGAAAACAAGCAATGAACATTCATATTCTTCATGAAAAATGTCTTTATTTGGTAAGACAATGTTCTCCAGTGACATTTAAATGAAGGCTGGGCCATTAAAAGGACACCATATGTGAACACAACATAATCATATTGCGTTTTATTGAAAATTAATATAGTAACATGATGTGATGGGGGAAAAAACCCCAAAACTATAACAAATATTTTACTTATGATTACAGTCAACAAATATAACTTATTTGTTATAGATCTGACAGTGACAACACCAGAGGTAAACAAAGTTTCCCCATGTTGGACCAAAAAAAAAAAAAAAAAAGGTGTTTAAAGCAAAATAAGGATTTTCAGATTGGTTCTCGATTTGGAGGACGACTCGTAGAGAACTCGGTTAACTTCAAAGTTTCGTCACAGTGTCGTCATAGATCAGTCAACCTTTTCTTGATTCTTTTTTTTTTTTTTGTATCTCATTATTTTTTGCTAATTTAAATTATTTCAATCGGGCCAGTCATTTAAACGTTATGTCCACAAGAAATATTAAAAAGATAAGTAGACTTGTCGTAATGTCCACGGTTACAGCATCCATCATCACAGTGGACTGGGGCGGAGCTTGCCTTGAACAGCCGACTAATACACATTTGCTGCTGCCGCTGGTGGTGTTGTTGTTTTTGTTTGTTGTCGATGGTAACCCGTAGCAACCTGCCCTCTGATCCCACGTTCCTCCTCATCGCTGTTCCTTCCTGTATCCCACGGTGCTTTTCAGGAGCTGCGAGAGATCCACAGCCGGCAGCAGAGGCAGAAGCAGAAGGAGCTGGAGGGCGACGCACACACGCTGACACACGCACCCTTACACACCCCGGGCGAGCTGCAGGAGAGCAGGTGACACCGTCACGCCGTGGTCCCATCACAGACGCTTCTCGCTTCCCTGTTAAAACTATCTTTTCCCTGCAGGGTGTCGGAGGAGGAAGGCGTCGCCTGGAAGGATGAACCGGGAAGCTCCGCCCCTAAAGCGCCCAGCCCCGCCTCTGCCTCCGCCCCGCACGCCTGGTTAAACCGAGTGACTCAGGAAGAGGAGGAGAGGAAGAAGAGGGGGAGGGAGGAGGAAGAGGATGAGCAGGGGGGCAGGAAAGGAGCGGCATCGATAGACGAGAAGGAAGACGAGAGCAGAAGTAAAAAAGACATGCAGGAGAAACTAAACAAGCTCTTCAGTCAACCAGCTGATCCCTGGGCCTCAACAGGTGTGTTCATCCACCTTCACATAGCAGTTACACCTCCGGCTGACAAACACTTCTGACATGACATAACAAATGCATGGATTCATTTCTCAGCGTCACTCTGAGTCAACATGTTCCTGATTTTGAGACATTCTAGGTGAAAGAAGGCAATCCTGCAAACTTGTTTAATGTGGGAGTTGAAGGAAGAGTCCTGGTTCAATGTAACTCCCAGGTTCCTCACAGTGGTACTGGAGGTCAAAGTAATGCCATCCAGTGTTACTCCATGTTAAAATCATTTCTCTTTAAAATAGAACAACCTCTGTTTTATCTGCATTCACAAGCAGAAAATGACAGCTCATCAAAGTCTTTTTGTCTTTAAGACAAGCTTCTACTTTGACCAGTTGACTAGTTTTCACAGATCAATAGATTTGTGTATCATCTGCATAACAATGGAGGTTAATGGAGTGTTTCATGTTGATATTCTCTACAGAAACCATTTATAATGTGAAGAGTATAGGTCCGAAGACAGAACCCTGTGGAACTCCATGTTTAACTTCAGTCTGAGCTGAATAGTTATTACCACGAACAACAAAGTTGGTTTTTGTTTGGTTTTTTGTGTGTGTGTGTGTGACACAGATCAAGTATTGGCCCAAACCCCACACCATACTCCTAGAAAACCCATCGACTCAAAAACTGAGGAAATTATTTATTTTTAATGATTTCATTGGATTGTTTTTAATTATTTCCAGGTTGTGATCTGATCTCTGATCTCATATATTTTCCTGTGCAGTGGAAAAATCTCCAGTCCCCAGCTTGTTTGATCAGAAAGCTGCAGCCAGTGGCTTCGACCAGCATCCTCAGCAGCATCCTCAGCAGCATCCTCAGCAGCATCCTCAGCATCCTCAGCAGCATCCTCAGCATCCTCAGCAGCAGCAGCAGCAGCAGCAGCAGCCGGTGAAGGTGGTCTATTACAGAGCTTTGTACCCATTTGACGCTCGCAGCCACGACGAGATCAGCATCACACCAGGAGACATAATCATGGTATGCACACAAATCCAGCACACCTGTTCACACTTGCTTGTAGGGGCTTTTTTCCTTTTTGGATCTCGTCTCTGTGGCTGAAGTGACCCGGAGCACTGCAGCCTTGTGCCCTTGACTATGCCCATATATGGTAATAGGTTGAAACGCATATGTTGTATTGGTGTGTGTGCTTGCGGGGCTATGGAATAATCCCTATATAACAGGTTATTCCATCACGCTGCACAACAGCACCTACACATGCACCTGAAAAAATAAACTAGAATATCTTTGAGATGTTTGCTCGTTATTCAAATCCAACACATAAATTACAACATAGTCTTTTCCATGGTTTACTATTGAGGTGTGTGCGTGTGTGTGTGCATGTGTGTGCATGTGTGTGTGCGTGCATTAACTGTTTCCTCTCTCCTCTGCTCTGCAAACTGAAGGTGAAGGGGGAATGGGTAAGTTCTTGGCCCTGCCCAGTGTTGTGCCTCCACCAGTCACAGTCCAGAACGCTCACTGTCATTGGTTCCATCTCATGTCATCTCTGTGTTCGTTCTTTTATCTGCCAGCGTTCAAGTCATCCTGATGACATCTCTATATAGTGTTTTTGTTGACTGGAACCTTTAATAAACACAACCTCATTGCTTTGTTATTTTATTTATTTGTTATAAAAGCTTTTTTCTGTCCATTAGCGTCACCATAAGAAAACAACCCATAAAACATGAGATAACCTTGCACAAATTGTTTTTATTTTTACATTTCTGATGCTGCCATCCCCCCGCCAGTCATTGTCACATTCAGTTTAAATATAAAAAATTTACTTTTCCATGTGTGTCAGACTTTGCCCCTGTGATATTGGTGGCGTTATACCCTCAACCCACATGGACTTTATAGACATCATACCATCTAATGGCTCATCACAGAGAAAAACTCAACTGTCCTTCAAGGGAGGGCAAGTTACGGGACAGGAAAAAGAAGAAACCTCTGCAGACTCGTTGCAGCTTTTTCGTAAAGAGAAGGAGATGACAGAGACAGAAAACAGGGGAGCTGGTGCCCTCTGCCCTCCAACTTACTTTGAGAAACTCTTATTAACCTCCGATTGCAACTCAGGAATATAATGAGCATCCATGAGGAATGACTTTACATCAGCTGCTCATCTCTGGGGTCACCTTAGCAGCTTTTCTCAGAAGTTGTTGCTCAGGGAGACACAAAACTGCCTAAGAAAGCTAAAAGTCATGAAATATATCACCAGTTTATCAGACTCTGTATTTATACAAATAGAATCTCAGAATTAGAATATATTCTCGAAAAGGTCCTTGCTTATAATTTGAGTCTTGTTTGATATTAAAGGAAGCATAAACTAAATGTCCAGTGAGGATCTTTTTGTCAGAACTAATTAAACTCTGAAAAGCTGCTGGTCTCTGTTGTGGTTGTGATGTCATTGCTGTGCTGCACGGCTGAGTGCCATAATGCCCCACCCCTCTGCTCTGATAGGTGGATGAGTCTCAGACAGGCGAGCCGGGTTGGCTTGGAGGCGAGCTCAGAGGGCGCACCGGGTGGTTTCCGGCCAACTACGCCGAGCGGATACCAGACAGCGAGGCGCCGCTCAGCCTGCGGGCCACGGCCTCGGCCACGCCCACCTCAGTCCAGCAGCCTATGTCTACGCCTCCTCCCGCCCCGGGACACACCGCCTCCTCTTCGTCATCCGCCAACAGCAACTGGGCCGACTTCAGCACCACGTACGTAACGAACCAGTTGATCTTCTTCACTGATTGACAGACACGTGAAGTACGGCTCATTACCTGAAGTACAACCGATGGACGAGTCGTCTGTTTGTGTGCAGGTGGCCCTCCAACACAGCCAGCCAATCAGAAGGCGAGGGATGGGACGCATGGCCCACCTCTTCAGCAAGTCAGAATCCATCGCTCAACGTTCCCTCGGCGCAGCTACGGCAACGCTCCGCCTTCACACCCGCTACCATGACGACGGGATCCTCTCCTTCTCCGGTGTTAGGACAGGTGACATGCAATTCCATATCTTAAACGTCAAAAAACAGCTGAAAGCAGAGAAATAGAGCTTCACAGACACTTTGATTTGAATGGAATTGAACCAGGGTGTTCTTACTGTGAGGCAGGAGCACTAACTGCTACGCAGCCTGCAACTGTAATAATGCTTAATTTTTCACTGTACTTAACCTGTTGATGTTAATTGATTTGTCGTTTACAGGGGGAGAAGGTGGAGGGTCTTCAAGCTCAGGCTCTGTATCCCTGGAGAGCCAAGAAGGACAACCACCTGAACTTCAACAAGAATGAGGTTGGACTGAGCTCCTCTCCTCCTCCTCATGTCGTGGCCTGGCCTCGTCTCGTCTCACAGCGCTGTTGTTTCCTATCAATGTTACTGCAGATCATCACGGTATTGGAGCAGCAAGACATGTGGTGGTTGGGTGAGCTTCAGACCGGACAGAGAGGCTGGTTTCCTAAAAGTTACGTCAAGCTCATTTCGGCCACCGTAACGGCCTCCGCCTCCGCTTCCTGTGCCCCGGCCTGCGTCCCGCCCTCCGTCCCGCCCTCTGTCGGCCCCCCGGCCTGCATCGGCCCCCCGGCACGCAGCAAGAACACCAGGTCAGCCGTGTTTCTCACATCACTGCCACGTTAACTTCTTCGCCTCTGTGTTATCGCTTTCTGCTGCATTTCGTGGGCTTTGATGTGTTTTTAAGCATTGAGAATCTCTTTGTCTTGAGGCCGGCCCCAGATAAGATGAGATGAGATAATCCTTCATTTGTACCACTGTGGGGACATTTTTCATTGTTGCAGCAGCAGAGGGCAGTATATCGCACAGATAACATTATCATGGTGTAATTGCATTAGATTGTTTTCGTGCGCCATGTTGTTCCTGCTTTGCAAATTCATAATGATAGAATTTTATATCACAAAGCACCGTGCTAATTAAAAACCAATTGGGTTGACAACCCCAACGATTTCATACCTGATAGATACAGGCTTGCAATCAGAAGCACAATCAAACACTTTTAAACGTTGTTTGTGACGTGAACATTTTCTGCTTCAGTGTTTTGACAGGTTTTTCTGACGTGTGGTCGTGATGTTAAATAATGGAGAGAGAACCATTCACAGCTGAGCATTTACAGACTCCTGTAGTTTTCTTCCTAGAGAGTAAAGCTTTACAACATGTAAGAACGGGCATTTATTTTCTCCTGGCTTTGTGTCCTCGCCTCTCCTAGTGAATCCGGAGTATCGGAAAGTCCGCCCAATGGAAAGCGCCCGTCACCTTCCCCGACAAAACCCTCCGACTCTGGAGAAGGTGACGCCCTCCACACCTCTGCACGGTTCTCATCGCAGCTGGAAGTTGGCGACGGAGTCCTGACTGCGTCTGTCTGTGCAGAATACATGGCCATGTACACCTATGAGAGCAGTGAACAGGGCGACCTGAGTTTCCAGCAGGGAGACATTGTGGTGGTGACCAGGAAGGAGGGGGATTGGTGGACGGGCATGGTCGCGGGAAAGACCGGCGTCTTTCCATCCAACTACGTCAAACCTCGTGACTCGGCGTCGGAGGTCAGGGATCGATGTACCATTATGGTTCTTTTAGCTTGAATCAATGGAGTGTATCTAACGACAGTGCATGTGTTGATTGTGTGTGTGTGTGTGTGTGTGTGTGTGTGTGTGTAGTCTCTGGGAGCAGCAGGGAAAACTGGGAGCCTCGGGAAGAAACCAGGTGAGTCGGCGCTTACGCTCTGATACATCAGCCTGTTACACTTCTTACAACAAGATTCATGTCTATATACCTGGAAATTCAACCCTTTCACTGTTGGATGGACTGGATTTATTTCGATTTTACGGCTGTAAAGCTCTCCAAAATTGTTTTTTATAAAACAAACAGCTTAGCTATATTCCTGTGTGTTGATGATGTCATGTGACACACTGAGGCTTCACTGCCAGGACCAGTATATGTGGGTAAAGCTCTGATCGCTCTGCTTCTTTTGAACGCCGGGATATGTTGGCTGGTGAAAACGCGTGTGCACGCTGGAGGACGAACAAAGAGTTTAACTGAAGCGTGTTGAGGAGTAGAGCTGACCACCTCCTCCTCCTCCTCTTCTCCTGTAGAGATCGCTCAGGTGATCGCCCCCTACAGCGCGACGGGAGCAGAGCAGCTGACGTTAGCTCCGGGACAGCTCATCCTCATCAGGAAGAAGAATCCAGGAGGCTGGTGGGAGGGCGAGCTGCAGGTACAGCAGGACAGACTGTCAGGAGTAAGATTTGCTGCCATCTGGTGGTAAATATCTGGAACATTTACTCAAATATTAGACTTGAGTCCATCTCCTCTGCCTTATCTCAGTAAGGTCTTCATTTCATCTGGTTTGATAATATGTATGCAATTTCATTCCAGTTTGTTTACACTGATAAGCTGAGGTAGCATTTAATATATGTATATATATATATATATATATATATATATATATATATATATAATTAATTAATTTGTTAGGATTGTTACAAGCAATTATATGTTTACTTATTCTAGCAAACATGCATCTTAAAGAGATCTCAGCTAGACGTTGCTAATGTCCCGGTGAACAGGGTTTCTGATGTACGATATTTAGTATGTTTATCTGTCCAGGCTCGAGGGAAGAAGCGTCAGATCGGTTGGTTTCCAGCAAATTACGTGAAACTGCTCAGTCCGAGTACCAGCAAGACGACTCCCACTGAGCCAACACCGCCCAAACTGACTCCTGCAAGCACAGGTACACACACCACACACACACACACACACACACACACACACACACACACACACACACACACACACACACACACACACACACACCGCCCAAACTGACTTCTTGAGCTTCCTCTGATAGAATAGAACTACTATTGCAGCACATCATCAGTAGGTTCTAACTGAGGTATAACTCGGGTTCCGTATTTTAGTTTTATCGTCCATATCAGTAGTTTAATGGTTGAGACTCACACCTGATAGCATCTGATTTGTCATCAGGCCATACACATGTCGGTTTCTCTCCATTTTGTTAACATTTATAGCGTATTGTTCTCTGCACACGTCTTGTGTGGTTTCATTACAAAACCATGCAACAGTGCCCTCCTGTGGCCCGGCATACAAACTACATCAATTTCACACTGCTACTTTTGTTTCCGGATAAATCATTTCTGCTTCACATGAGCTTGACTCACTTTACTCGCCAATGTTTTGCCATCCTTTCTCCAAGTTCTTCGGTCCTTCCCGTATCATCTCTCAGCAGCTGAGGATCAAATAGGTCGTAACTGGTGTACTTGTGTGTGCATGTGTGTGAAGCTGTGTGTCAGGTCATCGGCATGTACGACTACGTGGCGCAGAATGACGATGAGCTGGCCTTCCTGAAGGGTCAGGTGATCACCGTGCTCAACAAGGACGACTGTGATTGGTGGAAAGGAGAGCTGAACGGGAGGGAGGGGCTTTTCCCGAGCAACTACGTCAAACTCACTACGGACACCGATCCGAGCACGCAGTGTGAGTACACACAAAGACGCTCACTCGCATATGCTCACACTCACATATGCACCTGTAGCGTACACTTACACAGTGTACTAAAATAAACATACTAACATTCAGTTTGAGTACAAGCTATTATACCACTGACACACACACACACACACACACACACACCCAGAGCCAGGTGTGGAGATGCTGTCCCTCTCAGTCTTTGACCCCAGGCTGGTTTCACACTCCTTTGGGCCTCTTTGATTCCCTCCCATCATGCACCACCTCTGGGTGGTGTCTGTGTGTTTGTGTGGTGTGTATGTGCATGCCTGCATGTGTGTGTGTGTGTATGTGCAAGCATCAGTGCACAGCTTGTTTCCTCCTCGTTTCCTGCATGTTTCCCTTCAGCATGATCCACCGTAGAAGTAGAACGTGTAGAGCGGAGCAGAGCCAGCGACGGGAGTGATTGAGACGTGTCATGAAGAGCTACGAGGAGGAAGAAGACATCAGATAACACAGCTGAGCCATGACATGACAATGAGTACAAACTACACAGTGAAATCATTTAATCAATGAACCCTTTAGACAATTCAAATTTATGACACACAAAGGGAAATATTTCTTTGATTCTTTACAATTTTATCTGCTAGGTCTTCAGAATCAATACCGCAGGAGGTTAACATGAAAGATTTCAGAAGAGCAGATTTGTTTTTCACGGTTTCTTAACCAAAGGCTTGAATTATCACAAAAAAAATGCTTAAAACTTTAGTTTCTATAAAGTGTGGAATTAAAATACAATCTTCAGCTGAACATTTCCACGAAACAATAAAAAAGATTAGTTTGCAGTAGTTTAAAGAATAAAAAGCAAGACATATTAACCTTTATAGAAGAAGAATCCACTCTAAAACTCCTCGACTGTATCTGTAATATTGAAAAACCACTAAAATAAAGCAGAAACATGTGTGGGTGCTCTGACAGTGGACGTTACGGTGACCTGTAACCAGCGTGTCACACAGTTCTAACATCAGCTCTACAGAAATATTCAAGACGACCACATATCACAGGCTAAAAATGAACTTGAATTTTTTAAATCATGACATCAGATCCAGGGAGCCTTTTACATTATTATGGTGATAAGTAGGTGAATGCTGGTGGCATCTCTGCCTAAAAGATTGAAGTTATAATTCATGTTTTAACAGGTTTCATTAGTGCTCTGAATGATTGGTTTCTACACTGATTGATATTGCCACAGTATGTCGGGATCCATTTCCAAAATCTGACGCGAACACATGGACAGACTAGATTATTTTATAAAGGAAATATAATTTTATATACACTTGGACTTTATCCCTATAAATGCAATACTGAATAAAGTCCACTAGATGGCAGTAAAGATGTACTCTCATGGTGCCACAGTGCTGATTGCAATGAGGATTATTGAACCTCTCATTCAGATCAGACAGTCTCCTGCTGAGATGTGTAAACAATAATACTAATAATCTGTGCTGTGCCCCGTCCCGCTCTAACGCCTCTATTTCTATGCTAGATTAGACCACACCTCCACACTCTGTCTTGCTGCACGCTCCACCCACCTA
Source organism: Lipophrys pholis (assembly GCF_963383615.2). Classification (NCBI taxonomy): domain Eukaryota; kingdom Metazoa; phylum Chordata; class Actinopteri; order Blenniiformes; family Blenniidae; genus Lipophrys; species Lipophrys pholis. The sequence goes on from NC_137642.1 coordinate 25,826,397, forward strand.
GCACTGGTTGTTGTTGTTGTTGGTGTTTTGTTTAGTTGTTTTTGTTGATGTTGTTGTTGTCGTCCTCTCTCTAGGATCATATCATTACCCAGAACCCCCCTCTCCTCAAAGCCCTCAAAGAGACCCACTAGGCCACGCCCACTAGGCCACTCAACCAATGGGACAGCAGCAAGAGGTCACATGACCCGGACATGGCGACTCTCCACCAGTAGAAGCCAGAGACAGAGAGAGAGAAAGAAATAAAGCAAGAAAGAAAGAAAAGAGAGGCAGACACACACACGCACACACACACACACACACACACACACACTGAGACATTAATAAACACAAAAAAAAAGCCCTCCGTGGGAAAGACACACAACTCTGTATCTCTGCTCTGACTGGCAGGAACACTCTCCTCTTCCTCCTTTTCTACTTCCTCCTCCACTTTCTCCTCCTATGAGATTGACTGGATCAGTGACTACACACACACACACACCCACACACACACACACACACACACACAGTGAACTTTGCGCCCTGTGCTGGCGTGGTGAAGTGGATAGTGGGTCATTTTGTGGCTTTATGGGAGATTAGATTGACTGGCTCAGCTCCTCGCTCCATCACCTCCCTCCCTCCCCTCCCTCCCTCACCTCGTTCCCTCTTCCCCTCCCTCCCTTCCTCCCTCCCTCCGTCCTGCTTCATTATTTTACCTTCGTTTATTTAGCACCTTCATTCGCCTGTCAGTGAAATGTGCTGGCTCCGCCCCCTCACTAACTCCTCCCCTCCCGCAGCTTCACAGAAAGACCCACTATCTGCAGGAGGACGAGTCTCAATGTTCAAATCTGTCTCCCCCTCTCAATGCCAAAGACCCTTCCTCCTGTTAATCTTCCTCTTCCTCGTCTTCCTCCTCCTCCTCCCCTAAAGGAAGTTAATGAAAGGAGAGGCAGCATTGAGACGCGTCCCACAGCAGTTTAAAGGCTGAGGTTCAATCCCACGAAGGCGCTCCCTCCCTTCTACACTCCTTGTCCTTTATCCTCCTGCCTCGCTCCGCTCTGGAGGAGGAGGAGGAGGAGGAGAAGGAGGTGTAGTAGAAGGGAGCGAGCGAACACATTCGTGGGAATAAAGTGTGACGAGCTGTGCTGTGACTGGTCAGCACACCAGCTAACACACACACACACACCACGGTACAGAGAATTTGGCTCATCACACACACACACACACACACACACACACACACACACACACACACACACACACACACACACACACGGTGATGATTGATGTTTTATCCAGGTTTAACTTAACATGTATTAACTTGAAGCGATCCATTCAGTGTCCACTTTTCTTTTTGTTTACACGCTTATTGTTTGTCTGTTGCTATGGTGACGATGTGATGCTGTACACGAGGCGGAGGCAGATTCGCTACTAAACTATGAGGACACACTTTGTAATCATTCCACTGATAAAGGAGCAGAAAGCAGCCGCGCACAAAGATCAAGTTAGAGTTTGAAATCAGAGCGATTCCTGAATCAGGACGTCGAATTCAAACCTGCTTGTTCCACAACATTTCTCTTGGGTCAAAGTGTATCGTTCAAACAGATGGGTGTGTTGTATTCACTTAAGAAAAAAAAAAATTATTCTTAATCCGAAAATTGTTCTGGAAACAAACTTCCAATTTTCTAAATTTACAAGGGAATTTTTTTTTTTAATTACCTTATTTGTTAAAATATATCATCAAAATAAGTTCTCTGATTAAACTGGTAAGATGAAGTATCTGTTTGAAGTCAGGCTGAAGTTTGCTTGTTGGTTTTAAACATGTTGAAGGTTAACTGGAGACTAAAATACACATTTTCTGTTTTACTTCTTCATCCAGACCAATAATATTGAACAACTCAAATAGTTTTATGACACTTAATAAACAAAATGTCCTGTTGGTGAACTCACATGATTATCTCAAGTTATCTCGTTTTGGAAAAAAAAAAACACAGTTTATGGACTGAGCAATGAATTCACTCAAATAAAATTTAGTTTTAGGTTTATTTAATGATCAACATGTTGACACAAAACACTGTGTGTGTGTGTGTGTGCGTGTGTGCGTGTGCGCGTGTGCGCGTGCGTGCGTGCGTGTGAGATTTCTTTCTTAAGTGAACACAACAACATTCTGGCATATTTGTTTTGCCTCTTGAATTCTCGTCACTGTGCCAACGAGACGGTGACTTTATCGTCACGGTGTATCGAAGCTCCTCCTGCTGCACTCATAAACTGTACAACAGCGGTTACCACGGTGACGGTGTATCGTTGCCTAGCAACAGACGAGTATTATCACGGTTGCCATATTGAATTTGTCTTGTTTGTTTTATTGACGACAGTATTGTGATTTTAATGTTTACCCTTCGAAACACAAACGGTGAATGAAAAGACGATTGACCTTTTTATACAACAAGCAGTCGCGCTGTTATTGTCATTATTAGTATTATTCCTAATAGTAATTGATCTGCTGGGATCCCATCGGTGTGTCAGTGTTGGAGGCGAAGCTCTCTGATTGGTCGATGAGTGGGAGCGTTGGCGGGTTTGTTACCGGCTGGCGGAGGCTCGTCACAGTCGGCAGTATTTTATGTTAGAATAAAGCGTTTACCAGACCGGAGCCACGCTGCAGTCCGACCGCCGTCACTTCCTGTTCCCAGGCGTCGCAGTCCGACTGTCGGTCAGCCAAAGCTACACACATTTTAACAACTTTTACCGATTTTAACACATTGCACTCAGGCGTGTAGCTCTGGTTTAGTCCGGTTTATTAAACAAAATAAAATGAAAACAATCCCCCAATGGTCTTCAAAGTGTGGGGCGGGTCTCCCCTGGGGGGGCGACAGAGAGCCCGATTTCCACCTTCACGATCATCTGGTTCCTTTTATTCTAGCGATTACATTTTCTTTTTTTTAGCTTTTAGTTCATCTGAGTTGAAACACAAAAAGAAAATGATTTCACTCAAACACAATCAAATTTACTCCTGAGGGTTTTGAGTGTAAGAGATGAGTTAAGCTTTTAAAAAAAGACTTTGTGTGACTGTTTCCCAGCAGTTGTAAAGTAAAGAAAGGTTAAGGTGAACCTGTGACGTGGCTCCAGCTCAGCAGGGGGCGCTCACCCACTCACTGTGAAAACCTCTAAATACTCTAAAGCAACACTTCATGTGGGGAGAAATAATAAACTCTGATGAATGAATGAATGAACGAGTGAATGAGCGAGTAAAAAAACGTGAGGCGTTTTGAATGAATGAATGAATGAATGAACTGTACAGAATGTAAGCGTGACGCTGATAGAAGAAGAAATGTCTGGACAGCTTTTTATTGGTGGAGTTTTTTGTTTTTTTTGGGGGGGATGAAGTGGTGAATCTGGTCCTGATGATTAAACACTCTGAGACAGACTGCTGCTGGTGACTGGCCTCGTTCCTCACACACACACACACACACACACACACACACACACACACACACACACACACACACACACACAGCATTAGATATTGTGTTGACAATATTTTTTAAAAGTACATAATACTAGTTTAAAATAAATCAGCCTAACCTCCAATAATAAGCAGAAGGACACTAACAACACATTATTTCCTTTCAAAGATATTCTTTTATACTTCAGACGTTAATTAATGCATTCTCCAACTTTCCTCGCCTCATTTAGTCCTGCAGTACCAGGTTAAACCACAAGATGGTGTATCGAGTCACCCACAAAGGCAGCAGCAGGAATATTTAACACAACGTCTGAAACTTTTCACTTCTGCAACCAAATCTTTTAAAAACAAGGCCACCGACAGACTGGCGCAAAAGTGACTCAACACTGCCACCCGATGTACAACAGAGGCATGACTTTAATAGTACTGAAGTTTTAGTGTCCCTTCAAAGTTGCATTTTTCGGTAAAAACATTCAATCTTTCTTTTCAGTTTTCCTCACTGTGTTGTCAGCTGTAAATATCTTTTTAAAATAAATGTCTTTCCAGAGTCCTTGATAGCTTAGTCCCCGGTTTGCCAACTTCCTCAAACCAGGACCTAAGCTGTTTGGACTTCCCCAGGGGGGCTGAGAAGTGTGGAGCACCGATAACTGGCACACACTCTCTGGTCCCTCTTTTTGAAGATGGCGACCACTACCCCGGTCTGCCAGTCGGATGGTACTGTACCCGAGGTCCATGCGATACTGTGGACACGTGTCACTGATGCTTTCTTTTCTGATCTCCAGCAGAGCTGTGAACTCGTCAATACATCGCCTTGTATATGACCATAAGCAAAGTCTTAAAATTCACAATCAAAATGGAAAAATTCTGATCATAAAATCAAAAACAAAATCGTCATTATTAAACATGCGATTCATATGCGAATCTGATTTAAATGATTTATACTTTCAATAATTATTTTTTTTGTGAGTCACATGCACACACACACTGAGTCACATGCACACACACACTGAGTCACATGCACACACACGCTCTTCTGATCTCAGGTATGTATCGGCTCAGAGGGGTTTTCTGCTTCGGTCCCTGCTTGTTTCAGCGGGTCTGACCTAGTGTGTGTGTGTGTGTGTGTGTGTGTGTGTATATATGTGTGTGCGCGCAGGGTGTGCTGACCTCCACCTGCTGGACATGCTGAGCCCGATGGAGAGGAAGAGGCAGGGTTACATCCACGAGCTGATCGTCACCGAGGAGAACTACGTCAACGACCTGCAACTGGTAACAGAGGTGAGAATCTGCCGCGCCTTTATTTCTGTGTTCATAAGAGAAATGTTTCCATCGTGTTTTCCACAAAAGTTCTTACATTACAAATACTGTGTGTGTGTGTGTGTGTGTGTGTGTGTGTGTGTGTGTGTGTGTGTGTGTGTGTGTGTGTGTGTGTGTGTGTGTGTGTGTGTGTGTGTGTGTGTGTGTGTGTGTGTGTGTGTGTGTGTGTGTGTGTGTGTGTGTGTGTGTGTGCAGATCTTCCACAAGCCTCTGTTGGATTGCGAGCTGCTGACGGAGAAGGAAGTGGCGATGATCTTCGTCAACTGGAAGGAGCTCATCATGTGCAACATCAAACTGCTCAAGTAAACACACACACACACACACACACACACACACACACACACACACACACACACACACACACACAGTGTCAGTTTGATCCCAGCTGAAGGCTTTTCATGGCTTTCCAGGGCTCTGAGAGTCAGGAAGAAGATGTCGGGCGACCGGATGCCGGTGAAGATGATCGGTGACATCCTGACCAATCAGCTGCCTCACATGCAGCCGTACATCAGGTTCAAACTCCTCCTCCTCCTCGTTTCAATTCTTCACAAACTTCTCTTGATTCCCTTTCTTTTAAGTACATTTGATCGCGTTGCATCCCCCTTCTGCAGATTTTGCTCGTGTCAGCTGAACGGCGCGACGCTGATTCAGCAGAAAACCGACGACAACCCGGAAATCAAGGATTTCCTGAAGGTATGAACAACATGCAAACTCTGCGCATGCATGAGACAGTGCGGAAAGTAACTGTGTGTGTGTGTGTGTGTGTGTGTGTCTGTGTCTGTGTCTGTCTATGTGTGTGTGTCAGAGGCTAGCCATGGATCCCAGGTGTAAGGGAATGCCTCTGTCCAGTTTCCTGCTCAAGCCCATGCAGAGAGTCACGCGCTACCCGCTCATCATCAAAAACGTACGTGTCGTCTCCGAGCGCGTCTCGCCCGCGGACTCCGCCTCGCCCGCTCACCTTGTGTTTGTGACTGACTTTACAGATCCTGGAAAACACTCCAGAGTCTCATCCAGACCACAGCCACCTGAAAGCTGCTCTGGAGAAAGCAGAGGAGCTGTGCTCACAGGTGAAGCAAAACACACACACACACACACACACACACACACACACACACACACACACACACACCTGAGAGTGTGAACCTGACAGCCCGGGTCACGATGCTCTATAACCTGGATGTTAGGGGACAAAGATGCTCTATAATCTGGATGTTAGTGGAGGAAGATGCTCTATAACCTGGATGTTAGTGGAGGAAGATGCTCTATAATATGGATGTGAGTCGGAGGAAGATGCTCTATAATCTGGATGTGAGTCAGAGGAAGATGCTCTATAATCTGGATGTTAGAGGAGGGAGGTGCTCTATAATCTGGATGTGAGTCGGAGGAAAATGCTCTATAATCTGGCTGTTAAAGGAAGATGCTCTATAATCAGTTTGATGCTGCCAGGCTGAAGGCGTCTTTAGTTTCCCGTCATCTTAAGTGACTAAGAACAAAGGAACTATTTGTTTTCAGGTGAACGAAGGCGTCCGAGAGAAGGAGAACTCCGACCGGCTGGAGTGGATTCAGGCTCACGTTCAGTGCGAGGGCCTGTCAGAGGTACCACAGATCAACGTCCCGTCTCCCGTCGCCGCGGCGACATCTCACTGCTCTTTCATTCGTCAGCCGTCGGCGAACTGAGCCAAACCGAAGCATCTCAAACAAACTTGTTTCTCTTCTTCCAGCAACTGGTGTTTAACTCGGTCACAAACTGTTTGGGTCCCAGAAAGTTTCTGCACAGCGGGAAGCTGTTCAAGGCCAAAAGCAGCAAAGAGCTCTACGGGTTCCTGTTCAACGACTTCCTGCTGCTGACGCAGGTCAGTGTGGGGAAGAAACCGAACAAGCGTCACACAAATCGATTGTAAAAAGTTAATTTCATTTCTAAACAGGAAGTGAAACTTTGTTCTTGATGTTGGTTTTTAGTTCAGTGTTGTTTCACTTAAAGAGACAGTAAATAAATAAATAAATAAATGTTCATTTATACTTCTTTCTTTTTCTTTTTAAGGTGACCAAACCTCTGGGCTTTTCGGGCTCCGACAAAGTTTTCTCCTCCAAAACACACCTGCAGTACCGCATGTACAAGACGGTGAGACACACACACACACACACACACACACACACACACACACACAACGTCAAAACTGCAGAGCGTGTGCGTGTTCCTGAATAACTGATGTCCGTGTTGATTTCCAGCCGATCTTTTTAAACGAAGTGTTAGTGAAGCTGCCGACGGATCCTTCGGGAGACGAGCCCCTCTTCCACATCTCACACATAGACCGGGTTTACACCCTGAGAGCCGAGAGCATCAACGAACGGTAACACACACACACACACACACACACACACACACACACACACACACACACACACACACACACACACACACACACACACACACACACACACACACGTGCATAGCCCCGACTGAGTTCACGAACGGATGCTCTGCGGTGCGTCGGTGTGCTCCCTTGCAGGACGGCCTGGGTTCAGAAAATCAAGGCGGCTTCGGAGCTTTTCATCGAGACGGAGAAGAAGAAGCGGGAGAAGGCGTATCTCGGTACCTGTCGCACATCGAGCTTTCTGTCTTTTTTTTTTTTTTTTTTTTTAAAGCAGTTAAGATGAAACGCTTAACGTTTTCGTCTCTGTGACAGTGCGTTCGCAGAGAGCGACCGGCATCGGCCGACTGATGGTCAACATCGTGGAGGGAATCGAGCTCAAACCCTGTCGCTCTCACGGTGGATATTCTACCATTGACCTGTGGAAATGTCTGAGAGGTTTTTTTTTTTTTTCCTGGTTAATTGAATGATGAGCTGCTGTTTTCCAGGGAAAAGTAACCCGTACTGCGAGGTGACCATGGGCTCCCAGTGCCATATCACTAAAACGTTGCAGGTGACGTCACACTTCCTCTCATGATTTTTATTTCATGATTAGCCGAGGTGTCGAACTCATTTCAGTTCAGGTTCCACATTCAGGCCTGGTTCATTCTGAACCTCTCTCTCTCTCTCTCTCTCTCTCTCTCTCTGTGTCTCTCTCTCTCTCTCTCTCTCTGTGTCTCTCTCTCTCTCTCTCTCTGTGTCTCTCTGTGTCTCTCTGTCTCCCCCTGCAGGACACGCTGAACCCGAAGTGGAACTCCAACTGTCAGTTCTTCATCAAGGACCTGGAGCAGGACGTCCTCTGTGTCACTGTGTTCGAACGGGACCAGTTTTCTCCCGACGGTGGGTTTGTCTTCTCTCACATCCTCCAGACGCGAATTGTACAAAATCTTCAGGGATGATTCGTCATCATCCAAGGACCAAGCTTATTAGATTTTGCGACGTTAACGGCTAATCCCCAAAAACTGCAAAAAAATAAAAAAATTTCCCTCACAGAGCGGATGAGCAAGGCACCTCATTGAATAGATCAGAGGAGATCAGCGTCTGTTGCCATGGAGACACTCCCTGCTCCGCACACTGATGTAGCTACCTGACCCAGCTAGTTAGCATCGATATTAGCTAACAGCGATCATGCTAGCGATGCTCACTCGGTTCCGCAAACAAACGTGTCGTTGGCGATAGTCTGCGCTCTACCTAGTGTAGCTCTAGTTCATTCATTCCCACCTCATCCTGATTTCTGCTCCAGACTTCCTGGGCCGGACCGAGATCCGCCTGGCCGAGATAAAGAAGGACCAGGGCTCGAAAGGACCAATCACCAAGCGGCTGCTGCTCCACGAGGTTCCCACCGGAGAGATCGTGGTCCGACTGGACCTCCAGCTCTTCGAGGAGCCCTGAAGCCCCACGAGGCCCCGGGACTGACAGACCTGGTGTGGACCTGACGGCTGAGCTGGATCAGACTGGACTTGGGGGGGGGGGGGGGGGGGGGGGGTCAGACTGGACTGGGGATGGGGGGTGGGGGGTTGGGGGTGGGGATCGGACTAAACTGGAGGATCAGGTTTGTGTGGGTAATGCTGAGCAGTACGAACAGAATGACACTAATGTGAGTTATCAGGTTTCCTGTTTGTCACTTCCACTGATCTATCATGAACTCATGATCTCCTCTTGTCCCATTCAAAGCTTCTAAAGAGGCGGTGAGCGATAACGCTGCCACGCCTCTGCCGTCCAGTGGGCGGCGGTGTCGAGTTGAAACCTGCTCGTCACGTAGACGACACCACCGCGCGGTAGAGCGAAGCTTGACGCCATCTCCACCTTTGACTCAACACACCATCTTGTGGTTGAAACTTGAACTGCAGGGCTAAAATATTCCGGCAGCTCGTCATGGACGTGTCGGCAAAACGACTGAGAGCGTCGTCTAGTCTCATTTGGCTTTGTTTTCTGTGTTATTACGATCGGAGGTACTTTTATTATTTTAGTCTCCACAGACGTCGGCCTCGGGGGCCGAGATATGAGCAATATGTAAACCACTTACCCAAGTCTCATTAGGAGAGGAGAAAACGGTGGAAACGATCAACTCATTGTCTTAATTCTCTGGTACATATCAGATGAGTGGAAATGATATTAAATAAATGTAAAATAACGTCTTTACGGGAGTAAATTCCACACCACTAACGTCTTAATTAGATTGTTGTTCGACCTGTAGGGATCCAGTCCGTTAATCCTCCTTCAGTCTGGTTCAGCTCGCTGCTCGGTCCAAGTGTTTCCTCTCTCCTTCATCCCTTCATCCCCTTCATCCCACACTCTCACACACTCCAGTGACAATCCAGCCCTCGTGTGTGTGTGTGTGCGTGTGCGTGTGCGTGTGTGTACAGGAGTGTCGACAGGCTAATCGAAGGCACGCTTCAGTCTGTATTTTTCTTTTATTCCAGTCTCATCAACTCTTCTTCGTTGGTTTTGTTTCGGCGCGCCGCCCCGACGTTTCTCCCATGAAGTGCTAACTATGTACAGGTTTTAACGAGAAATGCTAACGATGCCAATAAGCTGTAAATCCCCACAGATTCTACGACGCGTCGGGATGTTTGCGTGCGAAACTCTTCGCCGAGGATAACGTGAAAAAATTAAAAAAGAATGTCTTAAATTTTCAGAGGTTTTTAATGCACACGGGGTGGGGAGGGGGAGGGGTTGGGGGTCGACGGCTGGTCAGTCTCTGTCAGAGACCAAAAGTCCTGCGTATTTGCGTTGGCCTCGGACGCCCCGAGGAGAAACTCTACTGTGTGTCGACACTCCCCGCACTTTTAAACGCAGTCGGATTTCAGAGCGGCGCAGGACACGACGGACGTTTATCACACAGCCGCCACTTTGAGTAATCAGAGGAGGAAAATGTACCTGGAAGACGACGATAAAAACACATAAAAGAAAGATATCATTCTTAAATGTCATAACCTTTAGGAAACTGTTTTTCTTTTTTTTTTAGGCTTGTTAACTCAAGAACGTTTTTATTTTGGGGGCGTTGTTTCGAGGTTTGGCCAGCAGGGGGAGTTTTTAAAGAAAGAAATGTTTCCACAAACTATGGATATGCTGAATCAACACATTTATGTACTACAAATACTGTGTACCGAACCTTCATCTTCATGCTAACTGATGAAATAGCATTTACTGTATGTTGCCATGCACTCGTTTTTTTTTTTTTTATCTAGTTTTGGCGTAAAGTATCAAAACTACTGGAATCAATGACTGTTTGACGTTTAAAAAACATGTTAACTTCTTGTTACCATGGTGATAATTAAACACATAATTACCATAGTGTGGGTGGAGTTTGGCCAGATTGGGCAGAACTCCACAGTTTTAGTCAAAATAACCCTCATCCCTGTCAGTTTTATCGTGGCCACTAGAGGTCGCCTTTATTCTTTTTATTTTTGATCCTCATTTCGAGGTCTAATAAAATGAAAGAGTTTGCAGCAGTTTGCATTAGTCATCATCAAGGTGATTCGCAGAAGAGTAGAATTTACCGAGTATTTTAATAACAAAACAACACGCCGATATTTTTGCCAATATCGAGTGTCGTTCTGCCCTCAACTCAGCTGAAAGCTTAAAGTGGCGTGAAAAGGTACGCCGATTAGCCCCTGAAGGCTAATTGTGGCAGCTATGCGTGTAAATGTGTATTGTAACGTTAAGTACTTCCTCCACTTGGCGAGGATCTTGCGAGGAAATATTTGAAAGGCGACACGTGCGAGTGGCTGCGGACTTCAGGTGCCTTCGTACGGACGAGCTAAAGCATTTGGTTATCACATCTTTTTATTTTTTTTTAATTTACAAAGCATATCATCGACTTCATTTCTCACGTCGAGACTCAGGAGTTACTTTAAAACGTTCCTCGTACATTTTTCCGACCTGAGTATTCGAGATGGCGCTACCGTTACCTAAAGGTTGTAGATATGTTACTTAGCTAGGTACTCGGCCGGGTTAGTTAAGCTAGTTAGTGAATTTTAATTTAACGCCACGGTTACATGACTACTGAGACAACAGTTACCTTCGCGACCAGCCACTGTCCAATCAGGAGTCGCCGATCCTCAGCCAGCTGTCGGCAGCTGGGCGGTGGAGGGAGGTGCGAGTGAATGATGATGATGATGATGATGATGATGATGATGATGAGGAAGTTGTTTTACATGCCCCTCCCCCCTCCTTTCCACTCCGTACTGAAGCTACCCCGGTTGGAAGGATTCTTCCTGTCGGCCTTCCAGGTTGTGTATAATACTGCTGTTATCTGAGAGTTAATATATGAGCGCCGCGAGGCGACCCAGACGGCCTGCTGGTAATTATCACTGTAGAAGATGAAGATGTATGTTGTTGTCTTTCAATGTTCAGAATAAACTTCAGTTGGACCAAAACCTGACTCGCCTGTGCTGCTGTCCACGTTACATCTTTTCCTCCATCTGAAGAGGTTTGCTAAATGTAAAACAGGGTGAAGCAGCTTTTAGTTGCTCCCGTCTCACCTGTGGAACAAACTTCCTGAACACCTGAGGACTGCTGACACACTCTCTTCTTTTACATCAGGACTTAAAACACTATTGTGTGATCACACTTTTCATTGTTTTATTCATTGTTTTTGATACAAAACAGAAAGTTTTGGAATTCTTGAATGAAAGGGAGCAGAAAGAAGATTAATTTATACAATCTGCCCCCTTTACCTGAATTAATCCTCATTGAAAATTAAAAGCAAACGGCAAATATCAAACAAAAAGTCTCTACAGTCGGAGCGGCTTAGCAAAAATAAAACAAACAAACCAATCAAAAATGTAAAATAAATACATGAACAGTTTGTTTCTCCTATGGAATTTTTTTTATTTCAATTAAAAAAAACTTTTTATCTTTTTTATTTTATTTTTTTAAATCTACTGTGTTTTAGAATATTTTGCTTCCTTATCTAGTTTGTTCTATAGTTGGACCCCTTTTACGGAAATGCTGCATTGCCGTACTTTGGTCCTAAATTTTGGCGACTTGATTTATTTTGAACATTGATGGAGAAAAGTTCTTTGAGTTTCATACATAAGAGTGCTATAATCAAAAATGTCACTTTAAACAACAGATTCTTGTGATTATATTACCTTAATGTTTTAAGGTTAAGCTTCTCAATATCTTTGTTTTAATTGATCTCCTTATAAATATGTGAAATGTAGGTAAATTGCCTAAATCAATACTTTATTCTTATGTGAGCACAATAACAAGAAAATACAGATAATAAAGGATCAAAAAATTTAAATGTTATCTGGAAGCTCTGAATCAAACAAAAGTAGATTACTGTTTAAATATGAATAACTTGAGAAGAAAATGATTCATATTTTGAGCGCTCTACCCATTGAGCACTTCTTTTATTCTGAAAGTCTCCCCCGGAAGTAGTTTTATCCAATGTTGACAATGCCCGAAGGTGCTCGCTGAGACCTTCATGTCTCTGTAAAACCGGCTTAGATAAACAGTCCGAACCGGACCAGGTGGTTCTTCGGATCCAGGTCGACAGAGGAAGAAGGTACGGGTCGATAATCAGTCTGAATTCGATCAATAATGTGGGAGATCCTGGAGAACCCCGGAGTGTCCAGGGGAGTAAAACTAACGCCCCCCCTCAGCGCGGGGACATTCAGTACTTTTCTCCAGATGCTTCACATTCCTCACCTGGACCTGCCGGACTTTAATCACTGTTTTTATTCTGTTTTCCGACAGAAACTGCACTTAATTTGAGTCAACATGGCGGCAGTGCTGTGCAGGAGAGGCGCACAACTCTGTGTAAGAAGTTTTCACCCAACTCACTAACTCATTAAATCATTAACTCATTAACTCACCAGCTCATTGACTAATGGACACTTTCAGTAACTCACTAACTCATTAATTCATGTGCATAATGCAGGTATAATAAACAAAACGTCTGTGGCCCGCAAGAGGCTCCAGTCCGTTCTGTCAAACCACCGAGCAAATAGTGAAAATGTCAAAGAAAATGTGGATTTTTGAACAACTTTCTATGAATGTTCATAAAATTTTAATTAAAATACAGTAATGGTTTAATGCAGCTCTGTATAATCCTTTAACATATTATTTCTTTATATTTAATTTTTATTCTGGCTCATGTGATATTTAAATATTCTATTCTGTGTGGAGCAACACTAAGAATTTCCCATCAATTCTATTCTATTCTATTCTAACACAATAAAAGAAGTTGGAAGTATAAAAAAATGTGTGTGTGTGCGTGCAGTGTGTTCACAGGGAGTTGTACAAAGTTGTATGGAGGCCTCAGACTGTGTGTTTCAGCTCCAAACCAACAGAAAGAAAACAACCGCGCAGGACACACATCAGTAAGAACACACACACACACACGTACACACACATACACACACACACACACACACACACACACACACACACACACACACACACACACACACACACACACACAAACACTGCTGTGATTTGCTGATATTCCAGTCAGTCAAGGAGGAAAATGTGTCGATAAATGAACACAGATATTAAAAGAGAGTCACTGCAGTGATTTAGTGATTCAGGTGACATTAGTGATAATTTGTTATGACAATAAGCTACTTTTTATTTCATTTTCTTCTGGCAGAGAAAGCAAAACCTCAGCCTCCAGTCGACGTCAATGCCCTGGTGGAAAAACTATTTTCCCTGACGAGGTCGGACGTAGTGCCCTCTAAAGGTTGGTTCATTCAGAACACAGCGCCCCCTAAAGGTTGGTTCAGTCATGATGCAGCGCCCCCTTAAGGTTGGTTCAGTCAGGATGCAGCGCCCCCTAAAGGTTGGTGTAGTCAGGATGCAGCGCCCCCTAAAGGTTGGTATTGTCAGGAAGCAGCGCCCCCTAAAGGTTGGTATAGTCAGGATGCAGTGCCCTCTAAAGGTTGGTTCAGTCAGGATGCAGCGCCCCCTCAAGGATCGTTCAGTCAGAACGTAGCGCCCCCTAAAGGTTAGTTCAGTCAGGATGCAGCGCCCCCTCAAGGATCGTTCAGTCAGAATGTAGCGCCCACTAAAGGTTAGTTCAGTCAGGATGCAGCGCCCCCTCAAGGATCGTTCAGTCAGGATGCAGTGCCCACTAAAGGTTAGTTCAGTCAGGATGCAGCGCCCCCTCAAGGATCGTTCAGTCAGAACGTAGCGCCCCCTAAAGGTTAGTTCAGTCAGGATGCAGCGCCCCCTCAAGGATCGTTCAGTCAGAATGTAGCGCCGCCTAAAGGTTGGTATAGTCAGGAAGCAGCGCCCCCTCAAGGATCGTTCAGTCAGAATGTAGCGCCCCCTAAAGGTTAGTTCAGTCAGGATGCAGCGCCCCCTAAAGGTTGGTATAGTCAGGATGCAGCGCCCCCTCAAGGATCGTTCAGTCAGAATGTAGCGCCGCCTAAAGGTTGGTATAGTCAGGAAGCAGCGCCCCCTCAAGGATCGTTCAGTCAGAATGTAGCGCCCCCTAAAGGTTAGTTCAGTCAGGATGCAGCGCCCCCTAAAGGTTGGTATAGTCAGGAAGCAGCGCCCCCTCAAGGATCGTTCAGTCAGAATGTAGCGCCCCCTAAAGGTTAGTTCAGTCAGGATGCAGCGCCCCCTAAAGGTTGGTATAGTCAGGATGCAGCGCCCCCTCAAGGTTGGTTCATTCAGAACTTAGCTCCCCCTAAAGGTTGGTTCAGTCAGGACGCAGAGCCCCCTAAAGGTTGGTTCAGTCAGGATGCAGCGCCCCCTAATGGTTGGTTCAGTCAGGACGCAGCGCCCCCTAAAGGTTGGTTCAGTCAGGATGCAGCGCCCCCTAAAGGTTGGTTCAGTCAGGACATTTGCACTTTTCAAGGGAAGTTTCATCAGAATGTTGACTTTGCGATGATGATAAACTTCATCATGCAACTCTTCTAAACTCATTTGTTCTGCCTCTTTCTGTCCCCTCGTGTCTGTCGTTCGTCCTGCAGCTCGAATCGCCAGAGGCATTCAGAAACCTCCCCCCGCCTCCTCAGTGACCCCCTCCAATGTTCCTCCGGTTGCCTTCTCTCCTTCGTCTCGTGTTAAAGAAGATCATAACGATGCCTTGAATTCTTCTTTCACCACCGTACAACCAAAGGCTGCATCACCAGCAAACCCAGAGCCTCTTGACTCGCATGCACAAACCCCCCCGGCGGACGAGGGACAAACTTTCTCCAAAACCACAGAGACCAAAACAGACACTGCCTCAGAGTCCTCGTCATTTCCAGCTGCATCAGTAGAAATTCTCACAATAACAACAATAGAGTCTCAGTTAGAGTCTCAGCTTCCTCCTGGAAACGCTCCTGAATCAAGTGCTTCAGTTGTTGAGGGTCCAGTAGAGCCTTCGCTCGACGTTTACGTTAATAATACAATAACTAGAGGGGCAAACTCAGAAGTGATTCATTTAGCTACAACAGTAGATTCTGCTGTAAAATCACCAATAGAGTCCAGCATTGCTCCCGAAGAATCACTGCCAGCTGGACTTCCTGTTTTTGAGGGACCAGTAAAGCCTAATAAAATAGAATCCATTAACTCAGCCTTGGGGACGTTTGGCATCTTAGAAGGAGAAGCCGAAGAACTCTTAATAAAACCCCAACTAGAATCCCCAGTAGAGTTCAGCCTTCCTCTTGTTGAACCCCTACAAAGTCTAGTAGAGTCTTCAATAGATGTTACAATTGATAATACGCCTCAGGAACAAAGTGCAGATACTGTGGTAAATGCCTCACATGCTGCAGGAGTAAAATACTCAACACAAACTACAGTAGAATCACCAGTAGAGTCTTGGGGAGAACCCCTAGAAGCTGAAGCTTTAATTACCAAAAGTCAAGTTGAGTGCACAATAGATGTTACAATTGAAAATGCACACCAAGAGGTCCAAGCTAAAGGTATAGATATAAACGATACTGGGGCACATGCTGCAGGGATAGAATACTCATCAGAAAGTACAATAGAATCAGGAGTAGAGGCGAACCTGTCAATGGAAACTTTACCTGAAGGAGCAGGAGAGGTTACAGTGGACGATACAACTGTGCTAACTATCAGCACACCCGTTGCCATAGAAGAACATCAAATAGAAACCACAATAGAACAAGCAGATAGTTTCTTTAATGGTACAGTAGAGTCTATAATAAAGGACAAAGAAGCCGACGGTATCTTACTTATGGATTCCTTCCAAAATGCTCAGAAACTCGTGTCCTCGCCTTTCGGGAATGCGACAGAAGCAGCGTCGGGAGGTTTTGCCGTTTTAAAGGAGGCAGAGAAAGAACCCGTGAAAATGACGCTGGAGTCGATGACGCTCTATTCCGTCACGGTCTCAGTCGAGTCTTTTAAAACCGACGAGTTCCTCAGAACCAAATCCGAACTGGACGAAAAAGCTGCGCTGGTCCAGGCGACCGAGGACGAAGGTGCGGCCGAGGGTGAAACAGACACCGTGGACGACGGGGAAACCCTCACGGACGTCCTCGCGAGGTGGGAGTCTCTGTCCGACGACCTTGAAGGGTTAGAAGGGGAAAGTGGCTCTTTGGTAAATGAGCTTCTTTGCTCCGTTCCGACAGCGGTTCCCCAAACGCCAGATTTGCCTGAAGCCGCTCAGGGAGACTCTAATCCAGGGGAAGAAGTCGCCGCCATGACACTGGAGTCAGTAACTTTAGAGGAGGTCAAGGGAGAAGTCGAACGTCTTGAAACCAAAGTCTTGCATGAAACCCGTGAGTCCCTGGAGAAAGAAGCTGAAGAACTGGTGAAAGAGGAGAAGATGCAAGTGGAAACGACAGGAGAGGAGGTGGAGTTTTTTGAGGATATGACAGGGGCCGGATTGTTAACGATGGACTCTATCGATGAAGCTACGGACGCTATAGAAGCGGAGACGTCGGTCATGATGGAAGCGATGTTCGGTTCCGAACAAGGACCGAAGCAGACGACTGACGCTCCGCTGAAGGAACCGCAGCCTCGGAATGACGGGATGGGTCGGGAAGAAGAGTCGGATCAGGACGGAGCGGATGTTTTGGAGGCCATGTCGCTGGAGGCTGTGACTTTAGCTGAAGTTGAGGCCTCTTTGGGAACTCTGGAGTTCATGAGTGAAACCGCTGACTACCTGGAGAGAGAAGCCCGAGTTCTTGTTGGTGAACAGAAGATGGATATTGAGGACGAAGTAGTGATTGAAGAGACGACTGAAGGTGTGACCATCGAGCCTTTGTCTCTGCCTGAATGTGAAGATCTGGAGACGGACGCGCTGATGGAGGAGCTGCTCTTTGCCATTCCCGGACAAACGGCCGTTGTAAGGGACGGTCGGATCGTTCAGGAGGGTCCAGAGATCCAAACAGGTAAACACTCCCCTGCCGCCCAGTCCCAGATTGTTTCCTTCAGTCCCGTCAAGCTTTTCTGTCACACAAATTTAACACCTGCAGTTAATTTTCTCCGCCTCCACCTACTGACGCTTTAAAATCACGGTGGACCTGCAATGCTGGGGAGGACAAAGTGAGTCCAGGTGTCTCATGTTTTTCTGATTTTCAGACGTGGATCCAGTACAGAGACTCTTCCTGCAGAAGATCAGAGAATACCATCAAACATACAGGTAAGAGTCACGACGAAGAGAATCTCATTTATTTTACGTTATTTTCTTATAAATGACACGTTGTAGAATTATAACGACAAATAAGACACAGTCATTTCAAGACACTTTTACAGAGTAAAACCAAGGATTGACTGAGAAATCTGCAGAACCAGGCTCAGACTAGAAAAGCAGACTTGGTGTTGTGAACACACAAGTTGAAACAGGGTTTCCGAGTGTAGATGGAAGCAGACTGAACAGTTTCCGTGTCACTTTGCCCTGTGAGGTTGAACGGCGAGCAGATCCAGCAGGACGAGCGGCTCTCCGAGGAGACGGACAAACTCCAGAAAGTGTTCGGAGGAGGAGACCTGACAAGCTTCCCTCACTTTCACTTCCCCGGTGAGACATGGACGGAGACGCGCTGCTTTTCTACTCATTTTAGCCCCCGTTTCCATGACGACGTTTGAAAACGCTGCAAACGAAACCACACACACACACATGCAGCAGAGAACAATATGCTATAAACATTAACAATGGGCGAACACGGACATTCATATCAATTCGTATCCACATTTATTCTCCCAATTTTTGGGGGGAATTTTGGTTGTAGAAAGTTTTTTTCCTCACGCTTCTCACGATCTAAAACTAAAGAATCTCATATAATATTATAAAATGTAGTTTTTAGTCACACGGATAAAAAAAATCGATAAAGTTTGCACATTCAAATTAATCCATTATAATTTCATTGTGTGATAAATTGATGACTTTGTTTATATTATTCAAATTATATTTTTCTATTTTCAGTCTTTTGTTGCTTTTGTTATTTAATTTGTTTATATTTTGAAATGTCTTTATTTGTATTTTGTTCCACCTATTTTTAATAATCGTTCTTATGATAATCATATTTTTTTAAATCATACAATCGCAGCACATATTTGTATTTGTTTTTGAAAAGAGCAATAACAACATAATCTGTTCTTCCATTATTGTCACACAATAATAATAATAATAATGATAATGATTATGGCCATTAAAAATGTGCTTCCTGTTTGGGACACCACAGCTTCGTAGAGGTGAAAGGCTTGTTTTTGAATTAAATCAGTAATTTAGTAGGAATGTGAGAGGAAAAGCTGAGTGGATCCACCTCGTCGGTGCTGCTGCTCGCTGGATAATCCCATTCACCAGGGAGCTTATCAGGTGTATTTTTAACTGGTGATGCTGCTGCTCCTGACAGTGATTAATGTGTGTTTTCTGAGCATGTGTGTGTGTGTGTGTGATCACACACTCCTGCTGTTTTCTCCCCAGAGCCTGAAGTGGACCAGGACTCCAAATAATCCTGGACCGGGACTCCAAATAATCCTGGACGCTGCTTCACACTGTGCTCGTCTTTCACACGTCACTCATTACATTTCATTTCTCACGAGTTCAGTTCGTCCTGTTCGCTGATCAATATGAACGTATTATTGGTGGGAAAGGTTTGACCACCTGGAGGACAAAGCTCCTCTCCTCTGATTGGCTGTGGGACTGAAGCTCCTCTCCTCTGATTGGCTGTGGGACTAAAGCTCCTCTCTTCTGATTGGCTGTGGGACTAACGCTCCTCTCCTCTGATTGGCTGTGGGACTGAAGCTCCTCTCCTCTGATTGGCTGTGGGACTGAAGCTCCTCTCCTCTGATTGGCTGTGGGACTGAAGCTCCTCTCCTCTGATTGGCTGTGGGACTAAAGCTCTTCTCCTCTGATTGGCTGTGGGACTAAAGCTCCTCTCCTCTGATTGGCTGTGGGACTGAAGCTCCTCTCCTCTGATTGGCTGTGGGACAATTTTATATTTGTGTTTTAAAGAACACAAATATTTTGGGGAGAAACATATTAGACGCTGCACTTTTTCAAATTTTCTCTATAACTTGTTTAACTCAGATGCACAAATATGTTTTGCATCAAATAAATATATTTTTTTGTGTGTGTGTGTGTGTGTGTGTGTGTGTGTGTGTGTGTGTGTGTGTGTGTGTGTGTGTGTGTGTGTGTGTGTGTGTGTGTGTGTAAGAGAGGATTTTTACACCTGCATTTAAGAATCTGAATGTGTAAGTGTTGTATTTGTGGAGAGAAAAAAGTCTAAAAGTACACAACTCAGATAGTTTGTGACATAAAAGTGACTGTACACAACTTCCACTGTTACAGGTGCTCAGACCGTTTTCACCAATAACACCTTCGTCCGTGTGTTTTAACTTGAGGCTGCACAGTGGGTGTAGTGGAGTGCAGTGGTTTGCACGCTGCCTCCAAGAAGATCTACAGTTTGAATCTGGGTTTGTGGATTTTGCATGTTCTTCCTTTGTGTGTGTGTGTGTGTGGGGGGGGAGACTGGATTTGTAAAGCGGATTATATAAAGTCCTTAAATATGCTTTAAAATATCCATGACTGTAACAACAATTAAAGCACTAAAGTGACATGGGAAGATTCCTGCTTTAAAATGCCTTAATATTTGGTTGTAAAAATGTATATTTTGTTAATTTGAGAAGCATCAGGACACTTTGCGAACTTCTGGTTTATATTCGTTCAGACTTGCCAAAGTTCACGCTCACTGAAATGTGTTAACATGAGCCGGGTTATTCTCTGCAATAATAAACTTTATTTTAATAAAACTGCACGTTTTAAAGTCTGTTTATTTCCTAAAGTTCACTATTAATGTTTGTGATTAAACTCAAATTACAGCATCACCTAATTTTTAAAGCAGTTTGATCAGAACCATTAAATTAATTAAAATAAAAAATCACTTTTAAATACAATTTTCAGACAAGTCAGGATTGTTTAAGTACATGAGCACAATTCCAAAAGGTGTACAAATTTAGAAAACCTGAACATGCTGGATATTTCTAAAGAGCTCGTTATTAATCATTTGAATGTTTTTCCCCAGAATTTCTCTAAACAAAATCTAATTCTTCAAAGTACTGAGACAGGAAATGATCTCAGATCAAATAAGGACACGAGGAAGTGATATTCGTTCAAACAGATTGCATTAACCTTATGAACTTCTCTGGGACTGTGAATTGATTCAGATTATTTCTCACTGAGTGAATATTTTCTAGACATTGATGAGTTTTCATGTAAATCTGATAAAAAAATTAACTGTGGTGTTCCACAGGGGTCTGTAGTAGGCCTCAGACTTCTTCGTCTTTACCACTTGGAGATGATATCAGAACAGAAACATCTTCCAAACAAAACTATACCCAGCTACATGATTGATAATCAACATAATACCCCAAATAAGCATTTTGATATCAAATTAATGCAACGTCTTTCTTTATTACAAACATATCAGCAGCTCAACCAAAATGTAAAGGACACTCTAAAGATTCATTACAAACATGGATCCATCTTCTGCTCCACGTGTCCCGGTCAGGGTCGCGGGGCACTGGAGCCGATCCCAAATAATTGTGAAATAAACTAAAGAATTAAAGTGCAAAAATATATGTTATGATGTATTCCACAGAGCGTGGCTAATAACCAGCATATAATCAAACAAGGAGTAAGTCAGAACGGACCAGACTGGACCGTGTGGTGGGCTGGTTCTGGTTCTGGTTCTGGTCCGTGTGCCTGATGTTTGAAGCTCCTGATTGAACAGTAGGTGGCGCCGTTTACTGAGCATCTCTTCCACTCTGGCTTCATTAACTCTGTCTGTCTTCTTCTCCTGTCCTCCTTCAGTGCTGCTTCCTGCCTCACCTGTTTCCAGACTGTATCCGTCTGCACACACACACGTACACACACACACACACACACACACACACACACACACACACACACACACACACACACACACACACACACACACACACACACACACACACACACACACTTTCTGTGCCTCCGCAGGCTGACACAAGCGAGCTCTGCCAAGTCAATTCCCCCCTCAGTCACGACTCTGTCATCGAGCTGCTGTGAGTCTCACACACACACACACACACACACACACACACACACACACACACACACACACACACACACACACACACACACACACACACACACACACAGAGCAGAAAAATGAGTACACCTCCGCAATGCAATCTAAAAAGACAAACATGAGAATATGAGTGTAAATCACAGAAAGAGGATGAATGAGTGACTTGAGGAGAAAAACAGAGAACACGAGCTTCATATTCATTCATCCATTCATCATTCATTTGTTCACACATAGCTGTGACGTCATCTTTAAGAGGACGTCATCCTAAAGAGGTGGTCACTCAGACTGCCTGCTGTGCAGAATGCCTCTGTGTGTGTGTGTGTGTGTGTGTGTGTGTGTGTGTGTGTGTGTGTGTGTGTGTGTGTGTGTGTGTGTGTGTGTGTGTGTGTGTGTGTGTGTGTGTGTTTTCTCCACAGTTCATGTTCAACAACTTGATGAATGTGAGCGTTTGTATATAATCTGTATGGAATTTGTACATAATTTGCATATAATATGTATATAATTTTTGTAAAACCTGTACATAATTGGTATATAAATGAATATAATCTGGATTGAATTTGTATCTATTCTAATCTATTCTATTCTATTCTATTCTATTCTATCTGTACATAATCTGTATAGAATTTGTAAATAATCTGTATAGACTTTATCTTTAAACTGACCAATCAGAGTGTTTCTTCAGCCTCCGCCGTCCGCACACGCACTCCCTCTGACGTCACACAAACACGCGCGCGCGCTCACGCACGCACTCACCGCTGCGTGTGACACACAGCTGGTTAGCGGTTAGCAGCTAGCGGCTCGCGGTTAGCAGCTAGCGGTGCGTCGCTCCTCCTCTTCACCGGCGGCTGTAGCGGCTGGAGCGGCGGCGGAGCATCTCAACCCGAATCCAGCGCCTCTCCGCGGTGTTATGTGCGGACGCCGCGCTCGCTGAGTCACGGATCATCTGCTCGTCTCCTCGGCTGACCAGGAGCCGCCATGGAGTGCCGCGTCCTGTCCATACAGAGCCACGTCGTCCGGGGATATGTGGGCAACAAGAGCGCCTCGTTCCCGTTACAGGTACGTTCAACTCGCATGCATCCATTATCGGACGACACGACTCCGACGAGCGGAGCCTGCATGACAGAAATATATATTTTTTAACCCCTTTTAGCCTCTATAAACCTCTAAACTGCACACATTTGAATGTCACCTGCACATTTTAATCGCAAAAAGTTAGAGGAATCGGTCATCCGCTTCACCCGCAGCTGGATGAGATGATTTTAATCCGACTGTTGAGATTTTCGCTCATATTCGATGTTTCTGAGGCTTTTCTGTCAAACAGCCACCACATCTGAATCAGATCTGATCCACATCCGAACGAGGTCCGAACCAGATCTGAATAAGATCTGATCCACATCTGAACCAGGTCTGAACCAGATGTGCAGATCCTGCAGCTGGAGCTGTTTGTTTGTTTATTTATCTGGAGAGTGGAGAGCTGTCATCCTTCATGAGGACAAATCCAGGATTCCACTGAATGATCCAGGATTGATTCAAGGTCCTGGTCAAACTGATCAGATCCTGGTCCACATCCCGGGAGTCGAACCAGGGGTCCAAGTCTTCGGCTGTGCTCGTCCTGTCAAATTTAGATTCGCGCATGTCAAAGGAAATGAGACCTCTGTTTCAAGTGAAAACATCATTTTTGGGGAAATTTTACCACAATGCCATAATCCTGTAAGAATATAGTGACGCAACACATAAAATTAAAAATAAAAAACTATCGAAGCCATTTTTAAATGCTACGAACTAACTCCATCATCAACCGAATGAATTTCCAAAAATCGAAATTCTTTCACCAACTTCCTCCACGGATTCTGAGAATATAAGATGTTATTTCCGAGGTGAAGACGACAAAGACCGTTGGTTTTAAAGGGTTGATGAGGTGACTATCAACCACAATCGAACCAGAAACATCATGTATTTTGCGAGATTCTGACAAAGCTGTCTGCACACTGTTGAGCTCAGCTCAACTCGTGTCCTGTAACGACGTTGAGTCGACTCATTACTTTAACAGAAGCAATAAAAGCCTCCACCTGAAGGCAGAGTTCCTAAAGCTTTACATGAAGTCTTAAGGAGCCGTAGATTTGATGTTAAGTGAAAAAGACACAAGGGTTATTAGCTCCTCCCGGCCATGAGTTGCCTTTACGATCTCTAATGTTGACAATAGGACGATGGCAAATGATTGATTTGCATCTGTAATTACCTTGCTGGTAATTGTGCTGCTTCTAGTTCAGTGTGAGTCGGTTGGAGACGGCGAGGCTGTTCTCGGCCCACAGTGGATGTCCCATCATCTCAGAACGCAGTCACTTATTATTGTGAGAAGTTTATTTTTAGCCTGCGCAGCCCTCCAGGATCTATTCTGTGGTTTTCCTAATGGCTGCTGGGCTTTCAAGCGTGTCACCGAGGTTCAGCGCAGACACTAATGTTCAACTTCTCCGCCTGTTAAGGCCCGTTTGTACCAGCTCAGGTTCAAGCGTTGTTCCCAGTGTAGCGCGTTTACCCCGACAGTGGTCGATAACAAACCTCCACCGTGACCACGGTGGCCCGCTTCAACTTTGGTCAGCATCATTGAAAGAGTGTGTGTTTATACAGATTATCGATCTGCAGGGGGAAAAGGAGCTGCTGGAGCCGCACAACAACACTTAATGACAAACAAAAATGCACATTGATATTATTTTTTTTAAAGCTTGCAGCCGCAATTATTAATTCAATTAGGTATTATTTATATAGTGATAATTACCTCATAGCTGTTTTCAGTTTGCAGCTTTACATCCTGAAAAATATGGAAAGAACACAAACAAGTGGAAAGAAAAAAAAACCATATCAAACCGACATTCACAAGTCAAAGATGTCTGTTTGCACCAGGTTGGATCAGAGAAAAAACAAAAGGACAAAAGCAGAAAACAAAAGGACAAAAATCGAGAAAAAAAAAAAGACAAAGATAAAAAAATGAAAGGACAAAAATAGGAAACAAAGGGACAAATATAGACAATGAAAGGACAAAAATATAAAATGAAAGGAAAAACATTGAAAAGACAAGGACAAAAATAGAAAAATGAAAGGAGAAATGGACAAAAATAGGAAAACTAAAGGACAAACAGAAAATTAAAGGCAATAGATAGAAATGGACAGAAGTCCAGTAGAGTGGAGGAAGAGAGAAGCTCTCCCAACAGTCTGTGGCTTCATTTACACCACAACTGAAAACGATTTGTTTTTGCCTTTTCATTTCAAAACAGTTTTGCGGTTACATGGAAAGGGTTAAAAAAAGATGCCCGTTCCCATGGAAACAACATAAGCACTGAAAACTATGTAGTTTTCATGCCAGGCCACTAGTTGGTGCTGTTGGTTGTTTATGTAATGTAACCACACACATGCAGAAGAGAACACGATGCCTTTTGATCTATCCTGCAAATTTATTTTCGCAACACTGCCCCCATGGCCACTGATGGTACTGCAACATTTACCCTTTACTATCCATTTTCAGCCGTCACAATAGCAGTTCAATAAAAATCTGAATTTTTCTGGCAGACCTGCAGACTAACATCTGTACCACATTTACTTTGTCTTCCATCATTTTGGTCCTTGTACTCATCACGTAAAGCCTCTTATAAACCGACTCACAACTATATTCATGGTTGAATTGAAGTGTGTATGTATGTTGGGATTTGTTAGTGTCCTCTTGAGAACATTAGATCAGTCAGGCAGAATATCTTTTGATTGCCTTCATTTTCTAATTAGTAGTTCTATTATTGATTGTGTTTTGGTTTGAACCCCTCGGGATGCTTCGCTCTAACGTTTTAAATGAGAGGAGTAATGTTCATGTAAAGCGGTAAGAGGGGGACAGGCTGTTCCAGGAGTCGTCTGGTCAGTGTGTGATGAGCTGCTCGTTGACACAGGCCCCCCAAAAAACCCAACAAAAAACTGGCAGTGTGTTAAATTTAGAGTTAAAGAGAAAACCCACAGGCCAGCAGGGAGTTACTCTCACCACTCAGAGTACCAGCCATGAATCAGCGGGTGTTAGTGATAAGGGATGATACGACAACGACGACGATGATGATGAGGCGGAGGAGGAGGAGGAGGATGATGTCAGTGAGCGTGCTGGGCTTTCCTCTCTCTCTGCTGTCAGGATGAAGCTGTGGCCTGTGAGCAGGCAGCGCTCCCATTGGTCCAGGCAGGATTCCTGGAGACGTCACTGGAGACGGAGACAGTGCTGCGGCTATAGAGCCGGGACACATAGATCCTGTTTCACGTTCAACAGTTTCACATTCAACACCAGCCAAAAGGAAGAAAATGGAGATTCACAACAAGTTACCCCACAATGTCACATCAGTCCCAGTTTAAGAGTTTTTTTTCAGTTTTTCTCTCTCTCTCTCCAGAAAATAGATCTGAAATGTGGCGCTCTGATACTTGGGGTTTAATATTAATTAATATGAGGTCTGCGTGTGATGAACAGTGACTCTGTGATCATATCAGGGGTGGAGACAAACCAGATCCAGGTTGAAAGGCTTTATGTATCCAGGAAACATCAGAAAAGTTCAGCAAAGTAGCATTATTATTGGTGCATTAATGTCCCGTTCTCTGTATTGAGCAAAGTTAAAGAGATTTTTGTCTGGGGAACCTTTTTTTGAGCTGTGTAAAATGTGTGTTGTGTGTTTGGACCAATGTGGGTTAACCTGAGCTGTACATCGGTCTTAGGAAAGACACTGTTTTAAAGCCACATCTTGTATTAACCCCCGAGATGTGGAACAGCGTCTGCTGGGAGGAGGCAGGTGAACCAAAACCTAGACTTTGTCAGTAAAGTTGGCGCTCTTGTCCTTTGTGCTGCGTTGGCCATGCGCCGTTAGAACAGCAGTATGATAGGAATGTTTTCTTCAGTGCTAAAGGAGCCCACATGTTGTTTTGAGTCTTAATGGAAGAAAGAAACAATAGACTCACTCAGGTGAGGCTCTACTTGCTGCTTTTGAAGTGTCACAAGTTAATCTTAACCTCTGACCTCCGAAAATCAAAAATGTGACCTGAAGAAATGAAATGTTGAGTTGACAAGTGAAACAATCGCACGGCACGGAAACACTCGTCTTATCCTCTTATCATCTGAAGTGTCTTTCCTGGACGCCCCGGGCTGGTGGCGCCTGCAGCGCTCGCGGCAGCATTGAAAAACATTTTCAAGGTCAGAGTTAATATCTGGCGTGTTGAGTGTGTAGGCTCGTATCTGAAAGCAGATTCTTCGATCTCAAAGTCACAGTCGGTCGAAAAGAACAAAGAAGTCGTTCACACAGTCGGGTCCCGCCCAATTAAATCAAGTCATTCACATAACAATTGACTGCACACGCGGATGAGCCACACGACTGTGTGTGTGTGTGTGTGTGTGTGTGTGTGTGTGTGTGCGTGTGTGCGTGTGTGCGTGTGTGCGTGTGTGCGTGTGTGCGTGCGTGCGTGCGTGCGTGCGTGCGTGCGTGTGTGTGTGTGTGCTGTTTTCACCTGTGAAGCTCATAAGATGTCAGGTGCGGCTGTAGACTGTTGGTTATCATCCTCGATCACAGTCCTAACATGCACTTTGTCAGATTTCCTCTTGAAGTTTTATGTTGTTTTTTTTTTTTCTCCCTCTCTCTCTCCAGGTTTTAGGCTTCGAGGTGGATTCAATCAACTCAGTCCAGTTCTCCAACCACACAGGTGAGACAGACGACAGTTTGTGGGGTTTCAGTTTGGCTGAAGGGTTTCTTGTTTCTGTGTTTTTTGTTTTATGGAATGCTGATGCAAAAGACACATAAATTCATCAAGAGTAGAAAAACAAAGGAACCGGTGAAGCTGGACGAGTGTCCAGAACTAAAAACCCCAAAGTGTTTGTGTTTGAATTATGGAAGTGACTTGAATTCTGTAAACTGTTGCAGCTCAGTTCAGATCTAATATGTCAAACCCTTCAAAAGGAATAACAGTGGCGTTATTGGATTGTTTTGGCCTGGGGCGGAGGTCTGCATCATCCCTCTGTGTCACATTTTCTCATCACTCCGGTCTAATTGCCAGAGCCTTGGATGAATAATCTGCTCTGTGCCTTCAGCCCGTTCTAATCATTCAAGGCCAACTTGAAGAATGAAGCAGCTGCGTGCTGTGAAAACAAACATCTTCTTACAGCTGAGGCTTGTTGCTTCGTGGTGGATTCAAGAGAGACTGGGAAATCCTTGGATTCCGACAAAGCCTTGGATCAAACTTATATGGCTCCTAAACTATCCTATCTGCTTATTTTATGAGCCTCTTAGGGATTAGGTCGCTACATGTTTTGTATTTGAAAGTGAAATCCAATAGTCTAAACGGCTGCGACCGACCAGAGGAAGAAGCAATATTAACGTCGGTATGTTATGACCCTTAAAAGGAGGCTGGTTGCTTTTCTTTGGCTCCGTTTAAGAACATTTAAGGAGGCTGAAATTCACAACAACAGATCAGAGCAAAGCTTCGAGGGAAGAATTAGCACGGTAGCAACAATACAAAAATAATGAGGTGAAATAAATCTTCCCGCCAAGTCATTTCTTTTGGCAGAAAATATCAAGACTACATAATAAAACAGAAAGGAAGTTAGAAATTTGCACTGTGTATTCAGGTTGAACATGAATAAAACATCAATTATGACATGATGATGATATTTCTTTTGTGGACAAGCAAGGGAGAGCCAACGTTTACTTGTTCAGAATCTATTCACTTCCTTCCTGCTGTAAAAGAGCATCAAGTGTTTTCTCGACCGATGTCCTACTGGCTAATCTATCCAGGGTTGCCAGATCTGACTCACTGTTTCCAGTCCAAACAGCATAAAAACCAGCCCAAATCTCAGCCTGTAAACAAATCATGTTCAAACCCTAAAGCTATTATATGTGTAATAAAGAACACGCCACCAACACACAAAATAAACAAAGTGAAAAGGTAAGAGAATTTGGTTCCCCGATCGGGGGATACCCCGCCATATCTGGCAACGCTGGTTAGAGCGTGTAGAGCCAGTTACAAGTGGTTGTTCAATACCAGCTGACAAAATCTAAACAGCATGACGAGAAAAGGAAGAAGGAGAATGAGGGAAAAGGAGAGCACAACTTCCTCCGGCGCTTAGTAACGTCAGTCAATGACGAAGCAGTCGCATGTAGAAATATATCTGAATGGGAATCACATTTGATCGAATAGAATCCCAACCTATCGGTCCGTGAATCCAGTTTATCCAGACAGCGACCAGAATTAGATCAGAGTTTGACTCCTCTCTCCGCCATGGCGAACAAACACTTCTGGAAATATTGATATGGAAGATCAATTCAGAAATTAACATGAGAATGGATCTAAAAACAGATGGACTTGGTATTGGAATTGTTTATATATTTTAATATTGTTCTTCTCGCCACTTTTTAACTCGCCTTTGACTCTTTACGCTCTTCTAAATTTAACACTGAACAAGATCATCCCTGCGGGAAAGCTACTCTACTATGTTATGTGCCGAGGTGATTCGTTGTTGTTCGTGTCTCCATACAAATTGGATGACCTTTCGCACACTCGTGTAGCGGTTACCTCTCGATCGGTCTAATCGGGGGATCCAAGTTCCCATAACTTCCCTCCTCTAATTACCTCGACGGCCTGAGAAGGTCAGTGCCTTCTGATTGATGATGGTTTGATTTCAACACTTGTAAGCAGGCTTGGAGCCACCCGGGTTAGCCGTTCGCTCTTTATTTTCTAATGGCCGGTGATCACGCTGGAACATAACCCATGGAGAGACTGACCTGTTTGGATGTTGCAGACTCAGTGTAAACATGATTGGAGCTGCTGTGCAGGATAAGTGTTGTGTGTGGGCGAGTCCAGTGGCAGGGACAGATGCAGAGACGGATGCTTTCTATTAGTGTTTCAGCTTGTTGCTTGTTATCACCTCAACCAGCAACGTTTGATAAACTCACCCCGGGTAACCTCTTTACCCACAGACATGCTTTCACCTGCTTTAACCAGTATTTGGACATTGCATATGCTTCCTCACGTGGAATTCTTATTTTATTTTATTTTATTCTGTAAAAGTGTCTTGAATTGGCTGTGTTGTATTTGGCGCTATACGAATAAAGTTGAAATTAATTGAATAAACTATTTGGGTTTACACTCCGTGTGATGGTGTTTCAATGGGTTTACATTCCATCTCAAAGTGTTGTAGCTCCAACACTCTTTAGCATGTAGCATGTAGCACGGCTCGGACTTACCTGCTGAGCAGTTAAACTAATGATCACCATCTGGTGTTTCGGATGAACCGGTTTCCCTGTTAACTGGTGACCATCTCCCTTTAGCATCCCTTGTTGCTGCTGTAAGCAGCAGATGTTTAAAAAAATCTATTGGCTGTTTTGCCGAACGGCGTTTAACCACATTTGCAATTAAGTTTCAACTTGTCGTATCTTTTTTGAATCTTTATTTTAACGTCTGCTGTTGCTATTCCCAACGACCAACGCTAAAGGAAGTGGGGCACCAGTTAAGAGGAAAAGCTGTTATTCGGAAAACACCAGCTAACTGCTGGTTCAAATGTCTCTGGTGATTAAGTTGCAGGTGCTGTACGAACTATCTTTCTTCTCCTCTTGACATTTTGTCAGAATGTAATTTACAGTCTGTTTTACTTTAAAAGTCTGTCACACAGAAAACACAGGAGGTTGTTTTAGTTTCTGTGTATTTTTGCGGATGGAGGCCCTTGTGGATTTATTTTGAGGTGTGTGTGGGAGTCGGAAAGAGTTATCTGAATACAGCGAGAACACAGCTGTCGTGTCAGGCTTGTTAGTTGTTATGGGCTCGGGTAAGTTAGATAACTTGGTAACTTTGGGAGTGCAGTGCAGTGCGTAGCCTCTACTGTCAATTCACCCTGGAAGTCCTGCGTCGAGGTTGTGAGGTATTTCACCGCCGTAACGCCAGAGTGGCGTAAAAAGATCGACCGACCACATGAAACGTGTTGGTAGTGTTTATTTTCTGGACCGAATAAGTAATTTTATTTACACAAAATTGGCCTTGATGCTGTGAAATAATCTTCGGGTGCGAGACGGCAACAACTTATCTTCCTGCTGCGTGGTTTCCATGGTTACAGAGTTGTGCCAAGTGTTGTGGGCGGAACCAAAACCAGAACTTTTTTGCCCCGCCCCTCCTTGGGCGATGTGTGAATGTGTTGCCCCGCCCCTGGGCGGTGTGAAGTGAAGGATGTGCATTGATTGGTTGGTGCAGAGCTTCACCACATGGTGTTGGAGACGTTTGAGGAAAAGATTGGATCATCTTTAGCATTTAGCCAGAGCCTTTTGCAACCATCAGCAAAATGTCTGTTTGTTTTTTTTTCCTAAACATGGCTCCCTGAACTTCATCTCATTCGGCTTTTGAAGTAACCTTGAAGACTAAAGTACTCAAAGGGCACCGATTGGCGGCTGGTATCAGCCCACCTGCAAAGTAGACGGTGATGCAGCTGAGGAAGATGTCAAGATAAAGAAAGGTCTCCTTTCTTTATCTTGAGAAAAAACAAAACAAGACTGTGGCGTCAATTGATGAGAGTGACTTTACCAAGAGAATGTCGGAGACTTGATGGCCCGATTAATCAGATCAGGTGGTATTGGGAATCCAACACTTGCCGGAGGAGAGGGTGTAATTTGAGGACATATTGAAGAAGACATTTGCATCTGAGAGGGCGAGCGAGAGAAGGTGAACGGAAACAAATCGCTGACGGAGGAAAGAGGCAGAGACACGACGCAGCAGTAAACACCAGCAGGCGCTTTGAACTGCGACAGCAACGTGTGATGACGACAGAAGTGGCTCCTATCTGTAGGCCTGCCTTCATTCCCCCCCCCCCCCCCCCCCCCTCTCTCTCTCTCTCTCTCTCTCTCTCTCTCTCTCTCTGTCTCTCTCCCCCTCTCTCTCTCTGTCTCTCACACTCGCAGCGCTCCGACTGCTCGTTTCTTTTTCTTAGCCCCTTTGGCTTTTTCCAGGCTTGTTGCTAAGCAACCACTACCCCCCCCCCCCCCCCCCCCCCCCCCCCCAAAAAAAAAAACCACGTGACCTGGCTGTGACTCACCTGAAGCTGCGACATCGACGGCCTGCAGCAAATATGTCGTACGCAGACGGACGTGCAGCGACGCACGCCTGCTCTGGCATTCACAGCACATCCAGAGATTCCCACACACAGAAAGCGGCCGGTGACGGTGTGAACGTGTGTGTTCGAGGTCTTCGACCGTCAAGCCTTCCGCATTCCGCTTTGCTGGCCACATACGTCTCTCTCAGTGCTTCTATAAATACAGTAAACTTGTGTGATTGTGGAAGTGGACCTGTGGGTTTCCCAGCGTTTATGTGAAGTCATCCATCTTTCGCTGAGCTTTTGTCCAGCTTTAGGTCAGGTCACCCCCACTCGACTGCTATTAGAAGCGTCGGGCCTCGTTTCGGCCACGTTTTGATGTGAAAACGAAAAACTTTTGTTATGTTTTGTGCGTCCGTTTACAATCCAACACACTCCAACTTCGTCCCTGTCGAAACGTTGCTCCTGGGCATGTGACCACGGTCGTACTAAAAAGTTCTGCTGATGTCCAGGAAGGATTCATTCATACTGACGGAGGCAGTGTGCGCTCCACACTGATCTCAATAGCTCCTCTCTTTCATTTACTACACCATCATCTGGAACATTTACAACACCTCACTCAGTTAGCTTCTCGTGGAGGTACTTAAACAAATCATTGTTAAGAACTTCTGTTGAGCCTTCAAACCATTTTAACGTCTTTTACAGTATTTCCTTGACCATAAGTCACATTGTGTTTGGTTGTTTGACTCCTCAAGCGACTCATAATTAGAAATATATGGTACATACCATCTGTGACCACTAGATGTCAATGTATGACAACAGAAAGCTGCTACTGTAAGATAAGATAAGATAAGATAAGATATCCCTTTATTTATCTCGCATGTGGAGAAATCTGCAGTGGTACAGCAGGATAGTACAGAGAAAGAAGCACACAGGAACTAAAAAAAAGCAGATGAAAATACAATATAATAGAAGAATATGCACACGGTGCCTATAAGTGTGGACATGTACAGAATATGGGGGTGGATGTATTTTACATAGTAAATACGTTCTTATAGATTATTATAGTTATAGCACCACTTCTTGCCCAGTTGGAGTGGAGTGATATTGTCCGGTTGTGGTAGTGTTATTGTAGTGTAGAAAAAACTAAAAACTGTAGAAAAAACTAAATTATTACTGTCATTGACTCATAATCCAGAAAATACAGTCATGTGTATGTAATTGACCAGCTGCGCTTTGCCACCGCCTCGTTTCTCAAAACACTGAGTGACGCGTCACGTGGTGCGTTCACTGACAGCTGGGAACAGATGTTCATTCACACGGACCCGTGACTAGATCGTGAGCATCGTTACACCACCCACTCTGATCTAATGCTAATTTCAGTTAGAGATGGTCAATCAGAAACAAGTGTTTACATGACTGGATTTTAATCAGATTACCGACGGTCCATTCAGCTGCATCTCCTTCATCTCCTCGTAGGACAAGCAACGCGTTGACTTCCATCCCAGAGAGCCTTTTGAACATGATGAGAATGAAGCGTGTCCTGTCTCTGCAGGTTATTCCCACTGGAAAGGCCAGGTGTTGACGGCAGACGAGCTCCACGTCCTTTATGAGGGAATCAAACTGAACAACGTTCACCACTACGACTATGTTTTAACAGGTAGATGTGACACCTCTTTCCTTGTATAATTAAATTAAACGTCGACAAAGTCGACAGAGAAATGCAGCGCAGGTCAGAAAACAGAGAAAAACTGCAGTGAATTAAAAATAAAAAGCAGCTTTCAGCCTCAGATGTTCACAAGTTTCTATTTAGATTCTGTGTTTGTTGGTTTAGTCCAAACTTTAGGTTGTTTTTTTAACGTACATCTATTTAATCAGCATTTTCATTCATCAGAAGATATGTAAAACATAAATATATTACTCCACCGATCGTGTGTGTGTGTGTGTGTGTGTGTGTGTGTGTGTGTGTGTGTGTGTGTGTGTGTGTGTGTGTGTGTGTGTGTGTGTGTGTGTGTGTGTGTGTGTGTGTGTGTGTGTGTGTGTGTGTGTGTGTGTGTGTGTGTGTGTGTGTGTGTGTGTGTGTGTGTGTCATCAGGGTACACCAGAGACACGTCCTTCCTGGAGATGGTGGTGGACATCGTTCAGGAGCTGAAGAGAGCGAACCCCAACCTGGTTTACGGTAAGAAACACAGCCAGCAGTGGTTTGGAGAAGGTGTGTGTGTGTGTGTGTGTGTGTGTGTGTGTGTGTGTTGGGGTGTGTGTCCCTCCTGACACACACACTCTCCTGTGTCTCACTCTGACTGTGTTTGTGTGTGTGTGTCTTTTCAGTGTGTGACCCCGTCCTTGGCGATCATGGATCAATGGTGCGACCTCCGGCAGTCGATCGTCTTCGTGTGCTGCTCGGCCGCTTGTTATTGTTGTTGTTCCAGATTTTTTAACTGTGTGTGTGTGTGTGTGTGTGTGTGTGTGTGTGTGTGTGTGTGTGTGTGTGTGTGTGTGTGTGTGTGTGTGTGTGTGTGTGTGTGTGTGTGTGTGTGTGTGTGTGTGTGTGTGTGTGTGTGTGTGTGTGTGTGTGTGTGTGTGTGTGTGTCTGCAGTACGTTCCTCAGAATCTCTACCCGGTCTATAAGAACAAGGTGGTTCCTGTTGCTGACATTATTACTCCGAACCAGTTTGAGGCTGAGTGAGTCTTCACTTTTAATTCCCTTGGTATTGATCTTATCTTGTTTTTTGTTTCTGTGTTCATCACCGAGACGTGAACTGTAATCTGTATTTTATGAATAAGATGGTGTAAAACATACTGAGTGAGAAGCAGCGGAGCTTCTGTCATTACCTCCTTTCACTTCAATTTAAACCTGGATTAACTTGTTTTTACACGTCAGGATGTAACGTTTGTTTTTCTGTTTTGATGGTAGGAACAGTCGAGGACGAAATGTTTTGTGCTTTATTGTTGATTTACATTTAAATGAAAATGTTTCACATATAAAAGATTTTCCTTGAAATTCCTGGAGTTGACTGAAGAAGCCATTTATACTCGGTGTGTCAAACATAAGGCCTGTGGGCCAAAACTGACACGCAAGAGGCTCCAATCCGGCCAAAGCAACAAAGAAAGTGGTAAAGATTTCAAAGAAAACATTGATTTTTGATCAACTTTCTTCAGAGTTTTGAACACAGGCATTGGTGCCGTCAGGGGGAGTTTGAAAAAACATCCCCAATGCAAAAGCTATAGGAGTAGTTTTGTCTCCACCTGCTGGTGGGTCAGTACATCTGCACTGTCACGGTCACATTCACAGCTTTTTCAGATGAATCTGTAAATTTACAAAGTTCTTTATACTTAAAAAGATACCATCAGTACATCGAATAAAATAGACCGACATGTCGGGAATGTAAATATCCACCAGGAGGATAAAAGTTTGTTTTTAAAGGAGATTCTAGTGTCACTAAAAGGAATGAAGTACAAAGTTGTCAGAAATGATGAGGAGCCGGATCATGAGGTCATCAAGGGCTGGAGAGGCGCACCGGACCGCCGCAGGTATTCGGGCGCCAAGAGGCTCATGAGAATCGTTACAGCTGAAGATAAACAACAACAAGAAACAACAGTCTGATGTGATCGGTTGTCCTCCAGTGGGTCTAACAGCTGCGTGTCGTCTGCATAGCACCACAGAGGAAGAGGGAAACTTCTGTTTGTCAGACAAGACGCCGCAACACGAATGTTCTGATGAGTCAAAGAAGATTAAAACCTCATAATGGTCGTTTGTGTTTCAGGCTCTTGACCGGGAAGAACATCAGCACAGAGAAAGACGCTGTAGAGGTAAAAGAGTCCATCCTCCTCTTCCTCTTCCTCCTCCTCTTCGTCTCTTTAAACTTCCTGTTCGGCTTTTGATCCGCCTCTTGTGTGTTTCAGGTCATGGATCTTCTCCACGCGATGGGTCCGGACACGGTGGTGATCACGTCCTCAGACCTTCCCTCCAGACTGGGCGACCGTTTCCTGGTGTCGCTGGGCAGCCAGCGTCACGGTGGGTGGAACCTGCTGACTCAGCATCTGATCGTGATCCGATGCATCAAGTGGAAACGCTTCAGATTTCCCATCTACGTCTGCACATGCGTCAAACAAAACGACGACAAATTAAACAAAAACATTGCAAAGAAGTGATGTGGCGAGTGTGAAACTAAGTCACTTCTGAATGAAGAGCGGATGAATTTCACGTTGCGGCGTGGCGTGTGATCAGATCATTCACTGAGAGTTTTGATGACGTGTGTGTAAACATGTCAGATCAGATTCTTCTGCTCGCGTGCTGAAGGAAAGTGTAGTTCGACGTGAAGAGTTGAACAAGCGTTTGGGCCGTTTGTCTTCTTCAGTTCGTCCGGACGGCAGCAGGACGACGCAGAGAGTTCGAATAGAAGTCCCCAAAGTGGACGCCGTCTTCGTGGGAACCGGAGATTTGTTTGCTGCTATGCTGCTAGCGTGGACGCATCACTACCCTAACGACTTAAAGGTACACACACACACACACACACACACACACACACACACACACACACACACACACACACACAGGGTACATAAAGACAGCGTCATCAGGAAGATGGCGGAGAACAGAGTCACTTCTTCCTTTGTTTTGCTCTCAGACGGCCTGTGAGAAGACTTTCTCAGTGATGCACCACGTCATCCAGAGGACCATATCTTATGCTCATGGTAAGAAGACGACTTGGGGCCTGTCCACACGAGAACACCGCTTCACGTGAACGCACCGTTTTTGACCGATAATCCACACGAGGCGCCTTTCCAGGAGTCAAAGTTTTAGTATTTTAACACGAGTCCCAGAGTGGGGAAATTCTAAAACGCCGTATCGATCGGCTGTGAGGTGTCGACGGGCAAGACTCACATCTGCATGGTGGCGCTGCATACTGTCAGGACGAGGGGCAGGAGCATAGACCTATAGAACTCAGCATTATGTACAAGTCTATCAGCTGGAGTCTACTTCTATATTTCTAAGTTCTGTGTGTTTTCTTCTGTATTTTTGTTGTATTTGGGGAGTCACAGCGCCCCTGAAGGCCTGGCATATGTACTACATACCCTTAGGCATCGTGTTGAGCCGCGTTCATACTGACGTGTGGACGGAATTGTTTTTGAGAACGTCGGGGGGGAAAAAAAGATCGTTTTGGCTCGTGTGGACGTGGCCTCAAAGCTGTGGTTTACAAATACACACACACACACACACACACACACACACACTCTGACATGTTTCCTGGTCTCTCAGAGCTGGCAGGTCCGGGTCGGAGGCCCAGTCCGCCTCAGCTGGAGCTGCGGATGGTTCAAAGTAAAGCGGACATCGAGGACCCCGCCATCGTCACGGAGGCCACGGTCATTTCCTAACACTCCTCACCATGAGACACTCCTCACCATTAGACGCTCCTCACCATGAGACACTCCCACCATGAGACACTCCCACCATGAGACACTCCCACCATGCGACACTCCCACCAAGCGACACTCCCACCATGCGACACTCCCACCATGAGACACTCCCCATCATGAGACACTCCCCATCATGAGACACTCCCGTCATGAGACATTCCCACCATGAGACACTCTCACCATGAGACACTTGCCTCGTCCTCCTCACCCGCCAACCTGCCAACAGTGTAAACTCCCCCTTTAGTCCCTCGTGTCCCTGAAACTAAACCCCAACCTTGATGTGATGGTGACCAAATCTAAAGGCCTCTTCATAGTCCAAAAGGAGGAAGAACAAAGTTCACTACCTGGCTTCAGCCAGCGGCAGAAAAAAAAAAAATCGAACTCGGAGGCCACGCCCCTTTAGCACAGACCACGCCCCCTCCTTGCGATTGAGGGACACACCCACCAAGCTCAGTTGCCGTGTGTTGCATAAAAAAGAAACCCGATGGAGGGGAGGGGAGTGTATGAGTTGGTAAAAGAGGCTGTGGGAGAAGAAAAACAGAAGTTTCTTTATCCTTCTGGAGTATGAATAGGCCTTAAGCCCCCCCACCCCCCACACTTCCCAGAGACCCATCTTGAAAATATAACAAAGGAAAAAAAAAACGCACAATGTATAGTTGATGTATAGATGTTGTACTATAAGTGTATTGATCCTCTGTACGATATCTTCTCTCTGACGTGTGTGTTGGTTCGTTGTGTTGATGCTACTGTACGATCGATCGACCACTCGCACTACGATCTCACTCCAAGCAGAGCCGTCCGGGCCGGCTGCGGCGCTCCGCGGGCTCCGGCGCCTCCCCGTCATCGTCTCTTGTTCGTAACCGTCTGATTGTCATCGTGTGTTGATCAGCCTGCTCTCATCTGGACACAACTCCCAGAGGAAATCCAAAAAAAAAAAAGAAGACAAAAACAAACGGGCAGCCTGAGTCGTCTGAGTCGCCCCCCCCGGACGGATTCATTCTAGTTTCTAACGACGGATTTCAAAGTGTGGGAGGAGTTTAACTTGTTAAAGTAGTTAAAGTAGAATCGGTTTATTTTCACTTCAGACATATCGTGAAAAACATTTTATCAAATATCAAAGTTTCCACGGCGTACCTGAACCGCTGACACGAAGGGAAGCATTTGACCTTTTTTCCTGTCGAGATTCTTTTAACTTTTGTTTATCAGGATGCCCCCCCCCCCCCCCCCCCCCCCCAATTGCTCCACACTTTGAAAATCGCCGATTTAGACAGATCAGAACTCGTCCACCGCAGCGCCACAGCCAGCCCGCATCATGCCGGGCGGTTCACCGGCGCCGCTCCGACCCACCCAGAACCTTACAGCCACTGGAAACACTGGAGCCCTCGTTGGGGGTGGGTTGGGGGTGGGAGGGGCGCTTTCGGCTTCGAGTAGCAGCTCTGTCAGTGTTAATGTCACGCTCCACGGTGGACACTGGGACAGAAATTACTTCAAATTTGTAACTTTTGCCATTATATTATGTCATTTCATAAATCCTACATAAAATACCGTAATTTCCGGACTATTGAGCTCTTCTGAATATAAGCCGCACCCACCAAATTTCAAAAGAGAAAAAAAGAAAGAAAGATCGGAGTTACGTGATGCACCTGAACGCATCACCCGTGTATCGGCAGCATGAAGCTCGTTAACCAATAAAAATCCATAAATTCGCCTAGTCATTGCTTCAAAGCGTGTGAGAAAAGTAGCGGCTTATAGTCCAGAAATTATGGTTTAAAAAAAAAAAAAAAAAAGTAAGGGTTTGAAAATAGCCAATAATTCTAATAAATAATAATAATGACGTTTTGACTGTTATAAGAGGA
This sequence comes from Lipophrys pholis, assembly GCF_963383615.2. Taxonomy (NCBI): domain Eukaryota; kingdom Metazoa; phylum Chordata; class Actinopteri; order Blenniiformes; family Blenniidae; genus Lipophrys; species Lipophrys pholis. The sequence goes on from NC_137642.1 coordinate 25,865,390, forward strand.
CTTCTTTTCATTAGTCCGGTGTACTCCGGTGTTACAAAGCTCCCGGTGTCCTCGGTGGAGTGTGACGGGAAAGGGGCGACGTGACAGTGGATCTGAGCCGGCGACAAAACAGGAAGTTGGCATGTGCCTTAGCCCGCCGTGCTACCAGGGCGCCACAGGAAACGATCAGTTCTCTATCCGGTGTGTTTCTGTCACCTCGTGGCTTCCCGGGTTCAGTGACGCCGCGAGACGGGTGGAAGACACAAGGGGGTCCGGTGTCCTCCTGGGCTGGACGTAAGGTTCTGGACAGTCAGTGTAACTCTGTACCGCTGTTGTTTCTCTATGGACTGTACTGTGATACTGCCTTAGGAACCCAAACACTTCATACCACCGCTCGCTGAGGGAGAGGGGAGGAAACGTCTTCACTTATGTTCATCGGTAAAATGTAAGAAACAAACGGTAGGGCTCATCTTCCAGCGTTTCCTCGCCCATTAAGCTGGACGTTTGGACGGTCGCACTGTCGTTTCCTCTGCGTGAGAACGCTGACAAACTTCAATCAAACTCCAAAATGATTGAAATCGGAACTCGTTTACGTAACGTTTCAAGTGAAAACATCATTCTCATGTTGGGCCACTAGTTGGTGCTGTTGGTTGTTATTGTAATGAAACCACACACACACACACCCCCACACACACACACACATACTCACACACACACATATGCAACAGAGAACAATATGCTGAAGTTGGATTGTTATTACGGTGACTGTCAAAATAAAACCACCAAGTCCCAGGAGAATCTGAACAATAAGAACAATGTTTTCTTATTGTCCATCTACTGAGCATGTGCAGAACTACTAGTTTCTAAGGGCGCGGTGCTCAGGACCAAGAGCAGAGTTTCCTACGCGGAGTCTGAGTGTTTTTCAAAAAGTTGTTTTCAGTGTCTCCGAGCTCAGTTATCGCGTAAACTCACACTCGCTTGAAATCGTTGTTGTGTAAAGTTCAAATTCTTCATTGTGATTAAGACGTTAAAAAAAAGAGATAGGAGGAGGAAGAAGAAGAGTTTTCAAGGGCAATCATTCTTTCAGGTTCTGAAGTCTGTCTTTGCTTGGTGCTGAACAAAGTGGACTGACTTGTTTCTGTCACTTCTCCTCTTCCTCCTCCTCTTCCTCCGGTCGTCCCATCCACACTAATCTGCCCTCCGACCTGCAGTGCCAGTCTTTGCGTCTTTGTCGCGAGTTTTAAACCCCATTTTGTGTGTGTTTGTGTGTGTGTGTGTGTGTGTGTGTGTGTGTGTGTGTGTGTGTGTGTGTGTGTGTGTGTGTGTGTGTGTGTGTGTGTGTGTGTGTGTGTGTGTGTGTGTGTGTGTGTGTGTGTGTGTGTGTGTGTGTGTGTGTGTGAGAGAGAGAGAGATGGTGTCACTGTCTTTTCCTGCTAGATTCCACCTCCATCCTCCTCTGTTCCCCGCTCCTCCTCCACCCTCACCACCGTCCTCGTTCACCCGCCGCTCCCTGTCGCCACGCGGCTCGATGTCCCGATGCTTCTGGTTAACGACCCGCTTCCAGAAACACTTCCTCTGCTTGTTTTTCTGTTTCCCCGAGTACGACTCCTCTATAAAGACATGAAACACATTCACACGTCTTGTGACTCATCCCGCACTTGAGGGCGTGTCCTAACTCTGCAGCCAATAGAAATTTCGGTTTCAAATCAGAAGCCCCGCCCCCAGCATGTGCAGCTTTTTGTATTTGTCTTTGGATCTTGGCGAGTTGTAAAACTGCTGAAAACATCAAATTCATGCTGCAGATGTCTCGCTGCACGACAACATTCTGAAAACCGTATGTTTCCATGGAAACGGCATAAACACTGAAAACTATGAAGTTGTCATGTCGGGCCACTAGTTGGTGCCGTTGCTTGTTTTTGTAATGAAATCACACACACATGCAGCAGAGAACAATACGTATAAGCATTAACAATGGGAGAACACTGACATTCTAGAGTCCCAGGAGAAGATGGAGTGAGAGTCATGACACTCTGGAGGAAACATTGCTGTTATTGTCCATCTACTGAGCATGTGCAGAAATACTAGTTACTACGGCCGTGGTGACCAGGACCAGGAGTAGAGTTTCCCCCGTTTCCAAGGAGACGGAGTGTTTAAAAAAAAAATATATATATATATATATAATCCTACCTTCTGAGCCATTTTCCATAAGTCGTGATTTCAGTGGCTCTTGGAAACGGACCCCGAAACGCAACAACAGTTTAGTGTTTTCACTTGAGAAACGTTGTGGTGTAAACGGAGTTGTTCAAATATTCCAATATCACGCTGACGTAGCTTCGTGGATGTTTGAGGACGACCCAGAGCGTCGACCGTCAGATTGTCTGACATCTTTTAGTAGTTCAGATGGATTTGTGTGACATTGCTTTCCTCCCCCTCCTCATTAATCCCCCACCCCCCAAAAAAAAATCAGTCTGTTGTTCGGTTACAAAGTGGTCGTCACGAACGTCTGCGTGACCCGTTCGCACTCTCCTCTCCTCCTGAAGGACAGATTCATCTCAACCATCTTTTTCTTCTTTTTGACAAAAACAAAACTGAAAAGAAAAACAAGGAAATGTAAGAATCATTGTTTGGTAACTGTTTTTAGTGCTATGTTTTTGGAGCGTTACGAGTATTTTCTAACATGTTACAATAAAAGATTGTAGTGTACAAATTCACATTTATAAAATATATATAAATATATATATATAGATATATATATATGAGAAATGTATGTTCTAATGCAATAAAGAGAGATTAAGACATATGAAAGCTGGATTGATTTTTTTTCTTTCACTGTGTCGTCACATGTCTTGACTTTAGATTTGACTTTATGGAGTCCAGCAGTACCCATCTTTTGTTTTCTGCAACTTTTTTCAGACATACGCACATACACACTTTTTACTTGTTTTTAGAAAAAATAAACAAACACACACATCTTGTGCGTGCATATGTGAGAAAGCGAGAGGAATCCAAATGGACAATCAAACGGTTTCTTTATTAACATATAAAATAAATGTATACATTTATTAATATGCCATACCACATGTCTGTCTTTGTTAAAAACCTTAACCTTTTTAAAGCTCGTATTTTTAATGTGTGAAAATCCGGGAAGTTATGATTGTTGCAGTTGGACTTCACGTTCCTGAGTAGAACTAAATGCACTGGGGGGGGGGCGTAAGGAGGACCCATCCAAGATGGCGGCCGCGCGATCCGTCTGCTCCGAGTAATGAGGCGTCTCCGTATATTATGTCTATGATTTTGGCCGTGCGGGATGTCCGTAGCGAAGCTGCTGTGGTGAATTTGACCCCCGCACGCTCCCGTCGCGAAGCTGATTTTGTGATTTTGACCCCTGCGGGTTCCTGTAGCGAAGCTGGCGTTTTGTTGACATATTTTCTTCATCAGCTGGCCGATAGCCACCTTAGAACTTCACGAACAAGTCCAGCGCCGTCATGTTCCTGCACATTTCCAGCAGCTGCCATGATTTTAAAGAGCCCGGGAGGCCGCAATGAGCGTTTCCTCCTGAACCGCGGCGGCTGGAGACGGCGCTGAGCTAACGTTAGCCGCGGCGGGGAGCTAACAGGCTAGCCACATTAGCCGATGTGAATTAAAACAAATGGAGGGGATTCTCTACAAATGGACGAATTACATGACGGGTAAGACATCTGTTGGTCTGGCTGGTTTCTGTCACCGACCGGGCATCGAGCGACGTGTTGACTTATTAAGGCTGTTGTTAATGAATGTGTCAAACTCCAGCTGTGACACTTGACAACATGTCGAAAGTTAATATTGGAAACCAGCCGGTTTAATGAGATATTTACACACACATGACTCAGGGTTTCTAGACGTTTCCGGGGATAGTGTCGGATTCAGCTGCAATATTTCGTTCTGTTTTCATTTTAATTCACATGTTTCTTGTTTCAGGATTCCCATGATTGGTTTCCACAGTAGAGACAAATATTCTCCCAGGGTCCAGAAAGTCAAACAACCGTTACATGATACTGATTAATTTCTAATAACATCCTGAAACACGCATAAAAATGACCAATACAGAAACACCCACAGCTCTATTTATGTTAATTCTGGCTTTCTTTGATCATTTATATTTAATTAAGTCCATTTTGCATCTACAAATGCATCTTTTTAAAATCTCTTTGTGGTGATTATGAGTCCTTGTGTGGTTGTTTTGTCTGCTGGAGGTCATCTTATCTTATTCCTAATTCTGTCAGTTGGTGTTTGACAGGACATGAGAGCGTTTGACACACACACACAGATTACAATGACAGGCTCACCGTCCTCTTTAAAGATATAGAACGAAAAACTGGATATGTCACAAATGCAGATATCTTTTGAAAAGAAGCACACAAACAAAAACAAAGTGGGGGAAAAAAAACCAAGACACACGTGTGTCAGTGCTGAATTTAAATCATGTGCTGAGGTTTATTACAGTTATACAGTTTTTGTTGCCTTTACACATTTTTTGCCTTTTTTTTCTTACAGAAAAAACAAACAAACACTCTTTACGTGATTCAAAATAACGTACCGCGACATAAGAAATAAATAGCTACTCTTAATTTCCCTTGGCTGGAAAGTCCTAATAAAAAAACAATAAAACCTCAAAACTTCCCTTTAATTTTGGGGTAATGTGGCTTTTAAACATCCTTTGTATGCTCTATGAATTAACAAACAGACACTGCAATTCTCTTTATCTTCACCATCACAGCCGCCGGAACGGAGCTGGTTTCTTGTCTCCAACTAAACACTTTACATGCATTTCCTTCCCTTAATGCCACTTTTAGCCGGAATTTCCCACACAAAGTACAATTAATTATCTTTTTCTCACTTTGTTATAACTCACTGGATCACAAACTGAATTATTTTTTATGTGGATTTCGAACAATCAGAAGCTGAATCTTTAAAAATCTCGACACAGAACGAGTCCCATCCAAACACAACCCAGAACCGAAGCCAGGATTTTCTCGCTGTGAGGCGAGAGTGCTAAATACTGCAGAGCTGTTACTAACACACCCGCCTGCCGGCTGATTGATACAGAAATAATTGTTAGGCTCAGCATCAAATGCAGACGAGCTGTTGGATAGTCAAATGGTAAGATGGAAAACAAAATACACAAAGAAACGGCTCAGATCAGAGAGGAATAAATCATCCATTCATTCAGATAATATATATTTTCTACAGATTTCTCTGTGTATTTCAGTTCTGGATTAAAATCTAGCAGCTTTAAACTTAAATTTGATTGTGGATTTCCTTGTGTCCAGGTTAGGAACCACTGTTTGTTTGTTTGTTTGTTTAGGTGTTTGTACAAAAGGCTGTATCTTATGTTGCATCTCTGAGCTTTGAATTCTGATTGAGGATGATCATCATTTCTTCACATTTTCAGCTGTTTTGAGCAGAATTTAGCAGTTTCACTTGATTATTTCAGCATTTTTTTAGATAATTTCTACCATTTTGGATCCTTTAAAAGCTTTTTAGTTTTTTCTTTTTTAGTTCATTTGTCAAACCAGTAATTTTAACCTGTTTTATCAGTTTTTCTCATATCTTTTTACCTTTTATTTTTAGTTATACGTCTATTTTAGAATCCTAAAAATGACCCTGTTGTGTTAATAGAATAAAAAATTAGATGAAATGTTTATTTAGGTATAATTTTGATCAAGCTTCAGGGGTTGCAGACCACTGGAGTAGAAGATGGAGGTGGAGCTGTTTTTTCTTTTTGTTGTTGTTGTTGTTGTTGTTGTTTTCTTCTCCTCCGTCGTGCCGCCGTTTCAATTCCTCCGGTTCCTTGTGGTTCCCAGGCTGGCAGCCTCGCTGGTTCGTGTTGGAGAACGGAGTCATCTCGTACTACGACAGCGAGGACGACGTCGGCAAAGGAAGCAAAGGATCCATCAAGATGTCCGTGTGCGACATCAAAGGTCAGACACCCCCCACCCCCACCGCCACCCCTTCCCCCCGCCGCCGAGCACTTTGACCGGTTCTCCTCCGTCACGCTGCTGCTGCTTGGCGTTTCAGTTCACCCGACGGACCTGACGCGGCTGGAGCTCATCATCCCCGGAGAGCAGCACTTCTACGTGCGGGCGGTGAACGCGGCGGAGCGGCAGCGCTGGCTGGTGGCGTTGGGATCGTCCAAAGCGGGAACTCTGGACACTCACAAACATAACAAAGGTGAACGGCCTGAAGGAGACGTCGAACCGCCGCCGCTCGCTTCGGACCGGCACCGAGAATTCATCCAGACTGAGGCGTGAGGATCAACTCCTCCGCTTGTGTTGCCAGATCTCGCGAGAGAAACGGGCAACCGGTCATCTGAAAACAAGCCAATTTCTCTGAAATGAATTACTAAACATTATACAGATGAAAAATTTATTAATATAGAGATAAAAAATTATTAAAGACCGAATGAAATAATTGAACTGTTCCCATATCCAGTGAGGAAACAAGCGACTTACTGTAAAAGTGAAATCTTAAAATAAAAACATTTTAAAAATGAATAATTAGAGAAATAAAAAATTCATCAAATAAGATCAATGTTGCCATATCCAGTGAGAGAAACACGTAACTGAGCAAATTCTTATAGAAAATAAATACAAATATATTAAAAATGAATAAGTGTGTGTGTGTGTGTGTGTGTGTTGCCAGGTCCAGACTGTCTGAAGACCAAGATGTCGGAGCTCCGTCTGTACTGTGACCTCCTCGTCCAGCAGGTCCAGACCATCCAATCACAGCACTCCACCGACACGGAGGCTCCGCCCACGTCTGAGGTCGGCAACGCGTCGCGAGGAGTCGATGAAGTGCTGAGATGTTTTGTTCCCGTGAGAAACATGTTTGACTGGCGGTGATGTTTCCTGTGTCCAGGCGTCGCTGCTCAGCGCCACCTGCTCCACCTTCATCAGGACTCTGGAGGAGTGTATGACGCTGGCCAATCACAGCCTGGCTCCGGAACTCCCGCCTGAGAGGGTAAACTCTCCTTCAGTTCACCCTCACAGTGACCGGCTGTGATCCCAGCAGCCTGCAGTCGCTCACAACAACCATCCACTGGTCCCAACAGATTATATGTCTGTTACCATGACAACAACCAAGACCACATCGGCCATGATGGCCTCCACAGCAACCATAGCAACAGCAACCGCAGCAACCACAACCAAAGTAACCATAGAAACCACAGCAACCTCAACAACCTCAACTGCATCACCTACAACCACAGAAACAATAGCAACCTCAACCATGGCAACCTCAACCGTAGCAGCCACAACCAGTCACCATAGCAACCACAGCAACTACAACCAGTCACCATATCAATGACAAACACAGCAATTGCAACCGTAGCAACTACAACCACAGCCATAAGCACAACAGGACTAAAGTTCCTGCAGGAGGAGAAATGTCGATAGCTGTTAGCTCGTAGCTTCTAGCTCGTAGCTTCTAGCTCGTAGCTGTTAGCCCGTAGCTTCTAGCTCGAGAGGACGGAGGTTAGAGCAGCAGAATTCAGACGGTTGTTAACAGCAAAGCGTCGATGAACATCTCAATAGAACCAACACATTTAAAAAGCTGTTTTGTTTGTTTGTTTGTTTGTTCTTGTGTACAGATGAAGCGGTCGATCAGCCACCCGGGGACGTACAGCTTTGACAGGTGGGTCGTCAGGGGAACAAGCCCGTCGTGTTTTAATGCCTCGACGTCACAGAGACAGACGATGATGGTCTGATGTCATGAAGCCTGATCGATCAGCAGTCACTCTTAATGAACAGTTATTGGATGCGTTGTAGTTTTTGCAGTCGTCTTTAGGACCATATCTTTCATGTTTGACGCCTCTGATGCAGAAGCAACATGAAATGAACTTATTAAAGGTTTGCTTACCGAAGTTGCTCTGCAGCAATAATTACAGCAGGAAACGTGTTGATAGTTGTTGTTGAACGTCACATCATATAAATCTTGATTGAAAACATCCTGAGACATTGTTGTCTGTGGCCTCTAGGTGGCAGCATGGCAGCAGCTTCATGTATCAGGACATATTAGGGGTGTAAAATGTGAGGAAGCGTCTGAGGCTCCATCACTTCCTGTAACGCGTGGCTGCGTTGTTTGAACTGGGAGAGCCACTTCGTACGGCGATGACTTGAAACCCCGTGAGCGGCCAGACGGGACGGACACTCGCCATGTTTTGTGTTTTCCCTCCTCAGGTCGGGTGTGCTGAGGGAGTACATGGGCACAGGTCAGAGGTCGACGCAGCGCAGGAACCGGACCTGCTCCGACAGCTCCGTGTACGACGCTGAACGTAAGGCCGTATTCAATACCAGGGAAAGAAGACGTCACACACACACACACACACACACACACACACACACACACACACACACACACACACACACACACAGATTTGTTATTACTCCACTTTTCCTGAAAATTTCCTTTTCTTCTTTGTTCCTTTCTCTTGTCAAACATGAGCTGTATTGCTCCACACTGCCCCCACAGGTCATCAGAGGTATTAAACACTGCCCCCACAGGCCATCAGAGGTATTAAACACTGCCCCCACAGGTCATCAGAGGTATTAAACACTGCTCCCACAGGTCATTAGAGGTATTAAACGCTGCCCCCACATGTCATCAGAGGTATTAAACACTGCCCCCACAGGTCATCAGAGGTATTAAACACTGCCCCCACAGGTCATCAGAGGTATTAAACACTGCCCCCACAGGTCATTAGAGGTATTAAACACTGCCCCCACAGGTCATCAGAGGTATTAAACACTGCCCCCACAGGTCATTAGAGGTATTAAACACTGCCCCCACAGGTCATTAGAGGTATTAAACACTGCCCCCACAGGTCATCAGAGGTATTAAACACTGCCCCCACAGGTCATTAGAGGTATTAAACACTGCCCCCACAGGTCATCAGAGGTATTAAACACGGCCCCCACAGGTCATTAGAGGTATTAAACACGGCCCCCAAACAAAAATATTCTACATAGAAGGTGAAATAACCCATCCTGATATTCAGAGCTGTTGATCAGTCAAAGCATCTCTGTCCCGACGCCTTTATTGATGTTGAGACCGTCAATATATGAAAAGTGCTGGAGCTTGAAGCTGAGGGTGGTGTCGGTGTCTGCTGTGTTTCAGGAGCGCCGTCCAGCCTTAACGGGGACCCGTCCTCCATACCCGAGGAGCGAGGCGGAGGAGGCAGCGCCAGCCCCAAGACCACGCCCACCGACACGGACACTGACCTGTCCATATGAGGACGACCCTTCACCTCCTCTGGAGTCAGCCGGGTGACGATCACGCCGGGGGGTCGCTGGATGTTCCTCGACACTTTCCTTCGGTGTTCAAGATGTTTCACACTGGAGTCGTGAAACAAAGCTTTAGTCTGCTGGGAGGCGAAGGACGCCTCCCACACATCCGCCCACGAGTCATCCAGAGCAGATCCCTCAGCCCGGTCCGGGGATCCACTGGATCTCCTCAGCCGGAAGCAGATCCCTTAACCCAGTCCAGTGGATTCAGTGGATCTGGAAGCAGACGATTGTATCTGACCTGTGAATCCGTTTCTCCCCCGACACATTTAGAAACAGGTCTGCTTTAAGCACAGTGAATGTACAGAGAGATCTTTTACTGTTTGTTTGTTTGTTTGTGAGCCAAACGTTTGAAGCAGTTTGACAACATGTAGAAATCCAGCGACTGTGACACAAAAAGCAGCTCCTCTTCCTCCTCCTTCTTCTTCTTCTTCTTCCACTCAAAACGTGCCAACAGTCAGCGTATCCGTCGCCATGACGACTGAAGACGAGCCGTTCGGCCGTCTGAGACTTTTTCTGAGGAGCTTCACATGTTTCTCAGCCTGGCAGCTCCAAAGACTGAACCGTGTGCACGCATGTGCGTTTTCCTACCTTTGCTTGGTGAGAAGAGACCTGAACCGTACCGACTCCGACCCAACGGGTCCTGAACCGTACCGACTCTGACCCAACGGATCCTGAACCATACCGACTGTTACCCAACGGATCCTGAACCGTAGTGTCTCCGACCCAACGGATCCTGAACCGTACCGACTGTTACCCAACGGATCCTGAACCGTAGAGTCTCCGACCCAACGGATCCTGAACCGTACCGACTCTGAACCACACCGACTCTGACCCAACGGATCCTGAACTGTACCGACTCTGAACCATACCGACTCTGACCCAACGGACCCTGAACCGGGTCGATCCACTCAAACAGCGCCAGCCTTCACGCCCCGGCCTCCGTCCATTTTACATTTTAACGTCCTTCTCCTCCGGTGTTCACGGTGAAAAACAATGTGATGAAGCCAAAAAGTCTTTATCTTTTGTAACGGGAGTAATCTGATTACAATAGCTAACAGATACGTAGCATCACAGTGCGGTGACATGAAGACGGTGAAAGCAGTGTTTTAAAATTCTGATTGTGCGATGATGCACCGTCAGAAAAAGAACTTTTAGAACGTCGTGACTCTGGTTGGACGTTTGGTTGGACGCGGCAAAGCGAGGCCTTGTTTACACGAATGTCAGAAACACGGAACATTAAAACAACGTTTCACTTAGAAGTTATGTGAACGAGGCCCGAAAAACTTTTCCTTTTCATGTTGAGCTTCAGTTTGATGTGATTCGTCCTCCTGAAACAGTTTTAGTGTTTTTATGAACAAACCGATGAACACGAGGTCGTTCAGTCGTTTCTGGTGAACGCAGTTCGAAACTGATGGTTTTGCACTTTAAGGTCCTTTTTTTCACTCGTTTCTCGACTGAAAATGAACGACGGTGACAAATGTAGTGTGTGTGCGTGCGTGCGTGTGTGTGTGCGTGTGTGTGTACATATGTGTGTGTTAAACTTAAGCCTTTCAGCCTCTCTTCACTTCTACTTACGTCCCTCAGTATTCGCTTCTCTATGAGCTCTCACTGCACAACACAGGAGTTCACTCCTTCACGTGTTGAATTCACTCTTTCATGTGCCAAACTCACTCCTTTCGCCTGTCGGGTTCACTCCCTGATCCCTTGCGATCGGAGGTCGTCCGCGGCTTTGCCACGAAGAAAAGTCTGTTTTGTTCTTAACCGGACGTTCGTTGCTGCAATAGAACATAAATTAGTGTCGTACAGCAACTTTCTTCTTTACTTTCTTTCATGTTGATTTCAAAGCTTTTCTTTGTCCTTCCTGTGGCTCACGTTGGACATTAAAATAAACAAACGTACAGGAGAACAAAGGCAGATGGACAGTTTTTATATATATATATACTGTATATATATTGCAGTTTTTCCTTCTTCATCGTGGCCAAACCTGCAGAGTTTTATGCCTTAAGTGTTTGTGCACGAAGTGACGTGTGAGTGTGTGATTGTATCAGATCAGATCTTCATTGTCTGAATAAAGAAATAGTTCAAACTGAAGCCTCTTTGTCCTTTATTATGATTATTATTGTGTATTAATGAGGCCCAGAGGTGGTAAATAAAGTACTTGAGCAGATTCTTTAGATATCTGGACGTGAGTGTGATATTACACTCCCTCCTTTAAATGGATGTTGAGAGAATTTAACTTGTTGAAAGTTGTAAAATGTGAAACCAAGACATCCGCGTGTTCATGGAAACACTCTCATCGGGTGTGAAACCCAAACAGGAAGGAGTTCTGACCAATAAACACACAGCGGGACGTCGCCTGTTGAGGTTTACCTGCACAGATCGGTGGATTTATTGATCAATTAATATACAAAAATCAGTTTGAAGTGAAAACTGTTGTTACGAGAGAAAAACACTGAGATTTATTTTAAATGCTTTTTTTAAAGCTTGAAATTAGTAAAACACACACACACACACACACACACACACACACACACACACACACACACACACACACACACACACACACACACACACACACACACACACACAAAACAAGAGGCTCTTTGTATGGCATGTGTGTACGGTTTGTTCCACCTACAGTAGCCGCCAAGTCTTTCCACTGTATCTGCCAACACACACACACACACACACACACACACACACACACACACACACACACACACACACAAACACACAACCACTGATGTCACTGGAGGCAAAAGACGCAGGTTTCTGAGTCGGGGGCAGAAAATGTAAATCTGCCAAAGAGATGACTAAACACGTGATGATGATGATGATGATGATGATGACTGGGGCAGGGGGGGTCGTGCGTTCTTTTCTACACTGACACAAACAAAACAACTTAGTGTTTCTTTATCGCTTCTTTAAATTGAAAACTAATTATCCCAATACCAAAGATAAGCAAAAAGAAATACTATCCTGACATCGTCAATAATAATAAAAGCCAAATGAAAGAATGTGTAATCTATTAGATTAAACCAATGAAAATTGCTCTGAGTAAAATTTGATTTATAAGATAGTAAAAAAAAACGCTATCGTTGATACAAAAGAACTCACTGATCCATTCTCATCTCAGTCCTGAAATAATAATCTCACAGGAATAAGCCAGACTCACACGGTAATGGAGGAAAAAGTAATGAATACTATGAATACATGTACTGATGGTGATCACTTCCGTGTGAAAACAGTCAAAAAATTCAGATTAAAGATATTAAAGGCCGTCTCATGAACTATAGGCCCGTTTCCTTACGACCACCATTGTCAGCCTTTCATATCACAAAGTGCTTCTGCAGCAATGACAACGTAGACAAAACAAGAAAAAGGTGAAGAAAACAAGACAAACTACAGAAACACTAGAAGTAAACATTGAAAAGTGGATAAAACCAAGAAAATAGTGACAAAAAAAAGAACAAGATGCGTAAAACGAGAAGATTAAAAACCAGAAAATTGTTGATTAAAAACATAAAGGAAGTCGATAAAAATAAGAAGAAGGAGAAAAAAACAAGAGAACAGTGATGAAAATAAAAAAAAGTGGATAAAACAAGAAAGAAAGAAAAACTGAAAAGTAGATGAAACTCGACAAAATTGTGATAAAACAAGAAAAAAGTGGATAAAATAAGAAAAATGTGACAATACAAAGAGGACAGATTTAAAAAAATAAAGAAAAATTGGGTAAATCGAGAAAAAAGAAGATAAAAAAAAGTTGATAAAAATTTGAAAAATGTGATAAAAACTCAAGAAAGTGACAAACCAAGAAAAAAGTAGTGAAAACAGGAAAAAATAAATAATCACTAGAAAGAAGTATACAAAAGGGAAAAAAGTGATAAAAACTATGAAAAAGGTGATTAAATCAAGATAGAAAACTTTTGAGTTTTTAAGTTCGACATAAATGACTTTGTCTCTGACGCAGATTCACACAAACATCTTTGGCATTAATAGAATCAAGTGAGGAATTTAATGTTGATTTGAAAACTTTGGACAAAATCAATCACATATTGATCGACGCGCTGGAGCCGTGTGTTGATCGGAGGAACAGTTTGTTTCTGGATGAAAAGTAATTTAAAGGACGGGAAGACGTTTGTTAGGCTGAGAAACTTCTTCCTGATGGACACTGCTTGTGGCGTCCCTCAGGGTTCACTATTGGGTCCCAAACTCTTTGTCTCATGTTTCCCGCAGTGCAAAATTAGTTTCATTTGCAACTGACCACATTATTTTTGGTTGAGGGGGATTTACAGGTGCTCCTGACTTCCTGTCCAGGGCACCCCACTTCCTGTCACTGTGACTTCCTGAAAACAGACAAACTGGTTTGTGAAGAAAACACGTCGACTGTCTCCAGTTTTCTTTCTTCACAGTTGCTGTAAAACACTCTGCTCTTATTAACGTGTCCAATTCACGTCAGAATGTACAAACCGATTCCCGGCGTGACCCGCCGAGTTCCCTTAAACTGTAGGAGTACCGTGAAATATGTGAAAGCTTCCTCCACCAACGCTGACTTCACCTCCCCCGGGGGCGGAGAGCGTGTGGTGGCTGATTTTCATGTATAGACTCAACAGTTGTTGGACAGATTCACTGGAAGGACATTAAAGAGTCGAAACATTAAATCAGCTTTAATAGACATGATTGTGTTCTTGGCGCCGTGGAGAGTCACAGGGAGACGTTGACAGGAAGTGGAAACGTGAAATGACAAATCTAGTTAAATGTAAAGTTTCCGTTTCTGAAAATACCCTTGTCGGTCGTTTTGAAATGAAAAGGTTTTCAAAGAGCGCTCAAGAAAGGGTTCAGTCTGTATCGCCCAGTTTGACGTTTGTTTGTTTGTTTGTTTGTTTACAGCTTGAGAAACAAACAATATTAAACTATTAATTTAATGGAGGAAATGATAATTCAGTCGCTGCTTGTTGGGGATTGAAACTGTGTCGATAAATCCTTTTATTGCTTTTCGTTTGGAGCTGCTGGTTCCTGCTGAGACACACCGGGACGCTGTCTACAGGACAACAACCTACACAACAATCTACACAACAATCTACTACACAGCCCACTACACAACAATCTACACAACAATCCAACAACAATCCAACAACAATCCAACAACAATCCACTACACAACAATCTACACAACAATCTACACAACAATCCAACAACAATCCACTACACAACAACCTACACAACAATCTACACAACAACCTACACAACAATCTACACAACAATCTACACAACAATCTAACAACAATCCACTACACAACAACCTACACAACAATCTACACAACAATCTACACAACAACCTACACAACAATCCAACAACAATCCACTACACAACAACCTACACAACAATCTACACACCAATCTACACAACAATCCAACAACAACCCACTACACAACAACCTACACAACAATCTACACAACAATCTACACAACAACCTACACAACAATCCAACAACAATCCACTACACAACAACCTACACAACAATCTACACAACAATCTACACAACAATCTACACAACAACCTACACAACAATCTACACAACAATCCAACAACAATCCAACAACAATCCAACAACAATCCACTACACAACAATCTACACAACAATCTACACAACAATCCAACAACAATCCACTACACAACAACCTACACAACAATCTACACAACAATCTACACAACAATCCAACAACAATCCACTACACAACAACCTACACAACAATCTACACAACAATCTACACAACAACCTACACAACAATCCAACAACAATCCACTACACAACAACCTACACAACAATCTACACAACAATCTACACAACAACCTACACAACAATCTACACAACAATCTACACAACAATCCAACAACAATCCACTACACAACAACCTACACAACAATCTACACAACAATCTACACAACAATCTACACAACAACCTACACAACAATCCAACAACAATCCACTACACAACAACCTACACAACAATCTACACAACAATCTACACAACAATCTACACAACAATCCAACAACAATCCACTACACAACAACCTACACAACAACCTACACAACAATCTACACAACAATCTACACAACAATCCAACAACAATCCACTACATAACAATCTACACAACAACCTACACAACAATCTACACAACAATCTACACAACAATCCAACAACAATCTACTACAAAACAATCTACACAATAATCCACTACAAAACAATCCAACAACAACAATCCAAAAACAACCCACTACACAACCCACTACACAACCCACTGCACAACACTACAGAACAGTTTCTTCTTCAGACGGCAATGCGTTGAAACACTGCTGTAGTTTCTATCTGTCTACACCGTTTCCCGCCGCTCTCTTCGTCCCTGATGACTGTTTCCCTTCTTCTTCTTCTTCTCCTGGGTTTGCGAAGCTGCACCACCGCCCTCTGCTGGTTACAGTTAGTCTATACTAATCCCACCGCTCCATCCTTTCCACAATCCAACCTTCTCGCCCAAGTTTCCTTGGCGAAGGTAAAAAACCTCTTTGTTGCGTAGCGCAACGAAAGTTTGTCATTTGAAAACAATTGTGTAAAAAAAAAAAAAAGAAAAACCTACTTAAGCCGAGAAAGAACAAACAAACTCCTCACAGTCAGAAGCGCTCACCACCACGCTGCCGCGCAGCCCAAATATAGATGCTGAACATTTCTAATCCTGAACAACTCCAGCGCTCAGCGTCTATATCGAGCTGCAGCGGCTAAGTTTAGCTACTCAAAGCGAGCGGCGGCGGCGCTCTCCTCTCTAACTGGAGTGAAGTTTACATGATGGATGCCCGCTGCTGCTGCCGTCTTCCACCACGCGGTCGTTTCCATCGTCAAATCGATGCGCCGCTCTTATAACGTTCGAGGCTGTTGCGTAACGGACTCAAGCAGCATTGATCCGAGGCTAAATGCGGCGGCTCGCGGTGGGGCCGCCGAGGCCGCCGTGAACACGGGATGGGGTCGGGGGGGGTAGTAAGCGATCGGCCCGGTGGTACCGACACCGATGCCGGAACACGACCGAAACAACCGGCGGAGAGAGAAACACAATGTGCCGCCATGTGTGAAAGGGCAGTTTGGAAAATCCTGCAAACGGCTTGGCCGCTAATGTTTCTCTCTCTCTCTCTCCATCCAAGTCTGTCAATTAGTGATAATGGACCCCGAGAGGAGACCACTCCCTCCCTGTTTACTCCCTCCTCTCTCTCTCTCTCTCTCTCTCTCTCTCTCTCTCTCTCTCTCTCTCTCTCTCTCTCTCTTTGTCTGTCTTTCTTTCCTTCCATCTCTCAGTCAGTAATAATGGAGCCCGGCAGTCCGAAGAAGATCCAGTTTGCTGTGCCGCCGCTGCAGGGACAGCTTGACCCCCAGGCCGCCGAACATGTGAGTGTGTGTGTGCGTGCGTGTGTGTGTGTGTGTGTGTGTGTGTGTGTGTGTGTGTGTGTTGATGGCTTTGTTTGAATGGAGCTTCTATGTTGCGTCTGGAATCTTGTGTGTGGGCGCAGAGCAGCATGTTGTGAGAACAGATGCTCGTGTTTCTGCTGACTGTACGTTGAATTGTGTGCGCGCGTGTGTGTGTGTGTGTGTGTGTGTGTGTGTGTGTGTGTGTGTGTGTGTGTGTGTGCGTGTGTGTGTGAGAGATCTTTCCAGAGTTTGGAATGTTCTACACTCTTGCTCTGTTCTCACGTTGGACGATGTTGAAGGTTTTAACAACTTGGTGTCCTTTCAGTTCCGCGTTTGTTTTATGTTTTGGTCTCGTTGCGTCTGAATTATATTTTGGAAAATGAAAAGGTGGAGCGTTGAACCCAAACAGCAAGTCCCTGAACTGCTGCCATGAGGAAAACAGAGGCCGGCCTTTCATTGCAGCTTAATGTGTGGTGATGGAGGCGGAGGGGGGGGGGGGGGGGTTGTTGAATCGCTGACGTCTTGTTTAGTAGAAACATTCCGGAAGCCGAGAGGCTTCATGAGGACGCTGGTAATGACGGGTGACAGATTAGGACTCTGGATTGAGTCTTTTGGGGGTAAGAAACAGAGTCGGTGTGGCTCAAACCGGTCGACGTCTCCGCCGGCCGAACGTGAACTCTCCAGAGAGAGAAGCTCGGTTTTTTTTTTTTTTGATGTTGGCATCCAGATTATAGAACATCTTCATCTAACATCCAGATTATAGAGCATCTCCCCCAACTAACATCCAGATTGCAGAGCATATTCATCCAACATCCAGATTATAGAGCATCTCCCCAAACCAACATCCAGATTGTAGAGCATATTCATCCAACATCCAGATTATAGAGCATCTTCCTCAACCAACATCAGATTATAGAGCATCTTCATCAACCAACATCCAGATTATAGAGCATCTTCCTCATCTAACATCCAGATTATAGAGCATATCCCCAACCAACATCCAGATTGTAGAGCATCTCCCCAACTAACATCCAGATTGTAGAGCATCTTCCTCAACCCACATCCAGATTATAGAGCAGCTTCCTCGTATAACATCCAGATTATAGAGCATCTTTACTGCTTTTTAAGTCATTATTTTGAGTAATTATCATAGTTCCTAATTATTTCATTGAGATTGTGATTTTATTTTGAAAAGCTAATTTTGTGCCAAATTATTGTTGCCTTAAAAGTGTCCTGGAAATAAAGGTTGATGGAGCAAATCAGTTTTCAGGATGAATCATGGAGGTATGTGTGTGTGTTTACTGCAGATTCGTCGCAGACGACCGACGCCTGCAACCCTGCAGATCTACAGACAACCTGGAACAGGTGAGAGAGAGAGAGAGAGAGAGAGAGAGAGAGAGAGAGAGAGAGAGAGAGAGAGAGAGAGAGAGAGAGAGAGAGAGAGAGAGAGAGAGTGAGAGAGTGGGAGGAAGTGTGCATGAGAGAGAGTGAGGGAGCAAGAAAGAGGGAGTGAGAGAGAGGAAGTGAGAGAGTGAAGAAGTGATAGAGTGAAGAAGTGATAGAGTGAAGAAGGGAGAGAGTGAAGAAGGGAGAGAGTGAAGAAGTGATAGAGTGACATATTGGGGTGGAGCTCATACTGAGAAGTCGAGTAGAAGCCTGAGAGCAGAGAAGCAGCAGCTATAATGGAAACGTTATTAGATTAGGTAAGTGATCTGAGTGTGTGTGTGTGTGTGTGCGTGTGTGTGCGTGCGTGCGTGCGTGCGTGCGTGCGTGCGTGCGTGCGTGCGTGCGTGCGTGCGTGCGTGCGTGCGTGCGTGCGTGCGTGTGTGTGTGTGTGTGTGTGTGTGTGTGTGTGTGTGCGAGCTCTCAACCTGCCTCCATCAGGTTTGTTTTGAGTTTTCGGGGTCGAGGTATTTTCACGCAGCGTCTCTGTTTCTGGAAAAAACGAGTGAGAAAACAAAACACAGCTGGACGGATTCTTCTTCTCCTTCTCTCTCTCTCTCTCTCTCTCTCTCTCTCTCTCTCTCTCTCTCTCCTCACCGAGATCATTTAGATCAACTCCTCGTTCGCCCACTTCTTCTTCTTCTTCTTCTTCTTCTTCTTCTTCTTCTTCTTCTTCTTCTTCTTCTTCTTCTTCTTCTTCTTCTTCTTCTTCTTCTTCTTCTTCTTCTTCTTCTTCTTCTTCTTCTTCTTCTTCTTCTTCTTCTTCTTCTTCTTCTTCTTCTTCTTCTTCTTCTTCTTCTTCTTCTTCTTCTTCTTCTTCTTCTTCTTCTTCTTCTTCTTCTTCTTCTTCTTCTTCTTCTCACTTTTACACCATTACCGGTCCACCAGCTGTCAAAGCACCGAACCAAACGAGCATCAAGCACTACAACTAGAATACTGCGACTCCATAGTGACCAAACTAATCCTCACAAAATACAAATCCCCTCATGTAGTATTTACTTACTCTGTTGTCTCGTCGCTCCTGCAGATGCTGCCGATCGTCACAACGCCGGCGGAGAGTCGCAGGTTAGTAGAATCACAAGTTTCTGGTTGAAACACAAAGTACAGCCTCGTGTACTTTTGATTGGAGTAATCCTTAAGAGTATTTTTTTTAACTTGATTATTCCCTAACAAGAGTACTTTTAACTTTCAGTACTCCTTAACAAGAGTACAGTTAACTTGAGTATTTCTAAACAAGAATGCTTTAAACTTGAGTACTTCTTAACAATAATACTCTTAACTGGAGTAATTCTTAAGAGGAGTACTTTTAACTTGAGTACTCCTTAAGAAGAGTACTTTTAACTTGAGTATTCCTTAACAAGAGTATTTTTAACTTGAGTTGTCCCTAACAAGAGTACTTTTAACTTGAGTACTCCTTGATAAGAGTACCTTTAATTGAAGTGTTTCTCAACAAGAGTACTTTTACCTCGAGTATTCCTTAGCAAAAGTACTTGTATCTTTCAGTACTCCTTAACAAGAGTACTATTAACTTGAGTATTCCTTAACAAGAGTATTATTAACTTGAGTTGTCCCTAACAAGAGTACTTTTAACTGAAGTATTTTAACAAGAGTACTTTTACCTAGAGTATTCCTTAACAGAAGTATTTTTAACTTGAGTACTCCTTAATAAGAGTACTTTAAATATGAGTATTATTCAACAGGAGTGCTTTTGACCAGAGTGTTTTTTAACAAGAGTACTTTTAATTTAAGTATTCTTCACACCGGCATTTGTTTGTTTTTATATATTTTGTTTATTTACGAGTTATTTATTTACTAGTTATTTATTTACTAGTTATTTATTTACTAGTTTTCCTTCCTGTCTTTCTGCTCCTGCAGACGTCCGAAGCCTCTCAGCGGAAGCAGAGTACCTTTGCTCCGCCCACCATGAAAGGTAAACACAGTTTTTAGACTCGTCTCAGTGGATTTTAAAGACACATTTATCTATTTATTTATTTATTTATTTATTTATTAGCTCAGTAAGTCAGAAAGATGAAACGCGGAGAAAACTACTGATTGTGGATCATTTAGAAAACAGACCCGTTGAATTCGGCCTCAAACAAACGAATCGACGGCGTGACGTGGTTGGAGAAAGGAATTGAACGAGTGATGACTGAACGAGAAGCAGAAGAACTGCTGATGTGTTGGAGGTCAGAGGTCGGAGGTCATTGTTACACTGCTGGTCAGGCCGGAGGTCAGAGGTCAGAGGTCAGAGGCCAGAGGCCGGAGGTCGGAGGTCAGAGGTCAGAGGTCAGAGGTCAGAGGTCAGAGGTCAGAGGTCAGAGGTCGGTCTTACCGCTGCTTCCTACAGCTGTCCACACATCAGTGTCTTCTCTCTTTCTTGCTCCACATGAACTGTTTTCTTTGGCATCATGTTTTCCTCCCGTCTTCCAGTGATCTTCTGAAGGTCTCTGGGGGGGGGTCGGGGGACGGGACGGGGGGGACGGGGGGGTCGGGGGACGGGGATGTCTCGGCTCCTCATCTTAAACATGTTTTTTCACGTAATTTGACACCAGTCTCACCCACTTGTAACATGGAATTTGTCCTTTTTCGGCCTGTGGTTATAGAGCGTCTGTTTTCCAACCCAAATCCAAAGATGCAATTGGAGCCTGCTAAACATTAAACATATGTAATTTGACACCAACCTCATTTACCAAAAACATATGATTTGCCTATTCATTGTGTTTGATCCTATTTTATTTATCTATTTTTTTTTTTTTTTTTTTACAAAAATCATCTGTGCAGCTCCAGCCGGCCCACATGCGGCGTCAGTAATTGTAATTTGACACCAGTCTCATTATTTTGCAGTTGTTTTTCCTCTCAGTTGCACCGAGGTATGAATGTTGCCATGTATTTTTTTTTTTAACTTTTGTGTTGTTTTTTTCCTCATAATCGTTAACAATGTTTGGTCCTGGTCGTTAATGTTCTTTTCATTCAACGACTGAACGACTCAAACTGTATTTCAAAGGTGGTGTATATATTGTCAGGATGCAGCAGCCTGTACTTGTAATTTGACACCAGCCTCGTTCTTTTTGTTTATTCAGTCATCTTTGACAGCTGTTCATAGTTTCTTCTGTCTGAAACCTGCGGCGCTGGAGCCTCATGTGGCTCTTCGGTGACTCGGTAGCAACTCCCGAACATTTAAGAAAATTATTTGTGACTTGATATTGTGTTTACATTTTTATTTTATTTGCATGTCACATTGATTTTCAAAAATTGCATAATATCCGGTCTAAAAACAGCAACAAAAAAAAATAATTAATAGCTAAAACTACTAAAATAATAATAATAATAATAATAATAATAATAATAATAATAATAATAATAATAATAAATACAGTAAGAAATGTCAAATTAAAATAATTAATTTAGTTTTTTTTTCCAGGAAATAAAGATACATTTTTAAAAAAGGAAAATAGGTAAAGAAAAAATGAAAAAAGTAGAGGGACAATGGAGGAAAAAATATTTAAAAAAATGCTGGAATAGCTTAAAACTGCTCTCACCACAGCATAAATAAAAATAGCTTAAGTGACTAAAACAGCCAAGATGCAAAAAATAACTTAAAGAGGGAAAATCTGTTGAAAAAAGTAAAAAAAAACCTTTAAAGGTTTAAGAGCTAAAATTGAAACAATCTTCTGTAGTCGTTCTTTAGGCTGCTTTCCTTTTGTCTGTGAAGCTGAAGGGAGATGTTAGATGGTGATAATTTTATGATAATTTAAATAAGGTAATTTTAATTAGAAGGTGTAACTTTTTAGAATCACCGGATCCTGCCGACGTCAGAGGTTGTAAATTGACACCAGCATCTTCCTTTTGCTGGCTGCAAACTCATTGTTTCGCGTTGAGCCCGAGGCATTCGCGAGACTCGGATTCCACTGTGAATGCTGAAGGTTTCTGACACTGTGTTGGATCTCTGTGAATGCTGAAGAAGTGCTGCCTCAGTAAGTCGTCAACGCGGCTCGACGCGAACGCCCCGACGGCCGCTTTATTGCCACAAGACTCCTGCTGTCGTCATTTTGTTCAGAATCATCGTGAATAATTCATCAAACCGTTCCAGTATGTAAAGAGCTCAAGGGGGCGAAGGCTTCGTATTTTCTGCTGAAACACGAGTAACAAACGCCGACGTTTCTGTTCGAATGTGAGAAAAGTTCATGATTCGGGGTTCGAAGAAAAGAAGGGAGATTGTGTGCAGAGCGGGAGCGAAGAGCGGAGCGCTGACTAGATTCTGGGAAGTGGAGACCGTAAAAGCTTTTTCTGTTATCGATCCCTGAGCTGAGTGTGTGTGTGTGTGTGTGTGTGTGTGTGTGTGTGTGTGTGTGTGTGTGTGTGTGTGTGTGTGTGTGTGTGTGTGTGTGTGTGTGTGTGTGTGTGTGTGTTCCTATGCACCAACTACACAGCAGGTCTTTATGCTCTGGAGGATCAGAGAGAAAAGTGGGTTTCATTCATTCATAGCTTGAGGAATCACTCACATCGCGGAATTTTGCAGTATCATCCTCCCGCAAGATATTCACGTCTTCGAATGTCGCTTGCGTCTTGTTTCAATGTTTTATTCTTTTTATTATTCTTAGTTTGGGCTTTGCGTTCTGTGGGGTGTACCTGTAGTTGCAGGGTCTTGCCACTAGAGGTGCTCTTCTCTCCCCAGACCTCCAGCTGGGGGTGGAGCAGCAGCTTCTGGGGGCGGGGCTCGGCGAGTCAGACGACCAGCTGAGTCCAATCACAGCGCAGCTCTATGGCGCGACCTCCCTGTGGGCCAATCACAACGGGCCAGAGGAAGCCAATGGGAACGAGGCGGGCCTGCTGTTAGCCAATCAGGAGAGAGGAGTAGCAGAGAGCAGCAGCTCAGGGGGTAAATGGGTTTTAAATTAAAAAAAACAAACATATTGTGACAGTTTTGTGTAAGCAAAGAACATTTTTAATTTCAAATTAAAAGTTTTTGGAATATTAGCTCTAATTAACACTCTTGTGGTGGATTTTACTATTTTATGATAAAGACATTTTCAGAACTATTTTTGTGACCAGTAACGTCTTCTCATTTCAAATTCAGGCTTTATTTCAATCAACCAATCAATCAATCAATCAATCAATCAATCAATCAATCAATCAATCAATCAATCAATCAAAGTGATCAATGATATAGTGATTGTAGAAGCTGCATTACAGGAAGCTCTGAGGTGAAATATGCGATATGACATTGTTTCCACCTGGTGGCAGCAATGAGTCGATGGAACCTCATCAGGTTGCTCTCAGTTCACGCTGGCTGGTCAAAGCCAACGGTACCATGTAGAAACTATTAACGCACCCTAGTGGCAACATACAGTATGATGGCAGCAATGTCGCCAGGCAGGTTAAATAGTGAGATGATCATGTCGGATTGTAAAAAGTGAAGCGAACAGTCTCACTATGTCCTGGTCGATACAGTCAGAATGATATAAGATATGAGTCATACCACTTGTTGCCACCCGGTGGCAGTAACGAGTCGGTGTAACATCGTCTCGTTTCTTTAGTCCAAGTTATTAACAGTCAAAGCTGTTGAGTTTATGTTCTTTTAGTGTTGATGTGCAGTAGAGTGACACACTACACCACCCGGTGGCTCACAGTGGTATGACAACACGTTACAAGCTGACTCACTGACACATATAACGGAGGTTTTCTTTAAAAGATTTCGTTAAAATAAAGTGGTGGGTGGAGGTTGGTCCTGCCGACTGAAAACATTTCAATTAAATCAGTGAGTGAAAAAAGTTATAATAAAGAAAGTAAACAGACATTTTTCTCTCAAACTGACGTCACTAATTCTTCTTCTTCAGTTTTCATTCTTTAATAAACATTCCGTTTTGTGTTGATGCACCAACTGCGACTAACTCCACTAACTTTTACTCTTTGCATGCCCCCCTCCCCCTATTCTTCCTCTTCTTCCTCCACCCTCCTCTCCATCATCCTCCTCTTCAGATTTGTCATGTGACCACATAAAGGAAGCGTCCAGTCCTGACTCCGTCTCCCGATAGCCGCCTTCACCTCCGTCACCTCCTCCCCCCTCTCGCTAACCAAGTTCCCACTGTAACACACACACACACACACACACACACACACACACACACACACACACACACACACACACACACACACACACACACACACACGAACCGTGGCTGTGAATAAAGATGTATTATATTCAAATGTTTTTCTGTATTCATGAACTGTTTTTTTTTTTGTTTTTACATCCAAACTTTAATTCAGGAGTTATCATCATACTCATAAATTAAAACTTTTTGCAATGATTTTGTAAAACAGTACTAAATAAATACGGATTATATTTCCTCTCTTCCTAAATTATGTCAGGGAAATGAAATATGGAAATAAACTGACGGAACCAGAAAAACATTACGCAACAGGATTAGAGTTTAAGCTAAAAACTGAAATCATAAACAGAACAGTAGAAAAAGTGTGGTTCAATATGTTGCATATCAATAAATAGATATCTACTGTCTTTACTGTACAAGTTAGAAGAGCAGCGGTTGAATAATTTCTCGGCACATTGACCTTAAAGGCAACTTAAGATTCAAAGTTTAATCGTTAAAGCTAACAGAGCATAGCATCTTTACTGCAGTTACTATAAATGTAAGTAAGTAAGTAAAATGTATTTATAAAACACTTTTCCCAGATAGAAATCACAAGGCGCTGTAAATAAAATGGGAGCAACAAAAACAAAACATAAGAATTTCATTTAACACAGAGTAAAGGTGGGAAAATTCAGATACTGAGAAGTGTTAACGTACTCACGTTGTTAGCGTCAGCTAACTGACTTAAAGGCTCGAATATTCTTCCTGATGCACGTGAACCGTTGAGTACATTTCACACGTCGTCTTTCTTACCTGGCGTTGATGCGGTGGATCAGTACGTCCAGTCGAGAGGCGGTTTAACGTGTTACGAGGTTTGAACCAAAAGTCACTGAAAGAAGTTAAAACCTGCTAAAATAGGTATTTATGTTGATGCTTTCAATGTTCTAACGTTTCTAAACCCGCACGAGTCGTCTGAAGCTCCTGAAGACGTCCAGACTCTGGATGGGAACTTAAAAGTATTCTGTCTCTGAACATGTTACTTGGTTTGGTCGTTTGGTTTGTTGCAGTTACTACCAAGCCGCTAACGCTAGCTCCTGTTAGCCGCGAGGCTCACCGCGGCGGTTTTTCATGTCACACTGAATTTCTTCAGCCTGTTGCTCTGCGTGGAACTTAGAACGTTTTTCTTTCAAGCAGCACATCACACCTCTCATGTTGAACGTCTCCGGATATCGTTTGCTCAAACTGAGCGACAGTCATTGAGCTACGTTAGCTGCCGTGCTAATGCTAAGCAGACCTGCACAGTTAAACAAAACTAAATCGAAAAAATCACTTACAGCTGACAACGTTTGTAGTTGAGTCGAGGACGGTTGGCACAGATCCAGGCTTTAATCCAGTTTTTTTTATTTTCTTATTTTTTAGCGACGGCAGCGTTCGGTTAGCTCATGTTGCACACATGGAAAGTTTTGTTGGTAAATTTCCATCAACAATAAAATCGATCTACAGGGTCTTCAGAGGCTCAGACGAAGCGAGTAAAAATAAACTTCTCTGCTAGTTGATACAACCGACAATAGAGTAACTACTGTATTTAAGCACAGCAGAGCTCAACTGCTGGCGGGCGGGTCAAAGAGAGAGCCTCGCCTGATTGTGATTGGTCAAAGCCCTCTGTGACGAAGAGCAGGGCTGATTTCTGATTCGCTCATTGGAGCACACGTTCTCTAAAAAGTAGAACAAGCCAGTGAGAGAGATGATTGTCTTCACTTCTGGAGCCTCATTCGCAGGTATGGAGACGATTATTACTGTTGGAAAACCATTTGAATGTGGATGTTGCATGATTTCGCCGCTTTAAAGAACGAAATAGAAGGAAAAAAGTGAAATATTAGCTAAAACAAAGGAAAATCAAGAAGAAGAAGAGAGGAAACCATCGCAGTTTTCCTCACATCTCCAAGTCACAACATAAAGATTCTTATGACTGTGAGGTTCAGCCAAGGAGTCCTGCAAAGGTATTCATTTCTGTACAGTGGTCTGCATGGTGCTCTGTACAGTGGTCTGCATGGTGCTCTGTGCGGTGGTCTGCATGGCGCTCTGTATGGCAGTGTATACGTTGGTCTGTGCAGTGGTTACCGTTCTCTCCTCACAACAAGAGTAAAGAGATCAGCTGATCAGACTGAGACTTCCTGTGTGTGGGTCTTGAGACACGAGGCTGATGTTCACTGTCAGGATTCATTCCTTCAGTCAGGATTCATTCCTTCAGTCAGGATTCATTCCTTCAGTCAGGATTAATTCCTTCAGTCAGGATTCATTCCTTCAGTCAGGATTCATTCCTTCAGTCAGGATTCGTTCCTTCAGTCAGGATTCATTCCTTCAATCAGGATTAATTCCTTCAGTCAGGATTCATTCCTTCAATCAGGATTAATTCCTTCAGTCAGGATTCATTTCTTTCAGTCAGGATTCGTTCCTTCAGTCAGGATTCGTTCCTTCAGTCAGGATTCATTCCTTCAGTCAGGATTCATTCCTTCAGTCAGGATTCATTCCTTCAGTCAGGATTAATTCCTTCAGTCAGGATTCATTCCTTCAGTCAGGATTAATTCCTTCAATCAGGATTAATTCCTTCAGTCAGGATTCATTCCTTCAGTCAGGATTAATTCCTTCAATCAGGATTAATTCCTTCAGTCAGGATTAATTCCTTCAGTCAGGATTCATTCCTTCAGTCAGGATTAATTCCTTCAATCAGGATTAATTCCTTCAGTCAGGATTCATTCCTTCAGTCAGGATTAATTCCTTCAGTCAGGATTCATTCCTTGAGTCAGGATTCTTCCTCAGGATTCGTTTCTTCATTCTGCTACGTTTCAGATAAATATTTGTGCGTTTTTGTGCAGGTAAGCTGGAAGGTTCCGTTCAAGAGGAAGAGGAAGAGGAAGAGGAGAACCCCCCTCAGGAGGACTGATCATCTCTACCCTCCATGTTGTGGACGGAGCAGCAGGAGGACTGACGTCCATCTGCAGTCGGGACGTTGATCAGGGAGAATTCTCCTCACTACACCTTTGTTTGTTTGTTTGTTTGTTTGTTTTTTAAATGAAAGTTGTAATTAGAGTAAAGACGCCAGCGTCCCTGAGTAAAGTGCACTGGAAGCAAATCTGACTCCCGTTTCAAAAATCTGAATAAAAACAAATTCTTCAACATTTCAGATCCTGCGATAAAGTCTTTATCGTAAGAAAATTCATTTAATTAAGATGATCTTTAAAAAAAAACCAACAACTTAATATTCTAATAGTTCAGGGGACATTGAGGTTTGTCGCTGTGTTTCTATGAAGCTTTCTGATTTTCATCAGCGCTGACTCAACATAAACTCAGCTCTGCTTTATCGTGACAAATCCGGTTAATTCAGAAAAACGTTGCAGTTTTTCTTTTCTACTATAACAAACATGATCTGCTTCCGAAGTAATACATAAAAAATTTAAAATGCTGTTTGCACAAAAAAAAAAAAAAAAAGGATAAATTCTCATAAAAATAGACTTTAGTTTACAAACAGTTTTGTTTTTTTACATTTTGAATCGGACTCAGAGGTTGCCGCGACATACTTTTCTATGAAACCGCCGCCAAAACAAAACTTTTCACAACAGCAAACCTCAGAAACCCATCAGTTCAACGCGTAGTTTGATTTTAAACGTACAGAATTACGTATTAAAGGGAAACTGGACGAGTAACATTTTATATAATGGGCTTCAAAACAACATCGGATCATTTCTACTCGTGAGAAAAAGATATGAAGACGGTTTCATTAATTTGATGTTAAATTAAAGTGGAAGCTTTCCCCAGTTAGATAAATAATCTATGATTTCTTACTAAACCAGCAGTCGGTCACCAAACAAAGGCTTTGGTAGCAAATTGTAGGAAAAAAGAAGTTTGTCTGACAGATTTTTCTTAGAAATTTCAACAAAAGCGAAGTTGAATAAATAAAAGTATTAGGCCCGTTAGATTTTACACGGTCGCTAAAATAGTTTGTTCAAACCAAACACTTGGAAAGTTGTTTTGAGTTTTTGGTTATTTGAGTCGAATCTCTAAACTTCTGAAAAGTGGTGTTTTATTGTGCCAAATCTCTAGTTAAGAATGTTTCCTGAGTAAAATGAGATCAAACAAAAAATCTTTACAATCACCAGCTCCAGTGCGAACAACATAATAATCTTTAGGAGGCCAGCTATAACACACCAATACAACGATCACTGCACGTTTAATAGAAATATCACAATATAGAAACTTTGATGTTAAAGTGGAACTTCATGTGATTACTATTCAAACCGACAAGCTTTAAAAGATGCATTTCATTTAACGCAAAAAATGTAAGAAAGCTTAGTTTCACGTTATAAATTGATCCATTTTCTCTCACGTAAAGCGACTTTTAGAGCACAAAAAGCGCTATACATTATTAGATTATATTTTAGTGTTATAGATTCAGCTGGTCTTGTCTCTGGAGTGAGACTCGTCTTCTTTTTTAATCTGTGTAAACACTACATCTGTCACAGTATCAATAACAGCAATAAAATAAAAGGTTTAAGAAAACAACATACTTTTCTTGCTTTTCTGTGATGTGGCGCCTCCTCGTGGCTCATGCAACAAACTACAGGCCAGGATTCAATATACATGTACCATAAGGTAAACTTGATTGTTTTTTTACATTATAAGATCAAATTTTTCGAAGTTGTTGAGATTTTAATTAAATTTACTGGCGTCTGTCAAATAATGAGAATAAAGTTTTAAATAAACTTTTTTTTTTACACATTTTGGATTTATATGTTTTCTAAATGAAAATATTTCCTTTGCTTTTTTATTTTTTATATACATCTTGTCAGCCTCCAAATCATGAAAATAAAATACTCAGCTGGACGTGATATGAATTACAACCAAATGTGTGTAAAACTTTCATATTTGCAGTACAAATGTTAAAAGTTTGGAGACGTACGTGTAAATGCCGTCTGCCACATTTCTGGTTTTAATCAGAAAATTGATTAACGTTGACCACACTTGTATTGGTGAAATATTTGTTTTTAAAAGAAATCAAACAATTATTTCTGACCCGTATGAAGACTTCCTCTGAAGAATTATCATGTGGAAAATTGAGGTCAGAATGATAAAACTCACCTGTTCTGTGATTCCCGCTGCAAGTCCTAACGCTCGTTTTAAAGTTCGTGCAGGAGAAGAAAAAAGAAAGCAGGGATTTTAACCACAACCTGTTCAGGAGCAGTGCAGGGTAGAGCCAGGCTGATTTGTTCAGACTGTCACAATAAAAGCTTCATGTAGTTCTACTCGAGGAACTGTAAAAGTCCCCGTGTTTCCACCACGATCAGAAGTCCAGAGTATTAATCAGGCCGGTAGTGTCAGGAAGAGCAATAAATATAAATCCACTGCATCTGTAAGGGGACGAAAAGACCAAAGTCAAACACCAGCAGCGCCACGAAACCCACGGAGAGACTCTAAACCAGCACTTGTGGAACCTCTATGTTTAGAGTGTCGATGCTTCGTAAACTGGCTCGTGGAGACAAAACTTTCACGTGAACGAGTCCTCCAAGCAGAACTGAAAATAACAGAAATACTAACGTTCTGCATTAATAAACAGCACCGCAGACCCTGAAAGGTCCTGGACCTTCAGAATTGTCCTACCTCATAACCAAGGATGTGTAGAGGGTAGAAAGTTCCCCCAGAACTGAAGTTAGAAGGCCAAAACACACAATGATGGTCTCCTCCTCACTTTTGGGAAAATTCCAGTTATTTACCGAGGTCTTAGGGGGTTCCTAGCACTTTGGAGAACGTTCTCGTTCTGTAACGATCTTGGAGAGAGCTTCCTGGAAGGGTTCCGGGCACTTTGGAGAAAGTTCCTGCGACAGTCCCTAACAATGCTCCTTTGTTCCAAGCGTTTGGGAGGAAAGTTGCTACAAGGGTTCCTAGCACTTTGGAGTTAGTTCTTGTTATTTACCTAGCTCTTGGGGGAATGTTCCTGTAAAGGTTCCGAGCAACTTTGGAGAAAGTCCCTGCAACATTCCCAAACACTGAGGACAAACATTTCTTTGTTCCTAGCACTGTGGAGAACTTTCCCGTTATGTACCTAGCTCCCGGAGGGAGCTTCCTGTGAGGGTTTCTAGTACTTTGGAGAAAGTCCCTGCGACAGTCCCCAATACTTGGGGGGAGCGGGGGACGTTCCTTCCCTCAAAGTATTTGGGAGGAAAGTTCCAGCGATGGTTCTCTGCTCTCGTCTGAGCTTTCTGTGAGGGTTCCGAGCACTTTGGAGAAAGTTCCTGTTATTTACCTAGCTCTTGGAGGAAGGTTCCTGCCACTTTGAAGAAAGTCCCTGCAAGGGTTCTTCACACTTTCGAAAAGTCCCTGCAAAGTGGCAAGAACCCTTGCAGGAACCTCCCCGCACCCCCCTCCCAAGAGCTAGGCAAAATAATGGGAACATTTCCAAAGCCTTTGGGGGTAGGTTGCGAAAGTCCCCAACACTGGGGACGGGCGTTCCTTTGTTCCAAGCATTTGGGAGGAAAGTTCCTGTTATGTACCCAGCTCTGGGGGAAGCTTCCTGCAAGGATTCCTAGAACTTGGGAGAACATTCCCTTTATGTATCTAACTCTCAAGGGGTGGGGGGCTTCCTGCGAGGGTTCCTGGCACTTTGGAGAAAGTCCCTGTGATAGTCCCCCTGGTCCAAGCATTTGGGAGGAAAAGTTACAGCGATGGCTCCCTGCGACTCTCTGAGGAAAAAGTCCCCCCCCCCCCCCCCAGAGATACGAGGTCTGACACAGCCCTAAAGTTGATTTTATTCATGTCACTTAAGTTACATGGTGGAATCAGAACACAAAAGGTTAGAAAGAAAAGAGCACTGGCAGAATGAGTCCACGGATCCGTCACGGCGTGCTAGTGACGCACGCTGCTGGTCCCTCCGCCGCCTCTTCCAGCTTGAACTCGTTTGGGCACTGGGAGTGTGAACAATGAGCTTAGCCTGAACGCCGGCGGCGTGGGAGCACGTCGCCCTCGCCGGGCCTCCGTTCAGGACTGTTTCTCAGTACATAATGGTCCGTCTGTACGCCTTTTCAAGTCCATTGTTGACCATCGATACCGCGGGAAGTCCAGAGCCGGTTTGGCTTCCTGCTCCAGTTCAGTTTTACAATTCCAATGAAAACGTCACCAAGAGTGTGTACATATATAGATTTATTGTTAGTGTTATTGCAGCTTCAGGTTTCTGTACTCTCATACATCTCAATCTGGATTGACTCACTTTTCTGGTGGAAGAACTGATTAAAGGTACAGTATGTAATCTTCTGAATTCAAGCAAAGAAAACAACCGTCACTCCGTCTTAAGGTTAGCATGCTAAGCAGCTAGCGCCAAGATGACTCGGTGTAAGAAATCAGAAATATGCACAATAATAGTAAATACAACAGAAATTCCAGGTAAATATTAACTACAGAAATGGTTTTTTTTGAGTGTTTGTATTTATATGTGTGTGCTTGTGTGTAAATACATAAATAACTTTACTAATACTCTACGTCTCTTCAGTTTGGCGGTAATGGTGTCTGAGCAGGAATGTAGAAAACCGTCTACTTGGTTTGTTTTTATGTGCTGGCTCTAATTTGTTAAGTTGTTTTTTTATTTAATGATAAATAAAAGAAGAAAAAACTGAGCTGGACTGAACATAAACATTACTCAAACTGCATACTGCACCTTTAAATTCACTTCCTGTTCAAGGTAAAAGTAATTCCTGGAGCCAACGGCGTTTCTATCAGCTGCTGTTTAAGTGCCCCTGAGCCAAAACGGCAGCTCAGTCGGGCTCCAGGACTGGGGATCACGGCGGGAACGGAACGTCTGAGAAGCTGGAGGGTGACGGTTACTGGCTGTGTCGTGCTGGACAGGACTGAATACGTAGCACCCGCTGAGAGGTTGCGTCGTCAGGCCGAGAGCAGCCGAGGGTCCGAGAGTTTGTTTCCACTGTTCCGCGTTCCTGTGGGACCCCCGGAGCCGCCAGCCCCCACCCCCCCCTCCCCCATCACGCCATGCCCCAAACACTGCCCCACAGCACCACATACGCCTTTTTCTTCTTTTAGTCTCCACACATTTGGCAAATCATCAGAAAAGTAACAAAAAACAAAACATTAAAAACAGACGAGTTCAGTTTCACATCAAAGTAGAATACAGATATTATATCTTCACCCACAAATTTCATGTTACCACTAACTAGAAAAAAAAAACATGTTATCACAAATGTGTGTCCGCCTGAAGTGTGTTTCACCATGAAATGACGTGTGTGTGTGTATGTGTGTGTGTGTGTGTGTGCGTGTGTAAACTTACACTGACGAGCAATCTTTCAGTATCAACACAGGAATCGTCCGTAAGAGGAAAAAAATAAAAACCCACATCACATCAGAATCATTTGCATTCCCAAAATAAAGCATCCAAATCCGTCACCACAGAGTCAGCGGAACATCTCAGACTCGTTAAAAACAAAGAGAAAAAAATTAGTGTCAACTATATATATATACTATATATTTATATTTTTGATTTTTTTATACGGTCCCCAGAAACATCATGGAAAAGGTACAATGATTAAAATAAAGACACTGATCCCCCAACTTCTTCCAGCTAGTTAGTGTGTGTGTGTGTTTATGTGTGTGTGTGTGTGTGTGTGTGTGTGTGTGTGTGTGTGTTTAGCGTCGGATTGCTACGTGTTTAGTGTGTCTTCTGCTTGTTTTTGGAGGAATCGGGTAGGCATAGTTTAGTGTGTCTAGCTTGTACTGTAGTGTGTGGTGGCAGGGCGCCGCTGCGGGCCTACGCGTTGGCGCTGATGCTCTGTTTGTAGACGGCGTGGTAGGCGTTCCTCAGCAGCACGTAGGGGAAGCAGGACTCCAGCAGGTCCATGGTGAGGAACGGAGACTCCTGCACGATCTGGGGCACCACAACAATGGCCGCGTTAGCTCGACGCCAGCCGCTAAACGTGTTGGTACAACGACAAAGCTACACTGTTTTCAGGCTTTCCGTCGTTGCCGTGGAAACGGACATCACGATTCCGGTATATTCTTCCAAGACACAAACCAATCGTTACCATGGTATCGAGGAATCTGGTTAAGAGCACATAAGCTAATTTGCTGCTGAAGTAGTGAAGTAAAAAAAACAATATAATTTGATGTATTTCCAAACACGCACGCAGACGTTAATATCTTTGTGCATCGGTTTGTTCTTCAAGTAACAGCGCTCTTTCTCTTGCCCCAGAATTAAACCAGCTGTGATTGGACGGTGGGCAGTTTTGGTGTCACGTTTCCTGCGGCAGCACTTCAGAAATGAGCGATTTGTTTTTACTCGCTTGTTTTTAGTCATTTTTCTCAAAGTCTTTAGCCACCATGTACAAACCAATGATGAAATGAAGCGGTGGAAGATTTGTCACCATCAGTTTGTTTTCTCAATGAATCCGAATAAAGCTGACCGACAAGGAAATACAGACAACTTCACTGGAGTCTCTCTGTGCTGAATAAACCGTCTGCACTCCAGGTGAAGAGTTTGGGTTCTCCGGTTCTCCGGTGATCTGATTGATCAGCTGATTGATTAAAAGCTGCGAGTGTGTCATGAGCTCACCATGTCCAGCAGCAGGTACACAGACTCTCTGTTACGTGTCGTCATCTTGTCGGTTTCCTGACCGATCTTCAGCAGGCTGGAGGAGGCCAGCTGCAAACGCACACACACACACACACACACACACACACACACACACACACACACACACACACACACACACACACACACACACACACACACACACACACACACACACACACACACACACACACACACACACACACACACACACACACACACACACACACACACACACACACACACACACACACACACACACACACACACACACACACACACAAACAAACACACAATACAGATGAAAACGCCGGGTGGAGGCGTCAGAGTGAGATGATGAGTGTCTTGTTCTTACAGCCAGGAACTCCTTGAGGCGGTCCTCGATGCTTCCCTTGTGGATGGTGAAGAGCGCAGCGGCGATCTGGTTGATGGCTTTGGCCAGGCAGTGGATGTTGTTACAGTGTCCTGCAGGGGGCAGCAAACACACACAGAAAACTCACATCTGACAATGAAGCTGCGTTTCATCTTAACAACATGAAACCTGCACCACCCAGTGGGTGTGTGTGTGTGTGTGTGTGTGTGTGTGTGTGTGTGTGTGTTCGTCAGCGTGGCGGCTGTGGTGAAAACAAACGCCAGGCCGTCGCACCGTCTGCATACTAACAACGGCGCGGCCCATTACAACATTACAAGTCATTATCCTCTCAGAATGTCTCTGATTAACTTTCATTTCAAGGTTGTTAGGAAGCGACGTCTGAATAATCGACCGCGTGACGGGCGTCTGAATCCTCGTCAAAAACACCCAACCACACCTCTGTTCAGACTGAAGAAATCCTCTTTTAAAAGCTCAAACGGAGCAGCTTCACACAGGTCAGACTGTGTAAACAGACCTTTAAGGCCATTAATAATTCAGAAAGTGTACATAATGAAGACGTTGATATGGCTCCGGAGCGCAGGAATGAATCAATCTGAGGGCAAAAAGGTCGATGTGATTTACATGCAGACCAGCGCCGTGCGATGGGGAGGACATTTATGCTTCCTACAGTCTGTATTTCTGCGCGCAGACCTCTGATCTGATCGCTGCCTCTCTGCACCACCCTCTTCATTCATTAAAGCACTAAACGAGAGCTAATAAAAGACATGCAATCAGACTTTTCGCCTGCAGCAGAGGCCGGCGGCGCTTCAGAGTTTAGCTCATATTGAGAACAAGCACCATCAGTCCAGGATGAGCTTCTCAGAGCACAGGTATTCAGATTCCTGCAGCCTAAAAATATCCAACATGAAGCTGCAGGAATCCTTCAGTTACTCCTTAGAGCCGGAGCGTCAGACAAAGTTCAGTTCAGGAGCCACATTCAGTCCAGTTTCATCTGGACCAGTAAAATAGAGTCCTTTAAATTAAAACTTTAAAGTACATCTTTGTTGTGTTGCAGAGTTAACGTGATATTAACGTGTTATTTTTCACAAAGCCAAACCATTCCTACAGAAAATAACTCAAACATCAACATGAAGCCAATTTTAACGGAACCTTTTGGTGAAAAATAAAGTGAAATGTCAAAAAAAACTTTGGTTGCTGTTGCATTCTGGGTGTTTTTACAAACTCTTACAAAGACTTTGAGGCTAATTTCATAATAACGACGTAGCTCGGCTTCGTGGCAGCAACACATGATGTCTCGGCTCGGGCCTCAGTGTCGTGTGAAATAATCAACATTCTATGAAGTGGTTATTATTTTCTTGGTGTTTAGACCGGACTGGAGCCACTTGCGAGCCGGTTTTGGCCCACGGGCCTTATGTTTCACATCCCCGCATTAAACCAAATCTTCTTTGATCTGGTTGTGACGAGGAGCTGGACGGAGCAGGAGTGTGAAAGGAACATTGTCGTGATCAATAAACCAAAAATCAGCCTGATTGGAAACGGATGGTCAGTGGGTCGCTTCTCAGACACGCACATCTGCAACATCAGAGTCCTGAAAACTCTTTTAATAGTGCTGAATCAAGAATTCTTGTTAAACTGAACAAGGCATGCTGGGAAAATACACAAACCCCGCCTCCTTGTCGAAGGCCGATAATCGACTGCTGCACAGTGATAATCTGCTGATCGACAAGTTCACACAAACAATGAGTTCTAATTAAAGTTTGGCTGACGAACAGACGGACTCATAAAAGCGGTTTGAAGTCGTATTTTGCCGACGCGGCGGCGGCGCGGGTCTGACCTTCGATGGCGGGGCTGTACTGGGACATCACGTTGCTGGCGAGCGTCGGCAGGGAAACGGCCACAAACACCATGAGCAGACAGGCGATCTTGTACTCCTCCTCTGGACTGATGTTCTCTGTGCGGACACAAGACGAAGGTCACACAAACACACACACACCTGAACACACACCGTTTCTGTGTGTGTGTGTGTGTGTGAGACTCACCGCTCTTCTGGGAGGAGAGCGCCACCACCAGCGCTGGGTCGATCTCGCAGGGTAACCCTGCAGCCGACGACAGTTCGTAAACATTCATGGCCACCTGGAGGAGGAGAAAAACACTCAGACGATCGACGGACGCTTCAAACGTTACGGCGGCGTGTGTGTGTGGCCGGGACTTTACCTTCATGTCCGTCTCCCGGGGAATGTGGTCTTTGAAATCCTCCACTGAGCTGACCAGGAAGGGGATGTGACAGGAGAGCACCTGGAGACACACACACACACACATCAGAGGATGAATGGATGAATGTGTGTGTATTCCCGGAGGTGGATGCAGATGTGCAGAGGATAAATGGATGTGTGTGTGTCTTACGTCTCTCAGGGCCTCCTGAGCCAAAGAGCGGAAAGACAGAATGACTCCGATGATCGTCATCCGCTTCAGAACACTGTCCACAGCTACACACACACACACACACACAGGAAAAGAAAGTTTAGATTTGATTCATGTATAAACTTTGTGTCTCATCTTTTCGACACAAGTCAGCTTGTACTTTGTGCTCTGAGGGTGCTGGCCCTTTAAATAACCTCCAAACGTCGGAAAAGAGATTTTTCAGGAATAACGCTTTAGAGCAGGAGTGTCAAACATGAGGAACGTCGGCCAAAAACTGTTAGGCGAGAGGCTCTGATCAGGATAAACCTGAACTGAATGAGTCTGACACTCATGGCTGAATGAAATCTAACTGCAGATGTGAGAGGATCTTGTTTTAAGGCTGAAGATCATCCTCCGCTGCTCAATTCAAACCTTAAACTGTGTTTTACTGGCTTATATTCATTTATTTTTTCCCCAAATGTTTTTACATCATAACTGATTAAAAGCGCTTTATAAAGAGTTTGGGTTATAAAACATTTGAGAATTTTGATGCGCTTTCTATTGTACAAAGTGCAACTAATGATACGAGCTCACACCGAGTTCGGATACAAATCTGTGAGTTTGTTTGTCAGATTAAATCCGTGTGGTTTCGCAGACGCTCATCAGAAAACAGCAGAATTAACAAAATACTCAAATAAGCTGTGAAACCGGCTGTGAAACTGAAAATCTGTTCTAATAATCTCAATTTCCGACATTAGCATGTTTAAAACAGTGCTAAGCAAGTGTGTGTGCGTGTGTGTGTGTGTGTGTGTGTGTGTGTGTGTGTGTGTGTGTGTGTTTACAGGTGAGCTTCTTGAAAAGCGCTGCCATGTGCTCTGGTTTGTCGAAGCTCGTCCTCATCTGAGTCAACACCTCCATGTTTTCCACCACAAGTTTCTGCAAAAAACAAACAAACATTTGTTTCCAGACAGATTCACGTCACAGCGAGGAAAAAGACCAAGTGCTCCATAACGAACATTCAGACATTGGGAGGTGAACACATGTGGACGTCTGGATTATTTAAAACAAATAAAAGACATTTTTACAAAGTTTAAGATAAATAAAATTGACGTGAAGCAGCAAAAGCATGTGTACAACTTCACAAATCAAGTAAACAGATTATAAACATTTTTTCTCAAAAGAAAAAACAATGATTTATGGTGTAATTATAGAATCTGAGAACAGAAAATTGAGACGCAGCATTACTGCAGGTCATGTTACAGTTGAGAATAAGTGAAAACACAAAACTTTGGCCTCATTGGTTTCCACAACAACGGAGCTCAGAGTCAATAAAAACAACGTTCTGGAAAGTCTCCATCACGATAGAAATGGAGGAAAACGCAGCTTTTCTAAAACTCTGCTACCGATCATGTGCACCGAGGCCGTAGTAACTGGTCGCTCTGCACATGCTCAGTAGAGACAATAACAACAATGTTTCCTCCAGAGTGTCACGTCTCCCAGTTCAGATTCTCCTGGGACTTTTTTTAGTTTGACAGTCACCGGAATAACAATCCAACTTGGTCGTCTGTCCACGTACTCCAATTATCAACGTTTAGAGTGTATTGTTCTCCGCTGCATGCAGCACCAACTAGTGGTCCAACATGGTAACTCCATAGCTTTAAGTTTCTGAACATTGTTTTCAAAACGTTGTCGTGTAAACATGAAATTTCTGAAACGAAACTGAAAAAAATTGAGTGTTTTCACTTGAAATGTCATGGAAAAAAAGTCTAAGTCAGTGTGTGTTTTTGTGTGTGTGTGTGTGTGTGTGTGTGCGTGCGTGCGCGTACCTTCAGCTCAGCGACCTGCGATGAAATGTGCCACATCAGACTCTCACTGAGAAACTTCATCCCGTACGGCCCCAACAGCTCCGACAGAGAGCGCATCTCTGTGAAAACACAACACAACAAACAGTCTATTTTTCTGTGTGTGAGTGTGAGTGTGTGTGTGTGTGTGTGTGTGTGTGTGTGTGTGTGAGAGAGTGTGTGTATGGATGAGTAAACCTGGGTACCAGAGATATCGGAGTACTCCTCGGCGTTGAAAGTCAGCTCGTTCTCGGTGGGAAGGTTGACGAAGGCCTTCATGGCCGGGAAGTAGGCGATGTGTCCGTTACTGACCTGACGCAGCAACGTCTCCAAGTACCTACACACACGCACGCACGCACGCACGCACGCACGCACGCACGCACACACACACACACACACACACACACACACACACACACAAACACACAGCTTCAGCATGCCGTCTGCTCCTCACTCAGTGAGCCTGCAGCAGGAACACGACTGTGAGTTTAGTTAATAAATCTTTAATTATGTTTGGTAGCTGAGAGGAATTTGAATCCTGTCGTCGTCTACAAAACTGGAAAACGCTTCCTACTTTACACACAAAGCCCACCAAGAGGACCGGGGAGAAACCTAACCACACTGAAAGCCGAGGGAGAATCTGGAAAAAAACAAGTTGATATTTGCTCGTTTTTTGACGGCAATCTGAGAATTTGTGCGAGCGACGCACCAGTTGGTGTACAAGCTGGTGATGGTGGGCTCGCCGTGGCTGTCCAGGTGCTGCGTCTGCTGCAGCAGGACGTTGTTGAAGACCCGGGTGATGTCGATGGTCACGTAGTTCTCGATGGACTGCAGCACCGTCATGTAAGCCCGGACGCTGGTCAGCAGCTCGCTGGGCTTGGCGATCTCCTGGGTGGCCTGGTTGTACATGGTCATCCCCACGATGGACCTGCAGACCGACCACACGGTGAGGTCCGACCCACTCGCCAAGGACATCGACTCACTTATTTTATATCAGCCTTTTTGATTTTGTTTTATAAATAATGAGAGAAACTTAAAAAAAACTAACTACGTATTTACAACAATACACACGTACATATAAAGTGAACATGTGTTGATTAGTATTGCAATACTGGTTTAATTTTCAAATAATACTGAAGTGTTTTCGGGACCATAAGTCACATTATACTGTAGTTGTTTGGCTGGTTATGTGACTTAATACGGTCTGAGCCCCTGACCCCCCCACTGACCACAAAGAGAATTAACTTAAAGCTGTTATTTTCAAACATGTTATGCCTCTAATCTGGAGCTGAACTATTCCCTGTTGTTTTTAATTCATGCGTTTGCTATTAACTCCAGCGTGTGTTGAATATCTTCTAATCCTTCCCTGCTCTGGAGTGTTGAAGCCTCGGATTGCGAGCGCCTGCTGTCTGGAGTCAGATAACGGTGTTTTTTTTAATGAATTCACCGAAAGTTTAGGTGGAGTTTACCAGGTGGAGTGTGTGAGTGTGTGTTTGTTTACTTGGTGAATCGGATCTCCAGGTGAGAGGTGAGGTACTCTCTGGGAGTGAAGGTGTGTTCCCACACCACCAGGTTGGGAACGTAGTTGATGGAGAAGCAGAGTTCAGACAGAGCCGTGTGCAGTTTATCCAGACTGAGAGAGAGAGAGAGACACACACACACACACACACACACACACACACACACACACACACACACACACACACACACACACACACACACACACACACACACACACACACACACACACACACACACACACACGCACACACACACACACACACACACACACACACACACACACACACACACACACGAGCAGAAGACAAAAACCAGAAGGAACTTTTAATGCAGTCATATAAAGTACTGCTAAATACGTTGGATCCGATTCTTATTCTGTTTTACTTTTTTTTTTTTTTTTTATAAAAATAATGTTAACAACAAAACAATAATAATATTAATAGTGCTGAACATGCCAGTGGTGATAAAGAGGAGATTAAACAGACACTATTGATTCTATGTCTATAATGATTTTATCTTTACATTTTTAACTTGTTGTCTTGTTGTTTTTTGTCCATTTATGAAAACTTGGAAACAAATGTTTAAATGATTGTTATCAATGAAGAAATTTGAATCTGTTGGACAATCCTTTGAGAAAAGCTTCATGAATGAAGTTTTGTTATAATAATAACAATAACAATAATAATAATA
Source organism: Lipophrys pholis (assembly GCF_963383615.2). Taxonomy (NCBI): domain Eukaryota; kingdom Metazoa; phylum Chordata; class Actinopteri; order Blenniiformes; family Blenniidae; genus Lipophrys; species Lipophrys pholis. The sequence continues at coordinate 25,906,126 of NC_137642.1, forward strand.
ATAATAATTCATTATGATAATGAAAATGGTTCATATCATCATTGTCTTTGTTCTTATTGTGAATACACAGGCTCATTGTTCATTATTGAGACGAGACGCAGTTAAAAAGCACTCAGAAGAAAAACTTTAGTCTCCACAGTGAAGACTGGTCTGTAATCAGATTACAAACCACTGGCTTCACTGAAATCTGTTTATAGTGCTCAGACTACTGGGAACATGAACAAAGAGCGATATTTTAATGGCACTAATGGGAATTTATTGCAGGCAACAACGAGGTCATTAATCTATTATTAATATTAGGGCTGCGATCAATAGCAATGAGCTAACATTAGCAGAGCGAGGGAGATGTGCCGGTACTGACTTGGTGACCAGCAGTCTGTTCTTCCTCATGCTCTCCACTCCCGGCTTCTCGCGCTCCGGCTCGCCCTTCTTCCCCGTCGCCTTCTTGCTCTTCTTGTTCACGGCCTGGCTGATGGTCTTAGCGCAATGCTTTGGCAGCAGCTGGCGAGGACGGACGTAAAGTACGACACGATGAGAGAAAAAAAAACACCCGGAATCTGGAGGAGCTGAGCAGGAACAACTGAACACGCTTTCTACGCTCTGATTTTTACATCAATGCTATGTAGCTCACTGCACCACCTTGTGGAGCTAAGTGGAATTACAAAGATCATTATGCCAGGTAACGTGGTGGCGTTGGTTCAGGAAACTTAATTCATAAAGATCAGAGTGAAACGTGGGGGGGGGGGGGGGGTATATATATAATGTGATGAAAAGATGGAGAACAGTTCAGAATGAAAGAAAGACAGAAAAAGAAGGAACAATCAAGGAAGGCATGAAAATAAGAGTGGAGATGGGAGGAAAGAAGGAAGCAAGGAAGGAGGGAGGGAGAGAAAGAAGGAAGCAAGGAAGGAAAGAGGGAGGGAAGGAAGGAGGGACAGAAGAAGTAAGGAAGGAAGCAATGAAGGAAGGAGGGAAGGAAAGATGGGAAGAAGGAAGGAAGGAATCCTTCCTTCGTCTGGTTGGTTTAATCCTTCTTTCCTGTGGCTGTCGGTCCTACCTGGTCACTCAGGGTACACTGCTCAGTGCAGATATCAGTGATCAGGTTTCGGGCTTGTTTCGCCATCTCGTCCAGGAACATGTTGCACAGCGAAAGGCTTCGGTCTCCTATGTGGTGACGCTGAGGACACAGAAGAGCGTCCAATCAGAGAGCTTTATGATCTCTACTAATCTGAGCCTTTAGAATGGACGTTAATCTTTCACCTCCACAGGACTAATTCCACATTTAATCCAAATCTGTAAAGTTTCAGTAGCTCTCATTTCTCTCACACACCAACTTTTATCAAAATACCTTCATTTGATAAAAGACTATTGTTCAGTCATTAGGACCCATAGGCAGTAAAGTTTTTATATACAGTGAGCAAGAGTACACAAAGCTTACATCATCACTGTAATCCATACAAAAATGTGTTTCCATCAAATAATTCCAAACTTCGTTGGTGCAGAGAGAGTAAAATGATAAAACGACACATCATACGAAGACTTGAAGGATATTTCACATAGATATTTAAATTTTCCAACTTTTTATACATTTATAATGTGGCCCTTCCTCAGACTCAACTTACAATCACAACAGGTGAGCGATCCTGAGGATGCCCTCACTCACCCCATCGTCTGCTCCAGTTACTGCAGACACGTTTCTAACCTCTAACAAGGTTCCAGTAACACCAAATAACTAGTGATTGAATCCCTCCGGACAACAGTGAGGAGATGTTTTTATCACGTTCTTCATTTCTTTAAAGGTGTTTGTGATGAAACGACTAACTTCTGTCACCATAATGAGAAAGAAGATAAGTTCAACCATCTGATCAACCAAACATCAACCCACGCGTGTGCGTGTGCGTTTACCTCCTCAGGACAGAGCTCGTGTGTGCAGGACATGAAGTGTGTGCAGAGCAGAGGGAAGCAGATGGAGTGTCGGCTTTGTGAGGGAAGCTCCAAGCACTGCTGGAACATCTTCTCGAAAGCACGGCTGTAGAAACTACACACACACACACCACACACACCACACACACACAAAGATGGTTAAACAGTGTGTGTCTGCAGAGCTCCTCCCTCACGTGTCAGACTGAGCTCACCAGAATATGGACAGGTCTGACGTCTCCACCAGCATCTCCACCAGAGAGTCCACCATCTTTGTGTGGAAGATGATGGTGTTCATCATCTTCCCCAGCTCCTTGTGATCGGCGATGCCCAGGCTGGCTTTGGAGACGCTGGTGTAGGCCTGCAGGGAGGAACAGGATGGAAGAGATGAAACTCCCTTTACACCACTACTTTCGTTGCGTTATGGCTCCGTTCACAGGGCAACGGTGCACCACCTAGTGGCCAAACATGAAAACTACATCGGTTTTAGTGTTTCTGCAGTTTTCTGTGTAAACGTGAAACGTTTCTGAATCGAAAATGCAAAAACAATGTTATCACTTGAAATGTTGTCGTGGAAACGGAGCTTGAGCTTCAACGAGACATTTGAAAGCGTTTGTACCTGCAGTCTGAACCAGTCCAGTCTCATTCCTCTGAAGTCAAAAACGTCTCCGTCCTCCACTGAAACACAACAACGTTTGCAAATCTGTTAATATGAACCAACTTCTGCCATCACCGAGTGACTGACGGGAAAGAAGCCGACGTTTACCTTGTTTGACGCTCAGGGAAGTCATCGTGTTGACAAATGAAGACATGATTATCGATTCATCCTCCGGACACACGGACAAGTTCTGCAGCGCAAACACAGGACAGAAAACTTGAAACGGAAAAATGTCCCGACAGAAGACGATCTCACAGCTTCCACCGCAGCTCATAGAGGAATCGGATGACAAAGGTAGGTCTGGAACTGCTTCTCGTTACACTGCCCCCTACAGGCTCACCACTCTGAACCAGGTGTATATGCCGGTCCGTGGCAATAAAGATTTTTTTTATATTCGTTTTGTAAAAACCTGGGGTCGTGTAAACGCGGCCTCAGTGACAGAATAGTGAGGGTCAGGTTGTGTGTTCCCACCTGCACCAGCTCGTTCAGCACCACGGCGTCGAAGCCCGACAGGTACTGCACATAGTACCGCTGCATCACCGGGCCGTACTTCCTGACGTGAGCTCGCAGCTCCTCCATGTAGAAGATCAACTCCGCTACGTGTCTGCAAAAAAACACGCATGCAATGAAGCAGGAGCGGGATTTTCCGTAAAGCCGCGCGCCAGACGCACTCACTTGTCGATGAAGTCGTCGGTGCTTTTCTTCTGGATGTTGTCGGCGTGGCGAAGCAGCCAGATGATCTCGTCGCGGGCGAACGACAACGCCATGAACACAAACAACGCCTGGAGGACCAGAAACACCAGATCAGAGGAGAAAGGACGAGTCAGAAACTCTCCGGAGAAAATTACAAACAGCATCTGCCACCAACTTTATTCTCGCAGCCCACGATGCAAGTTTGCAGTGTTATATATGAACAGATATATGAATCATAAATATGCAGTAATATGTTTAGTCATTAATATTCATGAGGGTTTCCAGCTGGACGGAGACTGTCTGCCCAACTATGTTTAGAAACTAATGAAGGTGATATTGAAGTGTTGTGAGAAGCTGCTGCGGTTTCTGGAGTTACATCGATGGATTAATAACTCTGAAGCTTACAGTGAGCTTTGTGGAGCTGGACCGTAGAGAAACTCTCTTCACAACTGTTTCAATATTCTAACAAAGTGTTGAGAGTTTTCAAATACTTCAGTAATTGTAACTGCGTTAAAAGCGGGAGAGATCACATCCCTCTATTATTATCTTCTCGTCATTGGCTTCCAGTTAAATCTACAAAAGAATCTAAAATTCTAAACAACAAGCCTCCATCTCATGTTAAAGAGTGAATCCAATAGTATCCAGAGAAGCACTTGGTTCTCGAAGTGCTGGCTCACTGGAGGTTCCTAGGTTTTCTTAAAAGTAAAAAGTGAGGCAGAGATTTCAGCTCTCAGGCTGTGGAACCAGCTCCCAGTTTCAGTTAAGGAAGCTGACCGTCTACTTTGAAGGTTCGGCTCAAGAGTTTTATGTTTATTAAAGCTAATAGTTAGAGCTGTTTCCACCCTGGACCATTTTCTAATTAAGCTGCTGTAGGTTTAGACTGCTGGAGGACCTACAACGAGCCAGGAGTGTCAAAAGGTGGGCCGACCGGTAAAATAGAAGCATACTGATTTCAACATTTAAGTTTTTCTTTGATGTGTTGCAGAGCATACGTGATGAAAATGTCAATATTTTCACAAAAACCAAACAGTTACTACAGAAAATGGCTCCAATCTCAACATGAAGCCAGTTTAAGTGCCTTGAGACGACTGTGTTGTTAGTGGTGTTACATAAATGAAATGAAATGCAGTTTCATAATAGTAATCTGTGACCGGCATGTTACTCTCAAAAGTATCGACGTTGAATATGACTTCACATTGATATTTTCCAAAAGGCTGACTAAAATCTGTTTAGGTGCTTTAAAAAAAATCTATTTCTTATTTTTTTTTTTTTTTAAAGCTACAATGTAAACAAAGTCATGATCTATGTGAAGGTTGTCGGTCAGTGAAATGAATGGCTGCAGATATTCGGGGTGTTATTGTGTGAATGTGTCCACCATCAGCAGTCAAAGCGTCTTGTGCCTCACCTTCGGGCCGAGCAGTCCGGGCTGGTCGGCCAACACGGTGGCCAGCTCCTTCAGAGCCGATCGCAGGAACTTGCGTCTCTCTCTGTGCATGGAGCCTCTGTGAAGAGGCAGAGCGGAGCGTCACAACAGGAAGACAACACAAGACTTTCAGGATAAAGAGCAGTCGGCGTCTGAAGGAGGGAGAGGTATTTATATTTAGATGGTGCACGTACGCGTGTGACAGGGCCTGTTCTTTGCACTCTCGGATGTCATTGATGCGCTTGTTGTATCTGCAAAAACAAACAAAAGGAAACATTTGGTCATCATTTCTAGATTATTAGTCTCTTTGTTCTGCTCCGAGATCGACCCGGAGGTATGTGACAATAACCAATAATTAGCTGAACCCCGAAGAAAAACTGACTCCTTTAACCATTCTATGGCCATATTGATTAGATTTATCAACCAATCAACATTTATATATAGAGTCCTTTACAACACTCAAGGTGACCAAAGTGCTTTCCAGTAAAAAGGAGACGGTAAAATGATCAAGAAAAGAATTAAAAGAGAACAAGAGTAAAAATATACACTATATCAACAAGAGTAAAATGAAATTGAATCAAAATAAAATAAGATCAAATGTCACCATATTACTGTCTATTAAAAAAGGCAGTCTGAATAATTTAGTTTTGATCCTGGATTTAAAGAGGCCAAAGTCGGTTAAGTCTGTCAGGGGGGCAGTTTGTTCTGGCCTGGGGGCAGCAACTCAGAAAGCCCGATCTCCCCAGTGGCTCCACCTGGCTCCAGGGGCTTCCAGTAGCAGCTGATTTGTGGGCTTCAGCACCTTTCAGTGCGTCGGACAGTCACGAGTTCTGCTAATTAAGGAGGGGCAAGGTCGTTGAGTGCTTTTAAAACAAAGAATAAAATCAATCCAAAAAGAAACTGGGAGCCAGTGGAGGGAGAAGAGGACTGGGCTGCGGCATTTTGCACCAATTGGTGGCGATCGAGGGCCGACTGGGAGACACCCACATAAAGTGCATTGTAATAGTTAATTCCTAAGTGGATAAAAGCATGAATTTTCCTTTCAAGGTCGATGTGATATAAAAAAGGCTTTACTTTGGTAAAATACGGAGTTGGTAAAAACTTGCTTTGACCACGCCGTCGATCGGTTTGTTAAATTTAAACTGCTATCGAAAATCACTCCGAGGTTCCTCACAGATTGTTTTAGCTTTGAGGACAAATAATCTGTATACAAAGGAACATTGTCACCAAATAAAATGTTTTGTTCTCATTTTAATGGAGGAAAAAGAAAATTTACGACTGGATTTATTTAGAATTGATCAACTTTTAATGAGCGAGAGATTCTGTGCCTTTTTCTGGCATCTCTTTAATATCATTTAATATTATTATGTGTCTTTAACAGTACTGCACTTATTTCTCTGCTTTCTGAGAGTTTTGGAGTTTTCTAGCTATCATAAATGGTTAAGGGTGCACAAGCCAAAAACTGTGACTGGCTACAGAGCAGCGATATAAGGGTTAAATAATTGATCATGAATATACGGACCATGAATGTGTGGTGACAAGAGCCCATCAGTTACCTTAGCAACAAGCTGCTTTCTGGGCAAGTGAACAGAAACAAGCTTACAAAACTCCATGAAGTTGTTTCAGTAGTAAAAAATGTTTTAATAATCTATAAGTACAAAGAAAGAGGGAAACTCTGGATGTAGATTAGACCAGTGTTACATTACAGATGAGTGGAATCTGAGGTTTAAGAACAACGCATTCTCTCCCATGGAGAGTGTGTGCATGTGTGTGAGAATGACCCTCTGATGTTGACGAAGAGGTCCTCTGCAGCCTTGTGGATGTGAAAGACTTCGTCCCTGAAGAGACAGAGGCAGGTGGAGCTCTGCAGAGCCAGTTTCCACAGAGACAGGGCGGCGGCGTCGCTGTTCAGCACCGCGTGGCACAGGATGAAACCGACTGCAGCCACAACACAGCGCAACGTTAGAACAAATGTCAGCAGCCACCAGCCCAGTTAATCGACTGAAACAGAGCCAACTCAGCACTTACAAACAATCCACTTCTCCATGGCGTCCAGGGAAAGGTATTCACACGGCATCTAAACAAAGAACATGAGAGGATTAACAGAAAAGGTAAATGACACTGTAGCCGCGCTTGAAGCAAGTCTCCCGTCGTTTCGGTGGAAATCGTTCATAAAACGCTGCAGTGTGGACGTGACACTTTTATTAAACGAAGCATTCTGACTGGAAGACGTTGTGTAAACGGGGCCTGAGAGACCAACTAGAATCTAGAGCGGATCTGAAAATGTTGTTTCTGCTAACGATTTGCTTCTGAAACTCAGTCAATGAGCTCGATGACGTGACCACAAGGATATTATATGTTTATATGCACTTCAGGAATACTTGCTTTGTACATTTCCATCAATTATCGTGTTTCTGTCGGAGTATGTAAGGATGCAAGACCTCCGTCTTGTTGATAATAGCAGTGGTGATGGTGTTAGCTGTGTGTTGGCCACGTTTAGTGGTTTCCTCTGGTTTAACGAGAAATTGATCTAATTTTTAAATCATACATGGTCGATGTATTATTGAGGTGTCTTTGGGAGACCACCGTCATAGACTTCAGAAAAGCGGTAAAACGAACGAATGCGGTGAGGATCCTGACCGTGTCGGACTGAGCAGGGTTGAGCATGGTGGACGGAGCAGAGATCAGAGAGAGCAGCTGGGCGTTCCTCCACTGGTCGGCTGACAGATTCCTCCGAGGATAAACCATCTGGAGGCTGATGAGGGCGTCGGACAGAGACTGCACAGAGGAGAGGGACACGCACAAGAATTCACTGGGACTCTTCACTGCGTCAACGAAGAAAAATATCTGGAGGAGTAAGACGACACTAAAACACAAACATTTGTGGTGGCACTGAACTATTTTTATGCTTTTTCCTTTAACCCTGGTTGTGTTTTTGTTGAAGGAAGCAGGGACAGTATCAGATTGACAGTAAGAGCTGCTGGTTGTTTATTGATTACAAATAAAAGACATAAAAAGTCCAACCTGTAGATTTCAGGGCGACACACAAGGCTGCAGCTGGTTTTTTTGGCCCAGATGCACAAGTTTCGTGGAAACGTCGGTTTCAGACTTTGCTGTGTAAGTTAAACCATTTGGCATGTTTCCTGTGGATGCTGTTCCACTTTCTGAAAGAGCTAAATGTTTCAAATGAAGCATCTAAACCTCAAAACACGCCTTGAAAACTCACTGTGTTGGACGTTAAAAGTGCTCCACCGCAGCACAGCTAACAGGACACCGCACCAGGAACAGAGAAAACAAAGTGAAGGTGAGCTCACCTTTCCATGAGGAACAAACTCCTCCATCATCTTCTTCAACGGGTTCTCATAATCCACGATCATCTGGCCCAACCGGGGGTACTCCCGGTCACTAAACACACAGATCAGAACAGTTACTCAGTCTCCTATTGGACAGCACAGGACCGGTCATTTGATATTCCTCATTCGTGTGTATGTGTGTGTGTGTGTGTGTGTGTGTGTGTGTGTGTGTGTGTGTGTGTGTGTGTGTGTGTGTGTATCACCTGGCTCCATGCGTCATCTCGTGGGCGTAGTTGTAGAGTCCGATGATGGCCTTCCTCTCCTCGATGCGAGACAGGATGGTCATCAGCGTAGTGTAAGTCACCACCAGGTCCAGGTAGTTCTTGGTGAGGTCAAAGTTCACCGTCTGATGGGAGTCAAAAAGTGGCAACGGAGATCACAAAAGGATGAAGCCAAGACCAATGAGCTGTGTGTGGGATGACACAGCCTACTTGATACATCATTTTCATATTCTTGATCGGGGTGGACGAGCCACATGTGGTGATTCATTAACGGGGGCATACCTGATCAATAGAGAAAAACTAAAAAACTAAAATACTGTATGTCCCTGCGTGACAGTGATGATTACAGTTTTGTCACCTTGTCAAAATCTTCCTTGTTATTTTCATGTTTCCACGTGTAAACAAAAGCGCACGAGGCTAGAGAATAAAAGCATGAAATAAACTAAATTAAACAAGAATATAGGAATCTAAGTTAAATAGTGCACAAGTGGGGTCAGCGATTTAGCATTTTCACTGTAAAGGTGGAGACTTATTGCAGTGAACATAGATGCACCAAAAACACTCCGATTTACTTACAATATCAAAGAAGACCTGACAGGCGTCGATAGTGTTCAGCAGCTCGCACACGTGGTCCTGATGAGAACGAGAATCATTATAATCCCCGACATGAAATCCTTCCAGGTGTCCTGTAAAGTGAACGTTTTTTGTTGCCCCCCCACCCTCACCTTAAACTCCATGACATCTACAAAGGTGAAATAGTAGAGAGCCAAGTTCTTGAGGATCTCCGACTTTTCCTTCTGCAGCTGAGCCAGCTGTTGCTGTGAAGATCACACAGGTAGAAGGGCGGGTCATGAGAACAGCGCGATGAAAACCTCAGCAGCAACTGTCTTGCTGCTTCACAGTCGGTTATCATCCCCTATAACCTGCATCAGTATGGAACGCACCACCAGATACACTCATGAGCTCCCGTCTCTTCTGACAGATCAGTTGTTTGACTCTTACTGAGCAGTGGGATTCGAACCAGCTTCCCTCACCTCTGTTTCATGTCTTGTGTTCTTGTATAAGCTCAGATTTGTGTGCCAATTATGTGTAGGAGTGATTAACTATCTGCGTTTACCTTTAGGGATTTTGTTTTTTTATTCAAATTAGGCTTAATTTTTATACAAGTGCCAGTAAAATTAGAGAACTCACATACCGTGGATGAATATTTCAGTGATACTGGAGCTTCTGAAGGTTTCCCCAACAATGGAAATCGACTTAAAAAAGGACTTTAACTTGAGTTTTAAAATACATATGAAGTCATTTTACATTGGTGGAACATTTATTTTATTAGCTGAACTTGTTTTTGTAGGAATTCAATTGTATTTTTTGCACCATTCAGAGAAATAAATCTGTGGTGGAGAAACCGTCTGCTTTGAATTCTTACAGAAAATGTTCGACCAAGGTAAAATCGGCCATGAAAGCAGCACCTTGTTTCCACCCGAAGGCTTAATAGGCAGAAAGGAGAAAAGAAGCCTCTTTATGTGCTTTTCCCCCTCACAAAGCTGCGTATGCCACGTGCGATCAAAACCTCAAGATTAAAGGAAGTTCAGCTTTAAAAGATTGCAGCCTCAATCTTTTAGAAAGAAGGAATTTATTGCCCAAGGAAGCAGTAGAGAAGCAGTAGAGAAGCTCTATCTGTACATAGGAAGGCGAGACAGCGTTTCAGGACCACATCAGAAGTTTCATTTAGCAATTTAATAATTCAAGTGAACAAAATCTGAACACCAAAAAAAAAAGAGAAAAAAAAGAAGAAACTCTTAAAATGTTGAATTTGATTCTGAAAGTAGGGTTGCATCGTTCCATTTGTTACACAGACCGAGTACGAGTGCTTACTTTTGGATACTTAGCGATTCAATTTTCATTGTCATTTCAAGGCACTTTTACTGAAAAAAAAAAAAGCTCTTTTTTTTTTTTTAGTTTATGTTGATTATTATCATCTGGTTTCACAGATCAATAGATTTGTGTATCACCTGGATGGAACAATGGAAGTCAATGGACCGTTTCCTGATAATATTCCCTACATGAAGCACGTATAATGTGATAGGTATAGGTCCTAAAACAGAACCCTGTGGAACTCCATGTTTAACTGTAGTCTGAGCTGAAGAGTCAACAACATGAATCTGTCTGATCAATCTGATTGACAGCAGTTTAGTGGCTCCGAGCACCAAAAAGCTCGAAAAAGTTTTGTGTTTTTGCTTGAAAACGCTGCGTAAACGGGGTCTTAATATGAACTTAGCTTCTACATAGCGACGCCACTTTTTGATCTCGGCTCTTCCGATCATTACCAAGCAGATTTGACCAAGCGTTGGATTGTTCACCCACTAATAGGGAACGTGAGCTGGGTTTAGACCGCCGTGAGACAGGTTAGTTTTACCCCACTGATCATGTGTTGTTGCAATAGTAATCCTTAACACCGTTTCTCTCAGTATCACTACGGGATAAAACGATTGATCTGTTTCTCTAATCCAACCATGCAGAAGCTTCTTTAATTTGGAGGAACCAACCAAGTTCATTGAAAACCAGGCTGAAGATGCTTGTGTCCGCTAACTTCAGTAAAACAGGAGTTGCATTATACTTTTAACCTCTTTGCCTATTTTCCTTATTTAGTTAAGAATCTACGTTTTCTTTGAAAGTTTGACTATTTTCGTAGCAGTTTGTTGGGCCGGACTGGAGCCTCTTGAGAGCCAGTTTTGGCCTATGAGCCTTATGTTTACCACCCCTGGTTTAGATGCTGAAATCGGTGCAACCCCACAATCCAAATCAGTTTATTTAAGCTGATGTTGTGGCCCTGATGGGCTGTCCTCAGGAAAACTGACAGAAATGACTTTAAATGTAAGGTCCAACCACAGCCTGACTTAAAGCCCAGTCTACAGAGTTTGTGAGAATCACCGCTGCTGCACCAAGGAGTTCAAACAGAAGTGCCGCGTCTGTTATTTTCATTGTTAATTTCTTCAAATCGTCTGCTTTGGTCGACCAATGGTAGTAAATGGCGACACAGCAGCTTCGTGCATCTGTTCAGAAACACTCCTCATTGCAGGCGGAGAGGCGGCCATTTAAACACTTGGGGCTACCGAGCCATTGAAGCCATGAGCCGCTGGCCCAGAGTTCAACAGTCACTCAGAGGATGAAGAGAAAGGAAAAAGAGAAACAAGAGGGGTATAGAGCAGAGCGAAGCAAAACAACAGTCCGGATACAGCTTTAAAAGAAAAAACAAAGACTGCATCGATACAGAACTGAAGTACAGAAACTCAAATACAAAAAAAAAAACTGAGATACAAAAACTTACCAAAAAGCACAAGTCCGGTATAAGCCAAGTTTAGCATGCAGAACACAAACAAACACAGAAACAAAGCAGAAAACAACGTAAGAGACCATTTTTGCACATTTACACTGAATAAAGCAGTTAGCAACACACACACACACACACACACACACACACACACACACACACACACACACACACACACACACACACACACACACACACACACACACACACACACACACACACACACACACACACACACACACACACACACACACAGCTGTTTGCTTAATGACACTTTAACATAAACACACAGACGAGCAGCTACAAGCTAAGCTAACAAGTAAAGCTGAGAGAAAACATTTGATGAGCGATGATCTCATACACACACTCACGCTCACACACACTGACACACACACGCACACACACACGCACACGCACACAGCCTCTTGTCGCTCCACATGAGTGTGTGTGAAGACACACTGTCTGCTGTCTTCAATCCATCTGCGAGGTGACGAGAAAAAAGTTTGTTCCTTCACTTTTTACAGAAGAAGATCCTCGATGTGAAACGTGAACACTGACTGAACGTGTTCAAACAAAACACTGTGATCGTCTGCAGAAGAAACTTCTGCCCAGCAATTAACAGACAATTCAAAAACTGATCCTAACCCATATAAATAAGACACTACAAATGAATAAATAATGGTTGTTCACCGTCATGAAATAAATGAGCAAAATCAAAAATGTATATATGAATTAATGTGTTTATTATCATGGAACAAAGCAATATTAAGGTCCTATTCTGATTAGGACTCAATATCTGTGACTGACTAAAAGCGTCACTTAATTCAATAACCTTATAATCAATTATAATGATTAATACATTCATTTTCAAAGTGCTGATCGTAAAACATAGTTTTAAATTCACACAAAAACGTTATTCTACATTTCAAGAATCATTTTTTATTTATCTTATATTGCAGGAAAACGTGACTCATCTTAAAAATAGATCAGATTTTTCTAGTGGAAGGAAACAATTGTCATGAATAAATTAAAATATTTGAAATGTTAGTCTTTGTTGTGAGAATAGGAAAAACTGAGAATTCATTTTCTAATTGTAATGTTTTAGATGTATTTAAATTAACAGTACAAAAATATAAGATATATAGAAATCATGACCATGGTGGTTGCAAAGGAGAATTCATTGTGTATTTGAAACAAGCAACATGAGGCCTGGATGTAAACTGAAGGTGGAGTCAGCTGCACTCTTGCATTCTCTTTTCTTTACAACACACTGCACACGCGCAGGCGGCCAAACTTACGTTGTTGTTCCGCGTCTCCACGGCGGGAAACTTCCTGACGATGAACTTAACGGCAGACTCCAGGTTCTTATCCACCAGGTAGGAGGGCTTGGCTTTGGGGTCTCCACACGCCTGCAGAGGAGAGGAGGAGAGGAGGAGGAGAGGAGGAGAGGAGAGGTGAGGACGGAGGAAACTGCAGCTGCTACTAAACACCGGGACTCTTTGCTCTCATTCAGCTTTTCTCACTTGTTCGGTCCTCAAAGTGTCGGACGTGTGGACGTTTGGTGCTAACCTGGTTTGATCCAGGCACACAGACGTGGAGGACGAGGGATTAAACAACAGCACCACCAGAGGCGTATCCAAGACATGAAAACCAGCACACACTCAGCAGGGCTGATGGACAAACATTGGAAATGTGTGTTTTTCATGTTTGGATGAGCCTGGTGGGTTTGTAGTGACAAACTGAGCAGGAGCCTGAACTGCTCAGCGGCTCTCAGCTGCTCGGCTGTGGACGGGACGAGCTGATGATTTGTTAAAATAAATACAAAAAAAAAAAAATCTATCATATCAATAGCTGAATAGAAAAAGGGGCAAAGGTTTGTTGGCGTTTGACGGCTCTAATTTTGTGTGTTACATTTTAATAAATTTGATGGATTTTGACAAGTTGTTTAAATAAAAGATCTGCTAAACTTCAACACAACACCAGTATTTGAAACGTTATTTCTATGCAGACAAATCCTGATTTATTTTTATTTTTCTTCATGTAATAATCCAGACATCCCCCAGGGGGCAACAGAGAGCTTATTTTATTTATTCAATCCCCCAAAAATTTTCATAAACAAGGGTAAATTAAACTTAATTATGACATTAAAACACACATTTTTTTTTTTAGAGTTTATCTTAAGTGGGATGGGGACAAAAAGAATTGCAGTGAAGGGTTTTTTACAGGTTAAACTTATATACTATAAAAAACTAAACTAGAAAGTTTCCTTTTGAATTAAAGTGCAAAGTTCTGACACCATTAAAACATAGCAGGTGGCTGGAGCTTTTGCTGACTGAAGGAAACAGGTAATGTTTGTTTTATTTGCCATTTTTTCCTTTTATTCCTGCCGCCTGTGGTTAAAAACATGTCCGCTTTCCTCTTCATTAAACTATAAACTGTGATCATCAGCTTGAGTCCCTGATGCTCCACGAAGAAGTTTCCCACAACACGAAGAAGCTGAGAGCCACTGAGAGAGTCCCAGGTGTGACGTGTCTCCGAGTCGGCTGAGTCGATGGACAGGAAGTGTGAAGGAGGGACTTCATGACACAGAAAAGGAGGAAGAAGAGGTGAAGAGGAGGAAGAATGGGGCCACACAGAGACTTCAGGTGGAGAGAGAAAGAGAGAGTCCTTCCTCCCGAGTGTCTCCCGTTGCCTGCACCGACACGAGTGGAGCAGCAACGTCTTCATTCGTCCCACTGACACCCCGCCTGCTGCTGCAGGAAGCGTTAGCGCTCATGCATCATGGGTAGTGTAGTCGTGGATGGTGAGGAGGATGTGGTCCATGCATGTGAAAGCATCGGGTTTATTGGCTTTCCACACCGAGGAGCAATCCTAGAAGGAGGTCAGTGGCTTTGACCGTTCTGAGGATTCGTCCCCTCGTGAGCTCACAGAGTCTAGGTTCACGTTCAGGGGAGCAACAGTCGCCAAAGCCAGAGCTGCAAACACAACTACACGAGAAACACTGCCTTTCTTCTACTAGGAATCACAGCTAAACACAAGCATAACCCTGAGTTTCAGTTTGCATGGCGCTGAAGGACTTTCCAGCATCAGCCAGTACAAACTGAAACCACCAAGTAACGCATGCTAGTTGACAACAAGCACAGCAGGGAAACATCCTGAACAACTCTGAACGACCGCGGAGCCACATCAGGAAGCTCTAACACACCGACGCTCCTGCGACTCAAAGCCACTATCCTACAGCTCGACTACAGACCGACACACCGGAGGCGGACATGCTCAGATCTCACAGCGCTACTCTGAAACACAGAAAACTATGGAGGGGTTGACGACACACACACGCACACACACACACACACACACACACACACACACACACACGCACACAAAACACCGAGATGGTTCCATACTGCTGGACTCTGAGTCTCGGCTCGGTTCCTGGAGTCTGCTCCTCACACACGCACACACACACGCACGCGCACACACATACACACACACGCACACGTTCTCTTCAGGTGTGTGTCTGAGGAGCAGACTGCGAATCGAGATGTGCCGCCTCGCCCTACACAACACGCTGCGTCTACAGTGTAGTTACCCTTCCACTCACGCCGGGGAACTGCAGAGAAAACATGGTGCAGTTACTACATGGTGTCCATGAGCTGTGTGGCATTTTGCTGTTTTAGCCCAAAGCTGCACTAAATACCCTTTAATGTGTGCTGGTGTAGTCGACAGCTTTAATTTACTTTAAGTACTGGGTTCAGATACATGGATTTACTTATATTGAACAGGGCAGCGATTTCTGCCTGAAGACATTTAATGTGTTGTTGGTGCTTTGAAATGACAGCAGGGAACGCCAACATTCATCTTCTTATGTCTTATTATCAAAAACTAAAATACTAACAGAAACCACCTCAATCATATTTGCTTTAATCATCTCAGTTCCTGATTTGTGGCTGTGATGCCGTGTTGCTCTCGGTTTTGAAACATGCAATTGAAAGAAACACAGGTTTTAGTGCGGAAATTCCATAATTTCACTTTGGGTAATATTTTGCAAATTCTCTAACTGTTGGGACCCTGTGATTAATTTAATAAAAACAAAATTAAGTGGTTTGAAAATCTTGTGAAGATATTGAACTGATTAAAAGTCTTGGAACGGGGTCCTAAAACGATATTATTTTGATGCTTTGTTTAGTCATACGTTGTTTTTAAAAGTGTCTGCTCTCTTAAGGCGGCGACAGTAACGTGACTTTAGCTGAGGACGCTTGTGTTTTAAATCATAGTTTGCAGTAAATTTTGAAACTTCTTAAAAAAATTCCAACTCGACCATGTATAGACTTTAATTAAAACATGATGCCATTGTTTGTCAATATCATAAATTCCATTTTATTCTGAACAACGTATAAACGGGTGAAATAAATTTCTTTATTTCATCATTTGGTATTAGTTCATTTTAAATAAATGGTAGAAACACATTCTAAAGCCTTTCTACTGGGAAATTCCTGTTGCATTATGGTTCATTTTGCTGTTTGTGCGACTAATATCTTTAAAATGTATTTCAAAACACAATTTACAACATGGCCAACCTGCTGCACTACAATAAAAAACACTGCCACCTAGTGGTCTGGCATGAAAACTACAGCGTTACAATCTGGTATGTACTTTTCCAAAACAAAACAAGAAAAAATGAGAAGATTTCAAGCAAATCCTTCCCATGTGAACAGGACGTAAAGGCATAGTACTGTTTGTGTTATTATAATCCAGATGATTTCCATATTGGATCAGATGAGGTTTATACAGTATGTTGGATGTGTTAGCTGTCCATAAGGAGTAATGTATGTTACTAACATACATGTTAATGTAACTATGAAGTCTTTAATTGTTTTTAAATCAGGTCATTTTTGCATGATGTTCACATGTGATTTATCTGCGTGATACGACTTTACCTTGTGTTTGTTTGTTGCTCAGCAATTTTTAAATAGAGGAAGTTTTCCTTCAGGTTTCTTGCATGCTACATTGATTGAGAATGCTCCCTGTTACAGCATTTACCCAATGTAACACTCTGCCTCTCTTAAATGCTCTTTTTATACAATCTCAAAATATAAAAAAACCTGTTCAGCCGTTTTATTCAGTACATTTGCAGACTTTTGTTGGCTCAAACGGTTTGAATTCAAAATTAATTTAAACAAATTGTAAAATGCTGCACTTTTTCCATTATCCATGTGGCCTATGTTTGATTGTAATAAAATGATTTTTTTTTTTTTAATGAAAATCTGGAAATAATTTCAATCACATCAAGTTTTGTCCCAAAATCTTGTTGAAACTGGCTGTACTGTATATGAGCAGAAATTTGAGGGCTAAAACATGCAAAACCCCTGAATTTGAATCATCTTGCATGTATTTTTAGTTATTGTAGGTATAACCACATCATAACATTGTATCACTCGATGATTTGGTTTCATCTCGACTGCCTAATCAAGTATCATTAATCGTTTTCCCTTCAGGAGAAATGGCTATAATTTGATATCTAATCGTCTAGCATGGCAAAAGATCATTTCCAGTACTTTGAATGGTGTGGCATTGCCCATTAGTGCTGGTGGTGACTGGCTGGGTTTGAGTGGGGTGGGGGGCTGATGGAGGGATGGATGGAGAAGGAGGGACGCGGTGGATGAAGGGGGCGGGGCATGGGAAGCAGCTGAGAATCAGTCGTGGTCAGGAAAGAGTAAGGGAGCTGTTGCCTGGATACCAGAACAGACCTGAGTCTGGCCTCCACATCGTTTCTCCACTCCGGGTAGCAATTATCGGCTGAGTTTCTCAAAGGGTCCGCGCACTGACCGACATATGGCGGGGGACTCTGGAACAGACAGCGGCGGCCGGGGAACCAGGCATCTAAAGACTAATTACGGCTGCTAATTACTGGATGCAATATTTGAACGCCACTTGGCGCCTTTTCAAAGTTCCTTCAGAGTCCGCCCGTGAAGCGCCTCCTCGCAGAGATAAATTTGTTTCCTGTCCTTTATTTCTCACTGTGAGAGCCGTCTGGTTTTTTCTCACGAGGGATTAAAAGCTGGAGAAAAGCAGGCTGAAAGAATGGCCGGTGTCATGTGACTGGACCAGAAGCTCCAGAGAAGCAGCACAACCTGCTAAGAGCTGGCAGAGCGCCGGACCAGAGCTGGCAACAGTCACATAAAACTCATCTGTCCGCTGTTGGACAAACTTTAATACGACAAAGCTAATTAGGGAAACTTTCAAAGATTATAAAAAAAGAGGTTGTTTTGATGATGCTAATGTAAATTTGGATTAAGAAAGCGGAATCTGTACAAGCAGACATCAGAGGGAGCTCGCAGACCGCTCATTCGAAGCGCTTGAGGATTGTTTTTTTGTTATTAAGTAGGGATGCACTGATACTACTTTCTTAAAGGACGAGTTTGAGTACTAACCTTTTAGTGACTTGTCAATACAGAGTACTTATTAAATGCACGCACCAACGATAGCGAGAGTCTAAACTTAGCTGCAGGCTATTTCTTCTCCTTTTGCTCCCGTCTGGTTTGGCAGCTTACTCCCAGAGCTGTGGGTATCTCTTTCTATTAAAGCTTTTGTGATCTCTTAACTGAACATTTCACAGTCTAACTCCTATAGCAAGGGTGTCAGTTACACTGCATGCTCAAGCCTAAATCACAAGATAATGTTATTTTTATGAATATATATTCCTTATTTGGTTATCTGGTTTTGGAGGTCAAAGAAAAGACAGAAGACTTTTGCCATGAGTTTAGGAGCGTGACAATATAGAATAAATATTTATAGTATAATCCTACTGATGACCTTTTACACAGTGGGGGTGTAGCAAAGAAACTCTAACATTAGGTAAAATACTCGATATTTTATGGTAACATGTTGATTTAATAAAAGTGATGAGGTTATCTTCCTTCACAGAATTAAAGTTAGGATAAGAAAGGACAATGGAAACGTTTGTTTTAGTGAAACTTCCTCAGAAACTGAACAATTTTACTGATCTTTCTGATTTATTTCTGATCATTTTTGTTCATGAGCCTTAAAAATGGAAATTTTAGTATCTGAAAATATCACAATATTTAATAGGATCATATGGTTTTTAACTGGAGGCCATAATTATCATAAAGTAAAAAATGTGTCAAAGGTTGTTTTTTTTAGTACGAGTGTAGAAATAACAGAGAAAACCGATGTTTTTAAATATTTTTTAGATAGACCTATACGCAGACGGCGAAGCGCTCTACAGAAGCACAAATCAGGTTCGATATGATTTGTAGTCCAGTAAACATTAAGATAAGATTCTGTTCCTCTCGACGCCTCTACAGTTACAATAGATGTACGATCATGGAAATAAAACCCTGTGAATTTGCTTTGCGGGCTGGTCAAAGTGACGGTGAATGGAGCTCAGCAGCCTTACTCTCAGCATCGCAGATTGAGACATGAAGAGGAGCGAGGCACAAAGGAGAGGACCGACAGATCAGTACAGGTAGCCAGGAGCAGGAGGAGGACGGGAGGAGGAGGAAGAGGAGGAGGAGGAGGAGGAGTTGAGGAAGGGTGAAGAGGGAAGGGGTTCATCAGTGGAAGGTGATAAATTTTGCAAACCTTCCAAACTTGTCCTTGCTGCATAGGAGAGGGGGGAAGCATTGGAACGGAGAGAAGAAGAGAAAGAAATCAAAACAAAGAGCCCACCCAGACAAACTGCCGGACCACACACACACACACACACACACACACACACACACACACACACACACACACACACACACACACACACACACACACACACACACACACACACACACACACACACACACACACACACACACACACACACACACACACACACACACACACACACACACACACACAGTTGCTTAAGGACAGCCCTTCTGGCACTTCTTCACAACACAACACATTATAAAGGACATGCTGCGCCGACATGTTAGCACATTAACACTTGTTTTTTAACGCACAGCATCTTCACACACGGTGGAGGACCCTGCCTACGCTCACACATGCACACACACCCTGGAAGTAACAGGGCCATCACTGGAAGGTCTGACACTGTCAGCGGCTCGTGGTCTGATTCTCACAGCGGGCGTGTTGGCTAATTACTCAAACTCTTGACACTCTGACGCGTGTTTGAACTGGCTGTGTCATAGCTTAACTGGCGTGCAGCGACACGATTCACTTTTCTCTCGGAGCACCGAGTTCTCAGAGTTCAGTTGTACCTCACTGGTAAAAGCGAGCCAGGGCCGGTTTTAGTCCATTAACACTGTGACACAGGAGTCCGGAGGAGCTCTCTGACCCCCAGAGTTCCTGTCCAGCACTACTTCGGTGCCACGTTTAGTGGAGTGACATGAAGCTGTAACTGGACTCGGGCCGGTGTAAAGGTGGCAGCAAGAAGAAGCAACATGTTGAATGTCGGTGCAGAAAAAGCTTTGGAGAAAGTCAATAAATCCTAATTGGTTGACGGCGTGCGGGTTCTTCCTCCGCATTGAGGTTGGTTTGAGGTTTGAATATGACCTTATGTGACCCTCTGTACCCTGATGGTGGGATGAGGGATCGGCCTCAGCACCACGAGACCCCGAGGAGGATAAAGAAGTATAGAAGATGGAAGAATGGAGGGTTAACTGGACCAATTCTGCCGCTTCTATGTAGAGTTTTAATGAAGAACGGCTTCTCTTCCGATATTTAACACGAGAAACAATCAACACCAGAGGCTGAATTTGCAGTTTATTCTACGTCGTTACCATTAGGCTGCTATATTCAATATCCCCTCCAATCTTCCAGCAAAGGTTTCCATCTGGTTTTTGAACACAGCTAAAAAGATTTGCTCCATTCAGGCCCAGCAGTGTTAGTGTGACAGGTAATGTAATAAGTGACTTTGGTTTTGTGATGATTGAGAAAGTGTTAATCTGACAGAGAGCACTCAGGTTTCCTTCTTACTGAGAAGCTGGGCAACAAAAGTACCATCGGCCTAATGTCGGTGTAGATATTGGCCAAGTCTCTAGTGATTCGACAGATATTTAAAAATGCATAGCATGACCTATTTTGCCCCTGAATGCTTGAAAAGCTGTTTTTCATGTTAATTTATCAAACAATACTGAAACTTAATGTGTAATAATGTGTAATAAACCAACAGACACTTTATGCAAGCACGGTGCACGTTGGAGAGATTGGGCGGTTCCAACAGTGTTTGGCTTCACTCTAATGTTCCGTCGCATCAAATATCGTGGAAACGGTCCGCAGTCTGTCTTTGAGGGGCTCCAGTGAAACACGACTGACATTGGATCACATTTGACTTTGCAAATTGTTGAAACCGTGCAAACAATTACTGTTTTCCAGAAAACATGTAAGTAACTAAATATGAGACCCAAGACTGTTGCTTTGATGCAAGCCGAGACTAAAACTGTCCAAAAACTGTCACAGTAAAGACAGACGCTCCACTCTAGATTCTACAAAGTGTCTTACACAGCTTCTTCTCTCACGTGTCAATCTAATTTTGACATGCCTTCTGTGATCCCACAAACAGAACAGGAATTGGATTAAATCTACAGGGGGTCGTGAGCGTTTTACATTTTAATGATGGCGGGTGTATTGATGGTGATTGGTCATGAGGTATCAGAACGAGAGCAGAGAAGGAAATCAGACAGTGAGACAAATTAGGTGAGTTATTAACACTTGGACTTTGTTGATGTTCTCCGTCGACTGGTTAATAGAGGATTACGCGTCAACCTGTGATGATAACTGGGTAACGATAGCGTGTGTTACATGACTGACTCTTCGTATGTATGCAAAGTCGTGCTGTTTGACTTGGTCCAAATGAGATAAAGGGATCCCTCATAGCATTCGTCGGAAAGACTAAAAAAACTTTATAAGTCCCTCAACTTGAGTTGCGTCTCCTAAATTCAGACAGAATTGATAGGATCTATTAAATTTTGTAACAGTCTGACGTACTTAAGTTCGAGGTCCAAATTGGTCAGGGCAGCCCGCCATCATACCATGAAATCTTTATGGAGGTCTTGGGAAATTTGCCCTTATCTAGCCCATAAAATGCCCTTCGAATTAAAAAACGAGACATAAAAGTGCCCCCTGGTTATTAGGTGTGCCCTTCATTAAATGCCAGCCTGTCATTTTCTACCCGGCAGTTAATTACTGGAGTGTAACTGTTCCCATTGGGCCACCGTACAGCAGAAAACTAAATGACCAGGCTAATTCAAAAGACTAAACAAAAAGGTTTAGTGGATGACAAAAAGAGTCCAGAAAGAACCAGAAGAAAGAGTTGGCATCACGCAGCCAGTTGTGAGAAAAAAAGGAAAGAAACAATGAGTCATCAAATCTGAAAGAAAAACGGCGGGAAAGAAAAAGATCGGAAAAGCTGATGCTCCCTTTCCCCCCAAGGAGTCCTAATCTGAACAGGAAGTAGGGACGAAAACAATATACTTAAGTATAACAAATAAACGTCAGGGAGCTAAAATACCCTCCAAAATCCACGGGAAATGGAAATATTAACATTTTCTTCCTTAAAGCTGATCAAAAACTAAGAAACACTTAATAAGAGATATTATTTTCTGCTGTGATGCTGGTTGTGTTTAATTAGCTATATAAAAGGAGTGTCAAGCCTGTTTTTACATTAGGGGGCAGCGTTGAATCACTTTCTCACTGTAATTGTTTGTGTTTCTGGATGTTAAAAAACAGTTATCCAAATTAGCTACATGTAAATATAAATGTTAATCATATAAACTGTGAATTTCCACTTCACTTCCTGTTGCTTCATTGAGTGTATCAATACACCATCTTGTGGTATAAACACGCATTGCAAGACTAAACAGGGCTAAGTAAGTAGAAAAGTTTCCACATTTCTAAATAAAGAAGCATCTCATGATAAAATGTAGTTGTTTTGACATATTCTGTTCATTTCAGGTTAAACTGAACTATGAAAAACAAACTATTAAAAACTTTCCCTTTGAAGTATTCACTGCAATTGCTGTTTTGTCTAAAGTTAGCACTTCATTAGAATCGTATATTTAACATACAATATTTGGCTTTTATTTAAAGTGTATAGAATAAACGAATGATCTGCAATAATATTGTATATTGTAAAATTAACGGATTAAGGAGATGATGTAAAAAATATTTTGGCCGTTCCAAATAACAGTGCTCTTTCTCTCGCTCCTCACCATCAGCTTTTCAGAAGCAAAATACTTTGTTGTCTTTGGTCATTTTTTAAAATGATTTTTGTCATTTAATTTTTCCGTGTCTGTCCTGTAGTAACCAGGTAAGAAACAATTAAGACTGACCGTCTATCTGTATTTTTTGTGCCTTAACTGCACAATCTCTGCCTATTAACTATTAATCACACATTTCTTTCACATCTAAAATTCTCTGATTTGAATTTGCAGACCACGAATGCACACTGCATAAAATATACCTATTTAAATGTACTCAGTGAATTGTATGTGGCACACATTATTATCATAACAGTAACTATGTGATTATGTTGTGCAGCGACATGTTTTTTGTGCTCATGTTTTTAAATGAAGAATTTTACATACACACACATAGCCACCCACACACACTCTAAGTTTTGATTGTAGAAGCCTCAGCCGTGCGTTTGTCCTCCTACAATCATCGACTAACCTGCATGTTTGCATACTTGTTTTGATTCAGTAAATTATTTGAATCTGAGGCTTCAGAGTAGCACCCTGGCCTCTATAGCCTTGTTCCCACTGCGCAGTATCTGCTGGTACGCTACGGGTTTTGGCGCGTTTGGCGTTCATTGAAATGTCGGCTCTACACTGCCCCCTGGTGTTCCGACGAGGTGCAAAGACCGGAGGCTCGTGGTTTTGCTCGGATGCCTGAGCAGCGCCGCGGCAAATTTGTTCCGCTCGTCCCGCGTTAACTGTCGCGCAATGATGTCACATGCCTGCGCCGTGACGTGGTCGTTCACAACCCCGCCTACAGTTTAACCTCTGCGGTGGAACCACGCCACAGATTGGGGGTCTGGGTACACTCTGCATTACCGTACCGCGCCGTGGAAACAAGGCAATCGAGTAAGTCCCTGGTTCGAGCACGAGTTGAGTTTGGAGTTTTGCCTGTGCGTTTAGGTTTCCTGTGCGTTTGAGGCTGGTAAATGACTAAATTGAGTGAGTGTGTGGACTGTTGCGCTGTCCAGGAGGAAACCCAGCCTCCACCTACAGTCTGCTGGGATCAGATCCACTACCCTGCCACCCTGAGGAGGTTAAAGCATGTAGAGGATGGATGGATGGATCGCTCATTACCAGATGAAGAACTGCTGTCTTTGACAATGAGACTGCTGAGAGAAACCACGTTCCTTCATGTGTTAACTCCTCACTGGCTTTATAGACTGCAAGCAAGCGCTAAGGGAAATAAAGAGCCTGCAAGACGTTACAAGATCCTGTAAACAAAACCTGATTAATTAAAGTGACTTGGTGAAAGGGTTTGAAGTCAGCTGGTTGTGGAAAATGGAAAGCGATCTTATATGAGACTATCACTGTTACTGGACATGACTTACTCTCTCCCAAAGGTAGAACCCAAACTACTCAAAACACTGATTTCTGAGGATTAGACTGATGAAAGTCATTATTTTAGAAGGAATCCGGTGATTACAGTCACAGTTATGTCATTTCTATAAGATATTTAGCTATTTTCTGTCATCACAAGATCAACAAAAGCATCAACGGAAAGAATGAGCAGCGGTTCAGAGTGGATGAGTTCAGGAGAGGTATGGCGGGTGGGCGAGGAGGTGAGGGACAGACAGAAAGAGAAGGAAAGAGGGGGAGGAGGGGGGAGAGGAAGGTCATCCCAGTGGTGTCTGACAGCGCTGACTGTGTCGGGACAAACAAGACGTGTCTGCAAAGTACAGCTGATTTGAGATGCTGCCCACCGACTACAGATGGCGGGACGCTGGAACAAGAGAGACTGAACGCGAGAGGACGGGCCGAATGAGAAACAGCACGAGCTTTCTAACACTTTCACTTCTACTCTGAGCTGGCTGGGGGGATCTGACTGACCTCTTTCACTGGCTCTGACACACACACACACACACACACACACACACACACACACACACACACACACACACACACACACACACACACACACACACACACACACACACACACACACACACACACACACACACACACAAATAACAGTGCTCTTTCTCTCGCCAGCTGCGTTTCAGAAGCTTTTTGTTTTACGTTTGAAGCCTGAACACAGCATCAATAAAATAATGTGCAGTTTTCATTGAACTACGGAAGCCTTCTCAGCTCAAACCGGTGGCCTTTCACCCAATGGAAGCAGTATTTTGACTATTTGTACGTCTGAAGCTCACTTAAAAGGTTCATTGTATTACAAGTTCTTTCTACTCTCATCACATTACATTTTAAATTGGAATTATTCTGGTCCCCAGTTTAAATATACTAAATATTAAAACACTGGCTATTAATAAACAACCTGTAATATTTCTAAAAAACTAATTTTTATTTTAACGACATAAGCTAAAACTGTGAGGAAGAAAACAAAAACGGCTTGAACTGTTTCAATTTGTGATACGGTTTGAATTAAAACGTGAAAAGCGACGATTTACATCATACCGAGACCTGTACATAAAGTGTTCATGTAAAATTGACACCGCACAACTTAATTAACTATTTCTAAAACCTGATGTTGCGATCGATTACGCGCACAATTTTAATTCATATTCAAACTTTTGAAGCCAATATATTTTTGGTTTGATAGAGAAAATTCCTGCTTTATATTTACACTTGCCCAGTATATCGTAACTTTTTATTTATTTATTTGTCGGCAAAATGTGTTCAAATGTAACTTACAATGTCATCTCATGCAGTTAAATAGTAGTAATTTTGGGAATATTGCCTAATCGTAGTTTATTTTTTAACAAATCTCAGTAGCATACATTATATAAGTTGCCTTTAACAGAAATAACTCTTTTTAATTACTTTTCAAATTTTTTTTTTTTTTGCAGTGGCGTCAAACATAAGGCCCGTGGGCCAAAATCGTCTCACAACAGGTTCCAATCCGGCCAAACCACCAAATAAATTGAAGAATTATTTTTTTTTTTAAACAAATTTTATAAGAGTAGCAACACAACACCATCAAGGGGAGTTTGTACAAATATAGTCCAACAGTTATAGTAGAAGCTTTCTGAACATTTCACTGCATTTTGTACCAGAAAATGTCATTAAAATTTGATTTATTTTGAAATTGATGTCATTTTCTGTCATAATTGTTTGGTTTTTGTGAAATTGTCAACATTTTCATCACATATACTCAAAGTATTTGGCATATTTTAAACTTCAAAGTTTAAAATTAAAGGTTGTTATGGTTCTATTTCACCATAATACCAACCCACTCAGGATGAAACTGGACTGTATGTGGAACCGGAACTGAAATGAGTTTGACACCTCCTGTTTACTACCTCTGTAGTTCAGCTGTTAAACTCGGATAAATCCCATTTGTAGGGATTTTAATAACTGAAATGTTTCATCAAATCTAAGCAGTGTATTTTATTATTTATTATTCTATTCATTAGCACTTCATTCATCTTTTATGTTTCCCCAAAAAATTACATTTCTAAAGTCTTAACTTAAATACCAATATCTCTAACCTAAAAAAATAACAATGACTTGCAATTTGTGTATAAATTGAACGACGCGGGAAAAAACTCCATATGGCGTAAATACAGCATTTCTATTTGTAACTGAGTGAAACAGCAACTGTACTCGAGTACATTTTCCTGTACTTTCCATCTCTATTGATGAACTACACTCAGTTTAAAGTAAAAGTATGGTAAATACATTGTAGATATTTTAAAATGGGTTATATTATCCCAAAAACTCACATTTTCTTGTGTCTTCAATGCTGTGATCAACTTTATCAATCATGACCTGCTTCTTTAAACATGTATGTGATTAGTTTAGATTAGACTGGATCACTTTATTAATCCTACATCACTGCAGCTGCACATTGCACAAATAGTTGATAATAGTTAAGATAGTGGCACACAAGAGAATATATCTATATATAGATATATCTATATATATGGAAGTACAGGAGACCCAGATGAGGGAAACCACACATAGTTGCAGTAATATTCATAACATTTGCAGTATTTAGTTCCAGAACAGTGCTATTTAGAGTATATTTAGTTCACATCTAATTATCCTAATTTATGTACATTTTTATTGCCATTGTTTCTTTTAAAGTCTATTCAGTAATAACATAAAAGCAGGGGTAATAATCAGAATTAAAGCGATTTAAAACACCTGCTTGGTGAAAATAGCTGCATTTTCTTAATATTGTTATTATTTCATAGGTACAAGTGAATGTAGAGTGACCAGTTGATGTATTCCGCTGTAATATTATATCAATATGACTGTTTAAAAGATATATATGGTTTGTGAATAATAAAAATGTTCCAATTCACCGACTGAAGCGTTTTTCTGTCACTTTCTCATCATTTTCCTCCGAGCTAAAACAGCTAGCCTGCATACTCGTATAAAAATGCAAGCAGTTATTCAGTTGATGTACAAACGAGCCTTTTAAAGCGAGAAAACGAGAGCAGGTTTGTGTATTTTGTCGTTTTTGTGCTTCGTGTTTTGATTTTTTTTTTTTTTTTTTTTTTTCCTCCTGGAGACGACGCCCGTTGCTAGTTAGCTTAGCTTAGCTTCCCTCCGCCGCCATTACCAGCGAACAGCAGCGAGGCCCGGACATCTGCAGATACCAGCCGAAAAAAAGGGGGGACGGGGTGAGCTCACCCGCAAGCTTTTCATTTCAAAAACCTTTATTGTGCGCGTTCTAACCACCGGCGAGTGTTTACTCTCGTCTTTTGATTCGACAGAACATCGGGGTGAAATCCACCCCGGCTGCTTTACCGCAAGCTAATGCGACAGCTAGGCGCTAGCTGGGATGCTACCAGGGGACGTTTAGTGGGGGACAGTGGGCTTGTATTGACACGTTTTAACCCGCAATGAATTAAGATATGCTTCAGGAGGTGGTATCCACAAGAGTGAGGATCTGATTATAGCGGCTCAGTCCCAGTTAAGAGCATCAATTGGGAGCATCCGAACGGTGACATCGACCCTGGTTGTGATCAGACGATCTGCCTAATGGCTCCCGGAGGTTAAACATACAGCTGAGAGAGAGTGTGTGCGAACCTTTTTGATATTGTAAACACGGGTCAACATGCCGATGCCTCTGTCGTTGAGGATGGTGAGTTTTTCTGCCAGCTTCTGCTGGCTGGGCTGGATCACTCCCCGAGACATCTTCCACTCGCCGTGCAGTCAAATCTCCAAAAACAAAACAAAAAAAACACAATCCGGGAGGAGGGGGGGGGGGGGAATAAAAATAAAAAATAAAAACAACACAACGCGGCGTCTGATCCGTGAAGTAAACAGGATCGAGGTGTGATTGTGGCCGTGGTTAGTTGTGGCCCATGTTCAGATGTTGGATAGCGGCTTCCTGGACTCCACCCTCCGTCTGTGTCCGTCTCTTTTCTCTGCCGCTGCTGCTGCTGTCCTCCGCCAGCCTGCTGCTGCCTTCACGGACCGCTCGGAAAGATCATTACTCCAGCCTGCTGCTGCTGCTACTGCTGTTGTCCATCATCGTCATCAACAAAAACAACATAATTATCATCAACATCATCATCATCATCATCATCATCATCATCATCGTCATTTTCAAAACCATCATCTTCATCCCCATCACCGTCATAAGCATAATCATAACAACATGATTATCAACACCATAATCTTCATCATCGACATCGTTATCATCATCATCCTCATCATCACTATCAATACCGTCATCACCATTATCACATCATTATCACTGTCATCATCTTCATTATCAACATCCCCATCATCAACATCATCAATAACATCTTCATCATCGTCATCATCTTCATCTCCATTGAAATAAGCCTGTGTAATGGCACTACTGTATATGAACCAGCATTGTTGTGATGTGATTCGAGACAAACGGAAACTGGGGCGTCAAATTCCCAATTTCCCTATATAATAAGAATATAATGAATTTATGTTGCCTGTTTACTTGTTTTTTCACCCTTACAAGTAAAATAATAAATTTTTACAATTCAAGTTTATTTACAAAGGATCGTTCAAATGCTTGAGCAGATTATAGTGTTTTAAGTCTTGATTTAAAAGAAGTGATTTTCAGGAAGTTTCTTGATATTAAGTTTCTGACTCATTTTGTTTTTTGGAGTTCTGACATCTTTAAGGAATTCTGACCTTTTTTATGGAATTCCAACATTATTTCAAGGAATTCTGACTTTTTTTTCCGAATTATGTTAATCTTAGAATTCAAAGTTTAATACTGAGAATTCTGTGATAAAAATTGGAATTATTAAAGCAAAAACGGAGAATTCCCAAAAGAAATTGTCAGCATTTTGAGGGGAAACACTCAAAGATCATAATTCCATTTTTCAAGACTCTTTTCTTTGTTCCGCAGGTCTGAAGTCATGTTGTACTTGTAAATATGAAAATCTGAGATTCTTTTAGTCCCAAAATAATTGAGTGCTTTACACAGCCTGCCAGTACAAAATGAGTTGAAAATAAAAGGACAACATGAAAATGAAAACAGAGACATTTTAGGTGAAGATGTGAGAAAGGAGCAAAAATCACAGGAGTTCACAGAACTGCACATTCCCAAAATGTCAGATTATTTTTATGGATCCAACATTCATATTAGATTTCCAAATAAATAAATGGTTAATGTGGTAGGAGGTGCTGTGAATGAGGCAGGAAGGATCGGACATCGTCTGGAGGACTTCTGACTTTCTTATTCTGAACTTCATAAAGGAATTCTGACTTTTTCTCGGGAATTCTGATCCTTTTAAAATTAATTCTGACATTTTTTATTGAATTCGGATCCTATTTTGGAATTCTAACATTTTGGGCCTAATGGTCTCAATGACCTCAATGAAGAATCCTAAAAAAAAAAAAAAAATCCCATCGAAAATGAGTAATAGCCTAATCCAGAAAATCCAGGTTTCCAGGCAGTGCTATAATTTACTATTTCCCGTTGAGTCCTTGAAGGTATCATGTGGTGACGTAGCTTCCGGCCTCCTGTCAGTTGTGTTTGCAGCCACAGCCCATCTTTCTCTCACGCGCACGCGCACGCACGCACACACCTTGGGGTATTTTGAAGTGAATACGTGCCTCTGAGAGCAGCTGAGTGCAGGAAACAGGGAGACTTGAAGGATTTCTGCAGAATTACGTGTGATGCATTCGTTTCATGCACAGATTTAGTGTTATACTACAATTTTTGTGTCTGTATTTCCTCATAATTCTGTACAGGCCCTGCGATCCAGGATATAAAATATAACAGCAGTAAATGTCAAACTGTGTGTTTACTTGTTTAGGAGCAGTCCTGCGAACTGTGGCGTGATGCATTCACTGTCTCAGGAGATCCAGGGCTTCTCCAAGAAGCATCTGAGGAAACAGAGCACCCGGGTTACCACGGTGACGGGAAGGAGGCTGCTGGAGAGTCGGAGCGATGGAGGGGAGCAGGTGGAGGAGCTGCAGGACGGTGCCGGATGTGGATTTGTAGAAGATCACAGTTTGGACCTTCAAGTTGGTGTCGTGCGACCGTTCCTGCTCCTGGGTAACACAACGCACACGATACCATCACCCAGACCTGCAGCTCTTGATATAACAACAACAACAACAACAACAACAACAATAATAATAATAATATGAATGAATCTTTATTTCATACATACAAATAGGAAAAAAAATTTAAATAAACATTTAAATGAATAAAGCAAAAACAATGAAAAAGTACAATCAACTAAAGCTACATTAATAATAATAATAATAATAATAATAATAATAATAATAATAATAATAATAGTATAATAATGCATTTTATTCAGGACTCCCATATTCTCTGTATGGATGGAAGGAAAATGCTAAAAACAAATATCAAAACATTTGTTTGAATTAATGAATTTAGATTGTTTTAATGATTTTTATCTTATCACGCAGTACTGACATTTCTTTAGTTTTCTTTCTTCCTAACTTTACAAGCGATCATAATATCAGTATGTTAAACTATCTTAAACTAGTGGAACATTTTATTAAATGATAAATGGACTTCACTTACATAGCGCTTTTCAACAGCAGCCCCAAAGCATTTTACGTCGTTACCTGAAATAACACAATTAATGTACTAATATATATTAGAAAATATGTAATATTGGAAATTTTATAGTTAGAAATGATTGGAAAAAGGGACAAAACTTCAATAGTTTGTTCAGTAGATTAGATTTATTTTTTATGTTGTGACAGAACATTTTTTGATGATACTTCAGTCTTTATACATAAATATATAAGTGAGTAAAAGGGACTGAAAAGCTTCCCTACAAACGCGACACCGTTTAAAAGGTAATTCAACATGTTCTGAAGTGGTAGAATTAAAAATGAACCAGATACGGCTGTTTTTGTCAAACGGAGGTGATCTGCACCGACGACAAACACCATCAGCCTGGAAGCATGTGGCAGGATTACCGTATTACTGTTCACTTCTGGAAAACATGCAGCTGTCGATAACAAACTGGAAACTATTGAGATTATGAGCAGAATATCCTGAAACCTTCGCGGAGCCACTCTGAGTTTTGTTTTCCGGGCAGGATCCGACTATTTATCTTGGAAATGCATAAAGTTTGAAAAATGTCACGCACAGAGGATGATTGGAACAGTTTGACGAAAAGGTCTTTAAACTGGATTTTTGCTTTATTTCAACACGACGCAGCAGCTGGTCTTTTGTTTCCGTGCGGCCCGGAGGCTTGTTGGGCTCTTTTATGGCCACCGAGCAGCGTGCTACAGCTCGTAGCTCCTGAATTGTTTGTGCTGCTGACACCGGCACTTTGAGGCCTCGGCTCTCACTCCGCCGTTTACAACAGCAACACTTCAACCTGCACTAATGCCGCCATCGTTACTGAGCCGCGGCAGCACAGAGGGGAGGCTGGCTCCTAATGTGTGATGCTTCTCTTTGCATGCAAATTATGGAAAATTAATAACGGTGTAAATATAAACGAGTAATGAACTCGCTCGCACGATGTCTCAGAGCTGGCGCTCGGCTTTTCCGGCTCTGACAAATTTAACATGTAAAAAAAGAAAGAAAATAAAAGCCAGAAAAAGATTCTAGAATCGGAGGAAAAGCTGGAAAAATGTCCCTTGTTTTGGTATAATGGTGAAAATCTGATGTGTTTGTCAGTTTGTCATTTTTTAGTGAATTAGACATTCGAGAGAGGGTCCACAACTTCCCTTAGAGTACTATATATTGATTAACTTTTTATTTAAAATGAATTTAATACTTATTTTATATCTATTTAATTCTTATTTTTCTAATTAATTAAAAACATTATTTAATATTTATTTAGTTTATTTATTTATTTACTTTTACCAGTATATATGTGTTTTTATTTAATTTAATTCAGTATTCAGTAAGTTTCTGTAAAATTATTTCTTCTGCATTCAGCCCATCCTGTTCAGTGTTCCCTGTCAGCAGTGGGATTCAAACCTGCAAACCTGCTCACACAAAGTTGCTTCTCTTACTGCAAAGGCAATCCCGACTGCATGTAATCATCACTCCATCATTTTCCAATCCTAATTTTGAGGTTGTGATTCTCCTCTTGGCCTGTCGGTGTGTCGGAGACGCTCTGAACCGGATCTATAACCAGAGGAGGAGGAAACTGTGGAAAGCAGAGGAATCCAAAAGTCCAGGACGCGTACAAACTGGTGTTTCTACTGGATGTTTTGATGCAAAACTGCAAAATTTTACACGAAAAAAGATGAAATCGGGTTTTAAGATCTTCTCCAAAACTTTTCCCGGCAAAAACGAAAATCCAAAAACAAAGGTGAACCTTTATAAAGACGTTACCGTCGGCACTGGATTCACTGAACCCTCACAGCCGGTCGGTGAAAGCTCGGGGCGAACACGCCAACTCCTCCTCGGGATCAAACCTTCTTATTGTGCGGCGGGCGAACCACCGCCCCACCGTGCCGCTTCCACCGATCGTCGATGTGACGCTGAACGAGCCGTTTATTCTGTCACTGTGCTCATGGAAACAACTTAAGCCTCGTTCCTATTGATCCCATGTTCACTTAACTATTCCGGTCCTCGGGAGGAATTAGCGCCTCACATTCTAATATTAGATAAATTAACCCCGGATGATTGATAAATCGATGTGGTTGATTGTGAATTGGGAGGCGACACCACGCCGGGGCCGACGTCCGTCCACACACGTGTGTCTGAAGAGTCCTTCAGGCTGACATTGAGTCTCCCGCTCAGCTCTGGGGGGCCGTTCAAACACTTCTGCTGCTGCTGCTTTGACCTCCAGCACAAGAGAATCAAACCGAGCATTTCTCAGCAGGGATCAATAAAATATTACATCTGTCAGGCTCAATAGAGGTGACTCTCCTCCGTGTGTGTGTGTGTGTGTGTGTGTGTGTGTGTGTGTGTGTGTGTGTGTGTGTGTGTGTGTGTGTGTGTGTGCTCCGACGCTAACGGCATGAAGACGTTGCTCATGGGTTCGCGGCTTCACGTTTAAGGCCCCGTTTACACGCCAACGGTTTCAAGTGAACAACGGGAGAATTTCCGTCGAAAAACACGACTTTTTGAAAACGGCTGCCAAGGTGATACTTTTTGAAAACGCTGAGTAGACGCTGCGACCGGTCGTGCGCGCCACTTCTGCACATGCTCAGTAGAGGGACAATAAGAACACTAATTATGCTATTTACTTTAGGACAAGGGGGTGGGAGTAAATAAGTTTTACTTCTTCTCGCTCCTTTTCGAATATTCATTTAGACTATGTTTTTCTTGATTTATTTTTATATTATTATTACTGTTATTCATTTATTTATGTATTTGAGAAGAAAACTTTGTTGTTTTTCTTTTTCCTTATATATATATATTTTTTTTTTGTTTCGCACCTTGATATTGGAAATAAACATTTCAGTCAAAACACGGGTTCCTCCAGAGTGTCGTGACTCTCAGTCAAATATAATTTGATGGATGAACAAACACGCACACCGATGATATTAATGTAACAGTGCTCTTTCTCTTGCCCCGCCAACTTGGTGATCCGTGTTCTCCCATTTCTAATGTTTAACAACCCCCCCCCCCCCCCCCCGTTATGCATAAATAAGCACGTTATCTTTTTAAGGGATTGTATTTGTGTCTGTATATCCCCGACAGAGAGTTCGATGAGTGGATCGGCGCATTCCTCATGAATCTCCATTAGATGAGCTGCTTGTAGAATTTGGGTGAATAACTCAGAGAATTGAGCTGCTATTTGCTTTAATCACGAAATTCAACAGATCTTCCGAGTCTCTTCAGCAGCTCTTGTCGAATATTTTCCCTCAGCAAATATGAAAAGTGCCATTTAAATTCCTTATTTTTTAATGCTAATGTGAATAATATGTGTGTGAATAATATGTGTGTGAAACGTGTCGCATCACAGTCGTCTGATTTAGTTTTATGAGACAACCTGACATTAAAACACCTGCAGCTTATCACGGAAATACAGCCTGGAATGTTCTACTTGTACCTGTATTAACCCTCGAACATTCAGGAAAGAGTAACTGGAAAGTAATTTCTTTTCCTACATATTTCGAACATTACACATTTGCTCAGACTCTTTTAAATCTGAATGATTTGAAACCAAATCCTTTGAACAAGTGAATTTCTTTGTTCCTTTGGAAAAGCAGCAACACTAAAGATTAATATCCTGTTTGCCACCATGAGAGTCTGACGTGAGCCTCGGTGGGACAATATATTAGAGCTAAGTACAAAAAGCACCAACTAAATCGAGGATCGACCGTTTCGCTTTAGAAAAATCTGCAGTTTCTGGAATGAATGAAAAGAGAGTATTTGTATGTGTGGAGTTAAAAAGCCAGGTGACAGGTGGAAGGAGAGCACTGATGAACAGAACTCGTCATGACTAACAGTTAAATCCTCATCAGACGTTCAGTTTTAACATCCGGGCGCTCAGTAGCAACGTCGCAGCTTCTTTTTCCTTTTACCAATATCTTGACTAAAAGCACAGTACACTGGTATCTTCACCCCACATGCTCATCACATCTTTAACAGCAGCACCAGCCACGATTAAAGTTTAAGGCCGGGTTGTTGGCCGTCGCTGGAGCGCTCCTCTTTCATCGCTGCGCCTGGTTATTACCCTGCTGCCTGAACAAATGAGATTCTCCAGGGCATCACGTCTCGTGTCCTGCGACCGTGAAGCGAAGCGGTTCTCCAGTTCCACGCTGGCTGCCGCTTGCTCCTGGTTCCCTTCACGGGTGTCCAGCTATGGCACTCAAAGGCAATATTATGTTTTCTTCACAAACCCATAAAGAGTCGATTTTTTAAAATGTAATTTCAGCAATGACACTAGTGTGGCACTGCAGATGAGATGTTCGTGTTGTGGGGTTTGTTCGAAGGCTGTCGGGCAACAGGCAGAAAGATTTCTGACCAACCAGTGGTTTAACGTAGGCGAGTACCGCTGCAGGGATCGCAGGAGCAGTATTCTGTGAGATCCTCAAAGTATTTTTGTGTGGTTTGCATGTTCTCTCCCCTGAGCCTGCATGGGTTTTCTCTGTGAGCTAATTCCCATAATCCAAAAGACACGATGATTTAGACCCCGTTTACGCATGATGTCCGTTTCCACGGAAACCGGAAAAACACATAAAATAATGTCGTTTTCATGTTGGGCCACTAGTGGGAGCTGTTGGCTGTTTTTGAAAAACACGCTATAAACACTAACAATGGCAGTATACAGACATTCTGGAGGACAGGCGACCAAGTTGGATTGTTAGTACGGTGACTGCCAACTGTAAAGTAATGTTTCATGTCACAACACCTTATTTGTTAAAACGACGACCGTGAAAGAAACGTTCCACCGTGGGAGACGGTATATAAAAACTTCAGGGATGCAGTCGATCCAACCACCCAACCACACAAACAGACCCCCCCCCCCCCCCCCCAAAAGTGAAGAAGGTTTTGTGTATTCACTCGTATTTGTTGTCTTGTAAATGGGGACCTAAAACTACCAAGTCCCAGGAGAATATGGACTGGGAGTCATGGCACTCTGGAGGAAACGTGGTTCTACTGAGCATGTGCAAAACAACTTGTGACTATGACGGTAGTGAACCGGTGCACGACCGGCGATTCAGAAAAGTTTTGTTTTCCTCGGTTTCTATGGAGATGGAGTCTGAGCCGTTTACAAACGGTTGTGTTTCCGATGGTTCCGAGCCCCAGTGTCGCAGGAAGGAACACCCAAAACACCGTGAAAGATTTGCATTTTCACTTGAATTTGCCAGAAGTTGTGAGTTTGTGGTGTTGTCTGTGTGTTAACGTTGTCACGAGGGTGGGCTGCGCCCGGCTGTTGGTCCTGTGCTGGCTGTGACAGACGTCAGCTTCCTGCGACCCTCTAAAGATTAAACCTGGTACAGAAATGACACAAAGACAGACTGTCTTCTTATGTTCCTGCTCCACATGTTTTTAGAATAAGCCTTGCTGCTTGTTTTCAAAACTGAAGACGCTCCCCATGTGAACATGTTTGTGATCTGTCGTTGCCAATATGCATCTCAGCCACTGATTTCGATGCGACTGCTTGGGGCAATTATGCAGCTTTAGTTCACATTAACATGACGGGCATGAGCAAAAACAGCTCCTGACAGGCAACCTGAAAAGATTCCGTGGAGATTGTGGAGAGAGTAAATATCCACATTGGCTTGTGTGGAAGTCGATGAGGCTCTATTTCTGGACATTAATGCTTGTTACACTGATAGCATCGTATATCAGAGGATTCCTGGTTCTCACGGTGGGTTTTCCACGCATTTACTTGTAACGTGATTTATTCTTTGGCTCTGGACCAAGATAGCCGCGAGGAGGTCTAGCGTTAGATTTACCGCGCTGTACGAAGCCCCACTGCCTCTTGGTGGTCCGGGTAGTGCTAATTAGCTTTCTATTAGCCTGCCCCTTGTGTCAGTCGGTGACGGAGTGCTTTCATTCTCAGGTTGTTCGTTTAACTCCACTTTGACTTCAAGCTGGTGAATCTTTGTTTCCAGGAGAATAAACCTGCACTGGTCATCGAGTCAAACGGAGGAAACTTAAAAAAATTATCACGACGGGCGACGCTGCTTATCAAGAAGAGACGCAGCCTTAAAACCGTTTTCATCATCAAGTGATCTACTGCTTGGATACTTCATCAGTTTGTTTACTGGGAAATGAGTCTGTCTGTCTGTCTGTCTGTCTGTCTGTCTGTCTGTCTGTCTGTCTATCTGTCTATCTGTCTATCTATCTATCTATCTATCTATCTATCTATCTATCTATCTATCTATCTATCCATCCATCCATCCATCCATCCATCCATCCATCCATCCATCCAACATTTTGGAGGTTTTTGAGCCTAAAGAAGAGCGGAGACATTTTCTATCTATATATAATGTGCAGCTCTGAGAGCAGCAGTAAATAATCCACACAACAACTTCGCATTAGAGTCGTCTTAATTTGAAGCTCCGGAGGCAGCATTAGCACTCTTCAAGGAACTAATAGCACAAGAAGAATAACGCCGCACAAAGTTTTTTTCTTTTTTTGTTAAAATAATGATGGGAATTCGGTCTTGTTGTTAAGTCGTCTTAATGTCGTTCCGTGTTTCCTAAAAAGCTCTAAAAGTCCTGGCACCCCTTCATCTTTTCACACACGTGTCAGCTTGAATCTTCCGCGTCTGTACTGACGAGACATATGGGCCGGAGCTGGCTTTTCTCCAACACACACACACACACACACACACACACACACACACACACACACACACACACACACACACACACACACACACACACACACACACACACTCAATCCTCTCCGATTTGGACTCGCCTCTCAACACCGTGCATTTGGCATTACGTAAAAGTGGCTTGGCTAATGCAAAGAGTGCAAATGTCGCTTCTTTGAAGACAGTAAGCCGCTGCAGAGAATCCACCCTGGAAATCTGGAGGGAGCCCTGCCATCGCCGTCTATTTCCTGCCCATGTGTCTCCTGTGCTTAATAAGACGCTGCTGTCCTCAGGAGGAGCTGCTCCACAAACAAAAATAAGACTCTTTGTACTTCTCTAAACTTACTTTTTTCATTAAGACGATCCAGAAAGGGAAACGCTGGTGCAAACGGCACAGCTCACTCCAGGACCAAATAAACGAGAACTAATGTACCAAAATCTAAGTAGAATGAAGGACAACGATGAAATGATGAAGACAACTATCATGACTGGCCACATGAGGAAGAATCTGACAAATCATCCAACACTTTGTGGACATTCCAAGCCTTGTGAATCCAGATGTTTTAAGAGGACGGATCTTGCTTAAACCATTCACTTCAATGCTACCTTGAGAAACATGTTTGAAATCTTTTTGTTATTCTGCTTTATCTGACCTGCGGATTGATCTGCTTGCACACTTCTGTATAGATACTAAAACTCAGAGGGAAATCACCTTGGGGCATCATGAGATTTGATTGGCAGGACACTGATCAGCCATAACATTGTGCTTAATGATGTTCAGGAACCATTTTGCAGCCTAACAGCTGCGACCCATCAAGGCAGAGACACCACCAGACCCCCGAAGATGTGCTGCGGTATCTGGCACCGGGGTGGGAGCAGCAGATACGTTAAGTCTTCAGTTTGAGTGACATCTGTTCTGTTGGATTGGACCACGTCTCCCCACATCACTGTGACCCGACCCTTGTTCAAACCACTCACCACTAGTTCACTGGTTGCTGGTTCAACACTTTTTGCTCTTTGGACCACATGTGATAGCTCCTGACCCCTGCAGACTGGGAACATCGCATAAGAGCTTAGGTATCAGATGAGGACTGGTACACCTGGACAGGTGAGACCAGGTGAGGACAGGTACACCTGCACAGGTGAGGCCAGGTGAGGACAGGTACACCTGGACAGGTGAGACCAGGTGACGCCAGGTACACCTGGCAGGTGAGACCAAGTGAGGCCAGGTACACCTGGCAGGTGAGACCAAGTGAGGCCAGGTACACCTGGACAGGTCAGACCAGGTGAGGCCAGGTACACCTGGCAGGTGAGACTAGGTGAGGACAGGTACACCTGGACAGGTGAGCGCAGGTGAGGACAGGTACACCTGGACAGGTGAGAGCAGGTGAGGACAGGTACACCTGGACAGGTGAGAGCACGTGAGGACAGGTACACCTGGACAGGTGGAGACAGGCAGACTTTGACATGCCAGGATCAGGTACACCTGGACAGGTCTCCAGTTCATCACAGGGCAAACACACATAGACAGACAACAGCACAGTCACATTCACACTTCGAGACAGTTTAGTGTCACCAGTTTACCTCATGGCATGTTACTGCAGGAGCGTACCTGGAGGAAACACACACACACACACACACACACACACACACACACACACACACACACACACACACACACACACACACACACACACACACACACACACACACACACACACACACACACACACACACAAACAAAGTTCCTGGTTTCCTGTGTAAATCTGTTGATTATTTAAAATTCCATCCAGTTGGTGTCAGTTCCTCGACACTGTGCGATGACCTTCCATCGCCGTCTTGTGTGTTGTGGCGTCCTAGTTAAAAAATAAGCGGTCTACTTGACTTATCGCGTCGCTCTTTGTCTTTTAACCGATTTTCTGCTTCTGTCAGCTGAAGCAGTCACTCAGGCTGCTGTTTGTTCTTTCTCTGCTTCCTCCATTAGTCTTTGACCTTCTTCCTCTGCTGCATTAGTCGTTCAAACTTGTGCTGTTTGGAAGGTTGTTGTCATGAAAACGCCGTCGCTTGCTCTTTTATATAAAAATCATAAAGTTCCTCCTCTGCTGCTGTAGATAATATTGAATGTTTATTTCAGCATTTTTTTTCCTTCTGAGCACAGTCGAGTGCTGCTTTATAGATCATTTGATTCCTATCCCAGTCTTTCTTTTTTTTTTTTTCTTCAGTAGCTTTAAGCCATTTTGCTGTTGGTTTCTGCTGACTGATATCTCCCCTGCTCGGCATTGCAGCTGTTCAGAAAAGGGTTTTTATGTCTGAATGTCGTCGAGTGAGGCCATAGTGGTGCTGATGTCCTGCAGCTTTTGCATTTTACTGCCAAAATGCCCCCCCCCCCGCCCCCCCCTAAACAAAACAAAAAAACATGAATAAAAATATAAAATAAAAAAACAACTTATTATAATGTAGGATCATGTTTATTTGTTTATGTGTTCCCAGTTTGATTTAATAAGAAATAAGATTGAAAAAATGGATTCTTTCATTGTGGATGCATCAGTAACTTATTAAATATTAGCCTGGACATACCTGTTATGTTTCACAACAGCCCAAGGTCACGTCGCAAGATCTTTAATCTTCTAAAATCCAAAGAAGCCCAACTGGAAAGGTTCCATCCAAATAAAACCATAAACAGAACAAAAGCCCAGATATTAGATGCTAAACCTAAACAGTATGTGGAATGCATCTTAATTCCTGTTTAAACTGTTAAAAATACTAAGATACTTTTTAAAAAAAATACGTAATGCTACAATCAAAAACCTTGGTATTAATATAAAAATATTAAAAGATGATCCTGTTAAAATCCCTCGGTATAGTCAGAAAATATCATACGGTGTGGTACTATGTGGTTTCATGAAAATTTAAACGTGTGCATTATGACGCTGGTGAAAAATGGGGTGCTGCCAAAAACAGGGCTGTTAAATGTATTGGTATAACTGCACTGTCATAGACATACTATGCTGTGCTATCGTATTGAATATCAGAGAGGAACAATTTCTTATAGATTGCCTCTATCATGCTAAAATGAATATTATACTGAAGAATGGAGGTGAAGCGCTATTTGATCGGCAGCTGAGGTTTGTTAAGCAGAGGCATGGCCGGCCGTCTGTCCTCTTCATCCACTTTGTTCTGTCTTTGCAGCCTCTCAGGATGCAGCACACGACATGGACACCCTGAAGAGATATAAGGTCAGTGCGGGGGATCAATAGAGCGGGCATGCCCTTGCCTTGTTGTGATAGCATGTGTAGTGACATGAGGTTGTGCAGGTGAGCTTTGTGCTGCGGGGTCGACAGCCGGAGGAGCTTCATGACTCATGCAGTGACAGTTTGGCTCAGCAGAGGGAGTAAATGATTACAGTCAGCCCCGCTGCTCCCAGGCACCGGCAGACTGCTGCCTGTGCAGTCTCAGGATGATGAATTAGTGAGATTACAAATACCTTCACTTCCTCTTTATGGGCTTGAGCGTGGACCGCCTCAGAACCAGACCCACCGAGGATTCTCACTTAGCTTTTAAAGCTGCGGACGTCTGGCAGTCGGCCCGAAGGAGAGGAAAAAAAAAAAAAAAAAAAGAAACACCTCTCACCAGTCCAGCCACTAAATAAACACTGTTGCCATGAGTGCACAGGGATGAACAAGACCCGGTGCCACAATCGTTGGCACGCGTCATGGTTTGTTTTTGTACTCAAGGCGGCACTTTGGGGTTCTCAGTTTGGACTGGACTGCACGTTCTCTCTCCAGGTTCCAATTAAACTGGAAAATCTGAAATAATTAACCCTCAAGTCAAGTCAAGTCGTCTTTCATTTATCACACACAACAATTATACGTAGTATAATGTGCAGTGAAATGCTTTGAGTACACGTTCCACACCGAAACAACAGTTTTTAAGGGATAAAAGAATAAAGTTATAAAGAAAGAAATTACATGAGAACACAAGAAAAGAAAATAGCACAGAATATTACAATATTGATAAGAAAAAAGGAGATTAAGACACACAAAATATAAAAGCTAAATAGATGAATATAAATAAATACAGGTGGACCAGTGTCAATAGTGTAAGTACACAGGATATCGAAGGCAAATTCTCAAGTCTATTTTTCTCGGTTCATCAGGCGGAAGAAGCTCCTCCTCATCCTCTCTGT
Organism: Lipophrys pholis; assembly: GCF_963383615.2. Taxonomy (NCBI): domain Eukaryota; kingdom Metazoa; phylum Chordata; class Actinopteri; order Blenniiformes; family Blenniidae; genus Lipophrys; species Lipophrys pholis. The sequence goes on from NC_137642.1 coordinate 25,947,760, forward strand.
GTTTGCCTTCAGGCAGCAATGTCGCCGCCCTGCTGGCAGCAGAGAGAACAGTCTGTGGCTGGGGTGGAATCAGTATCAGAAAACTTTATTGTCACTGCCATAAAACAACGAAACTTAGTCGGTTGTAATCAGACTTATTGGAGCGGCAGATAAATAGGAAAAAGATTAAAATGTGATATAGAACAGCTGTAAAACAACTGGTCCTCACTCAGAATGAGTTTACATTAGTAATGGGATTACTACTGGGCTTCCAGTGTAAACACCCAAAAGGTTTTCTGTTTTCACTTTCAAATCACGGTGGTGTAAACGGCACCCCATTACCACCAAAAGTAGTGTCATTACAAGAGTGCATTACTTATTAATGTGTCATTACCGACACTGTTTCAGAGTAAAATTGAGTTTTACAATAATTGCTAATCATCGCTTCCTCTTCTGACTTACATTTTGCACAAACTTTTAGGAACTTCGGTTGTAATTAAAAGACATTTACGTTAAATGGAAGACTCATTTCATAGTTCATATTATCAGTCAAAGTTCTGATTGTCTGCATTGCTGCAGGAATGTTTTCTGCTCCTTAATATTCAGCAAATGCATCACTCTTATTCTGACGAATTACCTCAACACTCCAGAATGAACTCCGATTTTTATTTTTTTCCATTCCGCTCACGTTTTCACTTCCCCATCAAGCCTTTTGTAAAAGGAGGTAAGAGTGACACGTGAATATTAAGAGTCGGCATCAAGTCAGGCCAGCCCTGCGTCATTTGTCGCCACAGTTTCAGATTTCCAAAAATAAAAATCGAATTACATAGTATGAAGGTATCAGGTATCCAGGTATCCAGGTATCAGGTATCAGGTGTCCAGGTATCCAGATATCGGGTATACAGATGTTCAGGTATTCAGGTATCAGGTTTCCAGGTATTCAGGTATTCAGGTATCAGGTATTAGGTATCAGGTTTCCAGGTACTCAGGTATCAGATATCCAAGTATCCGGGTATCTAGGGCCCTGTTTATACTACAATGTTTCACGTGACAAGGGAGGGGGAGGGATGAGAATGCGCAGTAACAGGCTCCGTAGCCTGCGGCAGTCTGCGCAGGAGGGATTAGTGACCGTGAAAGAATCTTTCCACCTTGAGAGCTGGTACAAAAACTTCATGGATACAGTGCATCTGCATAGCGGTGTGTAAACGGACCCCCCAAAAGTGACGAAAAGTTTTGCGGATACACTCGTATTGGTTGGCGTGTAAACGGGGCCTTGGTATCCAAGTATTCAGGTATTCAGGTATGCAGCTATCAGGTATTTAAGTATTCAGGTATCCGATTGTCCAGGTAGTCAGGTATCATGTATCAAGATATTCAGGTATTCAGGCAACCAGGTACAAGCTAAGCTAACAAGTACTACTTACAGAAAACATTTGATTAGCGTGAGTACACACAGACGCACTCACACTTTTTGCAGACAATAATATGTACTGTATCTGTACATTTTGATATGTTGAGGCGACTTGGATACTGTGACTTTAAAGTGAGTGAAGACATAAAAACTCTACATAGAAAGTACTTTAAGCTGGAGTAATCACACCAGATGATAATGTCAAACCATGATCATTCAAAAAATACATTTTCCTCTATCCCGTTGAACTTCTTTGTAAATTGCCCATAAATGCTCAAAATTGGCCAAAGACAAGTGAAGGGTTAACTTGTGGTCTCCTCTTCCTCCCTGTGAAGATGGGGGTCATTAATAGAAGGTCACTAAAATACACTTTCATTTTATGAACTGGGCTCTGAGGGGCCATTATCTGAGCAGAAAGACTTGTGTGTGTGTGTGTGTGTGTGTGTGTGTGTGTGTGTGTGTGTGTGTGTGTGTGTGTGTGTGTGTGTGTGTGTGTGTGTGTGTGTGTGTGTGTGTGTGTGTGTGTGTGTGTGTTAATACCTCTGTGTGTAATGAATGTCGAATGTTCAAATCAACATGTGTATGTAATTTGATTTGTACGTGCATAACAATATTTGTAGGAGTGTAATAGGTTGTGAGATTTCTGAGCGTGTAAAACGACCCGCAAATGTCTCCGTCCTCAGGCAGGTGGCACCCGGTCCGATTTTGCTCTTGGACTTGTCTCTAATCAGGGTTTTGTTGCCCTCAGTCGAGACTCGCAGGATCACTTGACTCGTTCCTGTCCAGTTCCTGCAGTGATGCGTTTGTAATAACTGGGCTCTACTAGAGTTCTACTTAGTGTTATAAAGTAGAATAATAAGTAGGGAGACACGGTGTGAGCCACAAGGCATGAACCTGCCAGTCTGAATCAAGGTATATTGCATATTGTTCTCTGCTGCATTTGTGTGGTTTCATTACAAAAATCATCAACAGCACCAACTAGTGGCCCGACAAGCTAACGACATCATTTTTTCTGTTTCCATGTAAACGTGAAACTTTTCTGAAACGAAAATGCAGAAAAGTTTTCCCTTGAAACGTTGTGTAAACGAGAAGAAACAGTCAGCGGACGCTCAAATACAACACAAAATAGTCTCATTACATACACACGAATCAAGAAACACGCACCATTCTCAAGTTATTCTACTTTTTTATCCCAAAGGTTCTAGTTCTGCTTGTATAATTGTTAGATTTGGCTCCTAATTACCTGTAAGGACGTGAAATCTTACTTAAAAATGAAGGGGATACTACATTTTTGGAGTACCTGGCTTGGATGAACGCAGATGTTGTGCAGTCGCGTTACGCCTGCAGCTGAAATGCCTGTGAGTTGAAATAAACCGCCATTAAAGCCATAATAAATCAAAATACTTGTTAGCGGGATCATTCTTGTTTTTCCTCCTTTAATGGGATTTGTTGGGGAATAATACAATAGGGTCTTAAAAAGGCGGGGAGGGAAGTTAGATAGAATAAGGAGCGTAAAAGCAGAAGACATTAGTATGATGCAGAGATGTAACGGAGGAGAGGATTTATCTCTCCGAGGGAAGCTAAATTTAAGTGAGAGTAGACAGATACTGCAAAATGAATTGGAGCCATCTGTCTTCTTTCCTAACCCCCAAAACCATCTCTCTCTCTCTCTCTCTCTCTCTCTCTCTCTCTCTCTCTCTCTCTCTCTCGCTCTCTCTCTCTCTATCTTCCTCCCCCTTTCACTCTGTCAGCCCTGTTCTTTGTTTCTCTCTCTCAGGTTTGTGTCGTGTCATCAATATGTCTGACAGAATCTGCTGCCAAAGAGCCTTTAAAGCTTGTCAATGCTCAGGAGGTCATTGACTCAAGGATGTTCATGTGTCTCCTCCTCCTCCTCCTCCTCCTCCTCCTCTTCCTATTCCTCCTCCTCCTCCTCCTCCTCCTCCTCCTCCAGGTGTCTCATGTTCTAAATGTGGCATACGGAGTACTGAACCTGTTCCCTGATCAGATGGTCTATAAGACGCTGCAGATCCTGGACGTCCCGGAGACGGAGATCACCTCCTATCTGGGGGAGTGCAGCTCCTTCATCGAGGAAGCTCGAGATCAGGTGTGTTCACGTAAACACACACACACACACACACACACACACACACACACACACACACACACACACACACACACACACACACACACACACACACACACACACACACACACACACACACACGTTCCCCTGCCTCTCACTCAAACCAGTTGGACATTTCCAGACCGCGGCGGATTTATGAGTGCATGCAGTGGAGAGAACAACGGGAATCAGCAGGAAGTAAAAACTGTTTCAAGTTAAAAGTGTTTCCTGAAGGTTGCTGACCAGATTAAAATCCCTCCCAAAAGGTCAAAGAATCTTCCACTTTATTAACAAAACTTTTTTCAATCATCAAGCCGAATGAATACGGAGGCCGACTTTGACCTTTTGGAAAATTTCTGGTTTGTTTAATATGCTTGAGCCTTTTTATAACTATAGTTAAATCCACACAGCCTCCATTTATTTTGATTTTATGGCTCGAACTGTATGAAAGTGCACGATATGTGAGCCTCTGCTCTTTCTCCAGGATAACTTGAACATCCTGAGCTCGATCACAAATGGCCACGGCTCGATTTCTATGATTTTTTTCCAGGTAGATTTAGATTTTATTTTTTAGGAAAAAAGTGTCAAAGTTTTATCAGTTCAGGTTCCATATTCAGTCCAGTTTCATCCTGAGTGGGTCGGACCGGTAGAATAGTTCCTCGTGAACTTTAAACTTTTATTTTGTTGACATAATGACGACAGAAAACGACTCCAATCTCAACATGAAGCCAATTTTAATGAAACCTTCTGCTGCAAAACGCAGTGAAATGTCCAGAAAATATCTCGCTTCACACTGAAGGAACTTATTGTTGAGGAGGATCAACTGGAAGCAGCTCTTTGTTGTTCAGATGCAGATGGAACAGAGTCATCTAAGACACCGTAGCTCCTCCATAGACATTCTGCTCATCTGCAAATGGCACAGTGCAATGCAAGAATTCAACTACTCACACACAAACCAAAGTGCACACAAACAAATGCTATTAAAGACAAACAGACAGCTGAAGTGATTATGCTTGTTGTCAGGTTCAACCTCTGGACATTTATTAAATCTGCAAGAAAGAACACACACCGAGTCAAGTTCTGGTCTTACTCGCGAGGAGAACGGACAGAGAGTGTTTCAGTTACAATCTCCAACCCGCTCTGAAAACTCTCTGCGTCTCCTCTCTTTTTATTATCTCGTTCCGAGGTCACAGTGGAGAAATACAAGTCACACAGTACTTCTGCAATTCATGAGAAAGACTGTTGGTACAGTGAATGTGATAACTTTACGTAGAATTATTCCAACACTTGTATAAAAATAAATTAATAGATTCTGGTCTAATAACGAGATAAACACAATATACGGATAGTTTCTGCCTGTGCCAGTGAACCTCAGCAGGAATGAACGGAAATGATAACGACTGGTAGAAGTCAGCAGTGGGTTTCTTTATACACACACAGACATCCTGCATCCAGAGACATGACAGCTCCTGCTTTCCTGTGGTCAGACTATGATGTCATGATGTAATGTAATGTGATGTCCAACAGGCCTGACTGCAGCCTGCTGTTGTGCTGTCGAACTTATATATTCGCTGCTCTTTTAGGAAATCTGCCAAAGAACAGTTGTAAAAAGTAAAAAGTGCTTTTCGAAAATAGAAATGATACAGCCCACTGCTCGTATCTGGCCAAGCCTTAAAAATTCACTTTGGTAACTGTACTCAAGCGTCTTGACTGCTGCAGACACAACACACACACACACACACACACACACACACACACACACACACACACACACACACACACACACACACACACACACACACACACACACACACACACACACACACACACACACACACACACACACACACACACACAGCAGAGGTTTGTGGTTTTTTTCCTCGATAAGAATAAAAGAAATCTACTTAAACATTTCTGTATCTTCCCCCTGGAGGAAGTTTAAGCAGCCTGGAAATGTCTCCCTTCATATCGGCCGGCTAATTTAACATGGCAGTGGTGTGTGTGTGTGTGTGAGTGTGTGTGTGTCAGGAGATTGACCGTAAGCAGAACATAATGTGATGTGAGCACTGATATGAAAACACTCAACTGGAGCGCAGAGAAATAACAGCAAAACAAGAAACTCTGACAAAACCAAATTAAGTCTCAGTGTTTGCTGTGATGGATTATCTCGCTCAGGCAATTTTCAGTCTGTAGAACTTTTCTGTATTTCTCTGTTTTTTTTTTTTGTTGTTTTGGTTTTTTTTTTATGGAAGGAAAACAAGGGCTGATAATAGCTGACTGCAGACACCAGCACAGATCAGAGCGACCGGTCTCAGATTGAGAGAAGCTTATAAAAGACTGATATCATTCTCTGTTGGTTCTGTGTCATTAGATTGTATTTTACCCAGAGGAACTTGCTTGATTGGGTTGTATTTTATAAAGGGAAAGCGCGAGATAACAGCGATAGCGAGTCAATTACAGCCAGCCAATTTAAATCTGCTGTCCCTCAATGGGTATTGATTGACAGAGAAAATGTAAAATGTGGTTATGGTCTCTGCTCGCCGCCCCGTTTCAGCCTGAAAAGACTTTTTTACTCGGCGGCGGGCTGAACCACGTTGAATCAAAGACGAATGTGCCTGAGCGCTTTGTCTCAACGTGTGGCTGGAATTTTAAACAATGTATTTCCAGTCAGGCGCTCTCGGCAGTAAAATAATTACATCAACATTAATATTAATCATTTTTTGACACACGGACTCAGATTCATTCCGTCTCCACTTTCCACGCCCTCGCTCGTCGAGCCGCTTTCAAAGATGCCGCAAAGTCGCAAAGACTTGTTTTTCCTTCAGTGACACGATGCAGTGAAATAACTCTCCTCTGGTCTCGTCGCCTCAGTAAACAACACTTTTCCTGAATCTTTAAAGGGGTCATATGATGCAAAAGTCTCTTTCTACTGGTTTTCCATCAGTACTAGTCGTCCCCATACCTGGACTGACGCCCCAGAAGTGAAGACAGTCTGTCCTCTCTCTCCCTGGCTTGTTTCAGGTTTTAAAAAGTGTGTTGCTCCAACCAGCCAATCAGAAATCAAACCCTATATAGTGTCATCGGGGGTTTAGCCAATCCCAATCAAGGTAGGCTCCTCCCTTTGACTCCTCCCACAATCAGGCAGCTCTGCTCTGGCACATGGCACCACGAGAGGGAGTACTTCCTCCTCTTCCCAAGATGGTCATGTGTGGGCGGAGCCAGTCCAGCTCACACAGACACAGCAGATTCTGAATGCAGCTCCTATGATCCAATATTCAAATGGAGGAAAATCAAGGAGAAGCAATAAAGTTTGAATACAAAGTTTTTCAGACCGAGACGCATGTGAACGTGTTGAAACGCTGGATAATATGACTCCTTTAGAGGAATCGACCTACAAAACTTCCCTCGATTAAACTCATTGGGTTGTTCAGCATCTTGTCGTCTAGTTGCTCTTCCTTCTCTCTCTCTCTCTCCCCTCATATATCATTAGTAAGTATAAGAAAGAAGAGCAACAATTGTACCTGGGACAGCAATAATATATAATGGGATAAAATAAAATAATACTTATTAACCATAATAAAAGGTATATATTGTGATAGAGAATATTACTGATTTGACTATATTTAAAATGTAATTGATGAAATTTAAATAGTATATTAATAATATTATGTACATGTCATGTACATTTATGTGTATGTATCTATATATATGTGTGTACGTATGTACATATGTTTGATGTGCATGTATAAACTGTATATATAAAAGTATATAATGAATGTGTATTGTAAAAAATAGTGATATTAGTTAAAAATAAAATAATTGTGTGACATTATCTAGAGAGCCTTGATTATTTGTTTTGTGATGTGGTAGGTGTGGAGACGCTTTTGCTTCAACCCCTTTCAGCTGATTAGTTGGACAATTGAGGGTCTTTGTTCTGTTTTCTTTGAGACTGCCAAAATAAAATCCAAATTCCTTTCTTTCTCTTACTGTTTGTAACGTAATGAAAACAAACTAAACTGAGAACTGAAGCTCTGTTGTGTGTCTCACCCTCCCGGTCGCTCTCCCCAGGACGGCGTGGTGCTGGTCCACTGTAACGCCGGCGTGTCCCGCTCCGCCGCCGTCGTGATCGGCTACCTCATGTCGAGGGAGCGGCTGCCGTTCGACGCGGCGTTGAGCCAGGTGAAGCTGGCGAGGCCGTCCGTCCGTCCGAACGCTGGCTTCCACCAGCAGCTGCAGAGCTACAGACCCTGAAGCATCACACAGCACACCCCACTGAGCATGTGCACCGCGACTGGTTTCTGTAACCGTGGTAACCAGGATCGGGAGCAGAACTTCAGACAAGTTACGTTTTCCTCCGTTTCCTCGGAATCAGAGGTTGTATTTTATTTTATTTTTTTATTCCAGACAGTCGTGTTTTCAGCGGCTCAGAGCTCCGTTGTCGTGTAACGCCGTGGAAGTTTTGTGTTTCCCATGTTTCCACGTAAACGAGGCCTCACACGCTCACGTTTCCACCAGTTACGAGAGCAAAACTGCATGTGCACACGCAGAGTCACTGAGACTCGAACCAGGGACCATTTTAATGTGCATGTTAAAGCTCCTCGACCAGAATTCGCACGGGAAAAATGGTAACACGTAGGATCCAGGTTTAGCTGTTGATGTTCGTCAATACCTTTCTGAAGGAAATTCCTCTTTACACTCAGACAAACAGGCGAAAGATACTCGGGTTTGTTGACGTCTTATCGTCACGGAAACGCCGGAAGATTCCCGAAGCAAGATCCCGTTCGTACACTGGATCTCTAGTTGCATTAGAAAAACGACTTACCACCAGTTTCACAACATTCAAGACCATTTTCGTGGCCTGAAGACTTTTTTCTTTGAGAAAGTCTGGATTTGTTTTGTTCGGGCTGAATCAGCCATTTTCACTGGAGCTGCCGCGACGCCATCTTTGATATCCCAGAAACCCTTGCGGCAGGTTTCCCAAGCTAACGTTAGTTAGAAAAACTAAAGCAAAGGTTGATCGCGACAAATTCCAGTTTGTTTGTAAAAAAATTTACTTCGGTTGATCTATTTGTGGAACTGCAGGTTGGAAATGAGTGGCGATGGTCTAGTTTACATGTTTGTTTGTTTTTTCTCTGTGCAGAAGTGTTGCTTTTTCTGGAAAGTTTATTTAAAAACAATTTTCTGGTAGAGTAACTTCAACCACAACGCCTCTGTACGTTTCACACTCATAGATTAAAGAATAAAAGTGTGCCCGTCCGTGTCAGAGACCCTCGTCTTCTTTGTCTCGCAGTTCAAATCCCTCCAGGTTCCTCAGGTTTAACTTCAGTTGTTTCTCAGCCACACAATCAGGTGTGCCATCGATTACGGTGATTACCCTGCCGCTGCGTCGTCTCTGACAATCTCACAAGTTTGCGGAGTTGATTTGCTTGTAATTAGCCTGCTAGATAACGAGCGGGAATCCAGTGGGCTGGCGTCCTAATTACCAAACGCTGCTGGGACGAGCTTCCCGACGCCGCGCCGTCGCTTCCCGACGCTCTCTTCGCAACACTAAACACATGACGGTTGTTACTGACGTACGAGTCAGTGACTAAGACTTGTTTGCTTTTATTTAATAAGCTCCTGATGTATGGGTCTGTACTTTGTACAGGGTGGAGACACACTTGACTACGATGTAGTTGGTATGCCGGGCCACAGGAGGGCGCTGTTGCTTGTTTTTTTTTTTAATGAAACCACACAGACGTGTGCAGAAAACAAAACGTATTGACTGATGACGAATCGGATGCTATCTCAACTACAAAACTACCGATATGGATGATAAAACTGGAAAAGGGACCGTGAGTCACACCACGACGGGGGCCGCCATGTTTGTTTACGGCCGCATGAGCAGAAGGAACAAAAGTAAAGATAGTTTTGCGGATACACTCGTCGTCATGGGAACGACGGTGATGTCAGTAACGCGTTGTTCTCATAGGAGCACTTTTCTCAGTTACAAGTAATGTAACGTGTTACTATTCCTAAACCAGTAATCAGATTAAAGTTACTTCTCCAAGTCACCGTGCGTTACTTTTGCAGCGTCCCGCGCCCTTTCTCCACTCTCGGCCAATCACAGGCCAACTCGCTCTAACGGTGCGTTCAGGTGACACAAAAGAAATGGAACCAACAAACATCGACACTAAACCGTAACATTGCAACAAGAACACAACTGCAGAGATGTTAAACTATTTTTTTTGGTAATTTTCCCGAGTAAAAAGATATACTGGCAGGAAGCCCCGCCCCTTTTTTTCCCAATCAATTAAAAGGCCACATAGAGCAGGTAGTGAAAATACATAAATAGTGCCACAACGGGCTACATGACCGGGTAAATAAATACCGGTAATAGTAAAAATCTGTTAATAAAACCACGAGTCAGACAGAAATACAACAAAGAATGAAGGTCAAAGGTTAAATATGTATCAACATGGTGCAGGAGGCAGGTTTTTATGTTGAGATGATGTGGGGTGCTGTCGGCAGCTACTGAAAGTAACTAAAAAAAATCTAACTTAGTTACTTTTGAAAACAAGTATTCAGTAAAGTAACTTACTTTTTAAAGGAGTTATCAGTAATCATGGTAACTGTGGCAACACTGGTGAGCGGGGCCCAAAGCCGCTGCCTGACTGAAGAGACGCGTCACTGTGAACGTCTTCCTGACTCTGGTCTCCATTCACTCGCCGTCGCCCGATAAAAACTCACAGTCCTGCTTTTTTGTCAGCGTCGCTGCAACGCTGGTGAGCGGCCGCGGTGTGGCGTGGCCCCGGCGCCAGTGTGGCCGCGGCGTCAGAGTGCATGTGCGGTGTGACGGCTCGTGGCCGCCGGCCGCCGGGCCTGGAGCCAAGCCGCTCTCCCCCGACATGCTTGTGACATTTCACCGTCTGGATGCGACGGCGCGAGCCGGCCCATCTGCAGGGTCCCGTGGGTCCGAGCAGCATTTCGGCGTGTGCGGTGCCAGAATATTAAGAGGCGGTCGCTCAAATCCCCCCCCCCCCCCCCCCCCCCCCCCACGAAGCAAAACCACGGCACCGGGCCTGCTGACTTTCATTACGTGTGACGAGCTGCAGAAGAAGTGAACAGTGATGAACCCTGGTTTTAGGTTTTCGGCACAAAGTGCAGACGCACAAGAAATCCGAACGAGCTCTCGTTACGACGGCTGCAGATAAAGATTGTCACATGCAAATGACATGTTTGTGCTGAATCCATTGAGTGATCGGAACGAGGTGGGAGATGTCAGTAAGACAGGAGGATTTCTCATAAAGAGATGAGATGGGAGGCCCAGTGACGGAGGAGAAACAGCAGCAGGAGCCGTTTGTGTAAAAAAAAAAAAAGTGGTCGTGTAAAAAGAGGCGGAGCCTCTGTGACGCTCGGGATCGTTCTGGAGCACGGACACCAGCCAAAACATTAAGACCACACACATCTGGCTCCTGTGTCAACCTTCCTCGTTTATTATTATTATTGTTGGTTTGTTGGCCAACGGAGCGGAGTGGGGGGAAAGAGAGAGACAGAAAGAAAGAAAGAAAGAAAGAAAGAAAGAAAGAAAGAAAGAAAGAAAGAAAGAAAGAAAGAAAGAAAGAAAGAAAGAAAGAAAGAAAGAAAGAAAGAAACAACAAAAAGGCAGCAGAATTGTGTTAATTGGTGGTTTTGGGTAATTGAGTGAATAAAACATCACAAAGGTGATGTGATGATGATGATGATGATGATGATGATGATGATGATGATGATGATGATGATGATGATGATGATGATGATGATGATGATGATGATGGGCTCATCGTACAGACCAGATGCTGGTTTGCCAGGAAGGCAGGATGAGGACAGTTTTCACTCGGTTAAACATTTTCAGTTACTTTTCATTTTCCCATCGTTTCATTTCCTCCATTTGAACGAATTTGAGCTGACTTAGCGGATCTCTGACCCGACACACGGGAAAACAAAGTCAAACAGTCCCGGACCATTTAGTCGGTACAAATTGTACACACTTTTAAAAAATGGTGTACGGAAATAAAAATAGAAATACAGGATGAAAACGTCATTAAATACACATATGAATTCTGTCGTTAGAAAGTCACAAACGTAAGTCTTGAAATACGAAGCTGGCGTCTCAGTATTGAAATGAATTCCCTGAAGGCTCAACGACAGTGAACCTTGCATTTTTCGGCGTTCCCCTTCCTCTAATCCAACACATCCGCCGCCTGATCAGTTTTTCTCGCGCGCGGAAGAAACCAAACGTTCCCACACGCGCCTCGGCGCCGTGTATTTCACTCACCAGTACGCAGTACGCGGCGCATGTGGTATTAAATAAACCCTGCATGCATTTGAAGCCCACTGACATCACAGCTCGTGTTCAAAAATGATTTACGTCTCATCTCCCCAATCCCCCACGCAGGGCTTATAATCCGACGGCAGCACTCAATACAGCAAATCTATAGGAGGCGCAAGTAAAGCAGAATGGGAAACAAGGGGGAAATATACACGTTCACTTTTACACAAACAACATCAAAGTGATACAAATATAGGTGGCGAGCGGCGGAGGGATGGAGCGAGGGGAAGTTTGCTTTAGATTTGTATTTGTGTAAAATTAATCTAGCGGAGCCGATGGGAGGCTTTAAGCTTATTGCAGTGGTGGATCATGGGACCCAAACAAGAAGGAAATTTATCAGATAAGCCTCTTACTGTGTACTTTATTTTCTCGGAGCTCTACAACAATATTCGGTCACTAAACCACGGGGAGACTCTGGGGGGGGGGGTCTCCGCAATTTCCTGTCGAGGAAAATCCTCGTGCGAGTCGACGGCGATGCAAATGTAGTAATTCAGAGTCGTTGAGCGAGAAACAAGACGGGGATTTGTTTTGTTTCTCGCTGAATGAAAAGTCGCCGGGAACCTCAGCTGGAGCTTTTCTTCTGAGAGTGAAGGATAGAAGACTGAAGGGCTGTACACAAAATATACTCTCACTACACACTAAATATACCCTCACTACACACTACACTCCAACTACACACTAAGTATACTCTAACTACAATCTAACTACACTCTAACTACACACTAAATATACTCTAACTACACACTAAATCTAGTCTAACTACACACTAAATATACTTTAACTAAGTATACTTTAACTACACACTAAATATACTTTAACTACACACTAAGTATACTCTAACTACACTAACAATACACTGAATACACTAACTGCACACTAAATATACTCTAACTAAACACTAAATATACTCCAAGTACACACTAACTACACACTAATCACACTCTGGATACTCTAAGTACACACTAAATATACTCTAACTACACACTAACTACACTCTGGATACACTAACTACACGCTAACTACACACTAAATCTACTCTAACTACACACTAAATATACTTTAACTACAATCTAACTACACTCTAACTACACACTAAGTATACTCTAACTACACACTAAATATACTCTAACTACACACTAACTACACTCTGGATACTCTAAGTACACACTAAATATACTCTCACTACACACTAACTACACTCTGGATACACTAACTACATGCTAACTACACACTAAATATACTCCAAGTACACACTAACTACACACTAAATATACTCTAACTACACACAACTCGGACTCCACTCTTCTGTTTAGCTTTGTTATAGGTTTTATTCTTTTCACTTTATTTGAGGGTTCAAGTATCTTTCCTAGTACTTTTAGCCAATTCAGCATTTACTCTGTTTTAGTAGCTGTTTAACACTAAAATCAGTTTTAATGATTTTAGTTGTTTTTACCGTTTTCATCCTTTTACATTTTTTTGATTTTAGCTACTTTAGAAGTTTTTGATGTGTTGCCTTTGTAGCATAGTTTGCTGCTTGAGCTACTTCACTTGTTTTGCCTGAGTCAGATCTAACAGCACTTTTGAAAAATGCTGTGGTCAGCAGACGAACAGATGAAATGTTCAGATGACACGTGGAGCTCCAGAGTCTACAGCAGTGAACTTACGGCCGGCGGACTCGGCTCCTCGACGCCGTCTCACCTAGAGCCTCGCACGTTCGTTATAAAGCACAAACACTAAAGAACCTCAGGTTTAATCCTTCACGGACACCAGATCTCTGGACTGGAATGCCCATTCATCACCTTTTATCAGCAGTTTAATAAGAAATGATTGTATTCACTGTCAGCCTTCATCTGAGATGGGATTTCTCTCTTTGTGCAGAATCTGAGCGATTTCAGTCTGACTGACGTGAATTTTCAACTGACAGGAAGGTGTGGCACCCTGGGGAGTTCAATACTTAATATAATGTCCAGAATTGTTAGTTCCTTTGATTAGTTTGGTCCCCCATTATCATTTATCTGATAAATATAATTTAAAAGGCATGATGTCACGGGGAAACCTCCCCTGCTTTTGTTTAGCTATTTTTAGGGCGATACCCACTTTTGTCACTAGGGGTCAGTAATGGCTCTTTTACTCTGGGGAAACTGGCTGTTATCCTGGCAAACAAGGAAGAAAGCCTGCCAGACAAGCAGTATTGTAAAAGAGTGACCCAATAACTGCGACAATTTTCTGTATTCCTTCTGTGTTATTTTGTTCGTATAAATGTACTCACGCCTGGAAGAACACGGCCGTCACTGTGTGCAGGTAACAGAAGCTTTTGCTGGACGTTCAAATATGAAGTTACAGAATGACTCGGCTCACAAATAAATCCGTGTTCTCACGTTGTTAATGTTTATATTGTATTGTTCCCTGCTGCATGTGTATGTGTGGTTTCATTACAAAAACAGCACCAACTAGTGGCTCTACATGCTAACTACAGCATTTTCGGTGTTTCTGCTATTTCCGTGGAATTGGACACCGTGTTTATCCTAAAATAACCGCGCATTTGCTGGATACTGTGACGCCCTAGTTAACATAAATCTCCAGAGCTCCTTTAAACCATCCCGTTTTGCTCTTTCCTTTAATTCTGGTCACACTTTACCGAGTGTTTTCTCTTCAGTAAATTCAGACTATGAGCCCTCCGTGTTAATCAGAAGATCAGATTTTTTTTTCATCCCTTGATAACTGGATTAAACTTTCATTTAAAGCAGCAGTTTACTGGATCCACATTAGTGTTTCCAAGCACTGAGAACCAATTTTTTCCCCACTTCCAAATCCTTTGCTTTTCTCACTTCTGCAGTCCCCTCGGGGGAAAACAACTCATGAAAAGCAATACAGATGAATTATGGATTTGCGCCTTGTATAGAATTAATTAAAGCTCCTCATGTGCTCGTCTCTGCTTAATAAAAATTTAGACTTATTGGCTTTTCATGATTCAGATTTACCAACGACAAAAACAAGGAAAAGAGGCAAAAGAAGCCATGTTGCTGAATGGAAATTTTGACCTTCACTGAGTGAATATTGATGAAACAGGCCTTCGTACCTTAACCGGAAAATACATGTTTGTTGTTTCCGTTCAAAGTGATTCACATGTGTGTGTTCTTCCTCCAGTAGGTTTAAATACGAGTTTGCTCGGTTCATTTGGGTTAAAAAATGCTGTTCAAGGTTTAAAGAGAGACGGGAGAAATGTTAAAATGATTGAAAGGAGCTCACAGATGACTGACGCATCGATAGTTAGACAAAACTGACGAGGAAAACAAGGAGAAAGGAGGTTGAACGGTCTACACCACAATGTTTTTTCTGGGTTTCTCTCTGTTAGAATCACCTATAAATGTTGTATGTGGTGCTATATAAATAAAGTTGAATTGAATTGAATTGAACATTTCAGGTGATTATAGTTTCTGCATTATCGGTTTTGTCCACACGAACCAAAACCATAAGTTTTCTCCCCGTTGTTCTTAACAAAATGTCCGTCCACACGTCGCTATGAAGGCGGCTCAAAACCATGTAGTACACATGCCAGGCCTTTAGGCGGCGCTGTAACTCTGCCAGAGGAATACACCAAAAACGTAGAAGAAGAATGGGGAGAATAATTTGGGAATTGGAAATCGAAAAATGGACAAAGGGTCTTTATCTGATTTTCTATTCTGAGTTTGTTTAACGAAAGTCAGGAAGTAGAATACGACCATAAAAATCACAAGCGACGACGACGCAGCAGCAGCAGGAGGAGAAGAAGAAGAAGAAGAAGAGGCTCGACTTCCGGGTTTTCCAGCAAAGCAAGCTTGAGGTAAAGACATTCTAATGGACAGACGACCAAGTTGGATTGTTTTTACGGTGACCGTCAAAATAAAACTACCAAGTTCCAGGAGAATCTGGACTGGGAGTCATGACACTCTGGAGATCACTTTGTTCTGATTGTCTCTACTGAGCATGTGCAGAACGACGAGTTAACTACGACCGTCGTGACCAGGAGCAGCAGAGCTTCGGAAAAGATACGGGTTTTTTTTCCCGTTTCCATGGAAACGGCGCTGGAGCGTTCTCTAAAACATTCACTTTGGGAGCTGTTTTCAAAAAGCTGTGTTCACAGTGACACCGAGCTCCTTCATAACGTCATGAAACTAACAGACATCGACAGACTTTTCAAAGATCTTCTATTGAAAGATGCATCCGAGTGCAAAACATAAAAAAAAAAAAAGACTTTATAACTTCCTGTTTAATCTCTGGAATGACAAATAAACCAATAGAATAATAATAAAAAAAAAAAGCATGATACATATATTAAACGGTGCGAACCATTCATCTGGCCTCGCTGTCTTGTTGTGGCCTGTGGAAGCTGTTTTATACGCCTTCATTTTTCTGCCGATTCGGGTTTTGTTGATTCTGTGTGAATCCCTCTCAGCTCGGTCTCGCCTGTCTGCCCAGCTTCCCTCCGCCATCAAGCAGAGCCGGGGTATCTCCTCCGCTGGCCTCCAGCGGAGAGCTGATTGTAACGCTCCGTTATTTGTTTCTAAAGTGTTACATGCTCCCTTAAATCTCTCCTCCACCTTCGGGCCTCTGATACCTCCTGCTAAATTACTCCAATCTGTCTCCCCAGCCTCTTTAATTGGTGCGACTGTGATCAAAAACTAGCAGAGGAAAACTCCGCCTGGTTCCGAGCTCAGGAGCACAGCAGTAGTGACTCATTTTCATGTAAATGGAGGGAGTCGTGATTCTTTATTTCATGAGCAGATTGTACAACTCCTGTGTTGCGTTATTGTCGCGTTGATGCTGCTGCATTACCAGGTTGCGACACTAGGTGGTGTCTTTTACGAAGTCTATGTTGGGAAATAATTTTGTCTAATTGTCATGATAGCGTGTCCTCAAAGGGGCACTATCTGAAACGTAAGTCGTGCCTCTATCTTGGGTTGCTCGTCAGTTGAAATGGTCTTTTTTTCAATCTTTTTGTGGTTTCAGATTTCCAGATTCAACCAGGGGTTGAATTCCTGTTCATAGAATATTCTGCCTCTCTGTAATAGACAAGCCCTTCAGCCGTTGTTGTGTCTACGATCGGTGCCGTTTCGTCTTTGAGTGACTCAAAACGCCACCTTGTGGTTCAAATTTGGATTACAGGATTAAAGAGGTTAGTTTGAAAACCTACAGAAATTTGGAAAATGTGTAAAAAAGAACACATCAAACTGTTTTCAAAGCAACATCACAGTCATGTTTTTATTTGTTGCACAGTAAACGTGATGAAAATGTTGACACTTTCACAAAACAAAACAATTACTGCAGAAAATTACTTTAATCTCAACATGAAGCCAATTTTAATGAAACCTTCTGGTTGCAAAATACAGAGAAGTGTTGCATTCTGGGTGTTTTTTTTACAAAACTTCCCCTGAGAGCATGGCTTCAAGGTTAGTTTGATTGCAACAAGCTTTCCTGGCAGCATCATGATAGCTCAACTCGGGTCTCAATGTTGTGTTACATCCAGAACTCTGAAGAAATTAAAAACAACAACAACAATATTGTCTTTGACTTTCAACCCTTTCCTTGTTGTGGACCAGCTGGATTGGATCTCCTGATGAAATGTTGTTGTTTTTTATTTTTATTTTATGAGCAATAATACATTTAATAGATTTCTGTATTTCTAAATAAAGACTTCGATTTGAGTCTCACATGTGAAAAATGAGTCTTGAAATAGATTTAAAATTCAACGAGGGAGCTATAAAGGGTTAAAAGTTCTGAAGTGTGGTCCTGGTTTTCTACCCTGCTTCACCGAGCGCTATAAGAACAATGGATGGAGGCTTTGATTATATATATATATATACACATATATGCAAACTTTATTTTGAAGAAAAGAGTCTTGATGTTTGACTTTGCTCTCTGTAGGATTCTTTCTCGCCAGCAGGTGGCGCTTTTCTCCTTTGGCTTGAGAGAAAGAGAAGGAGGAGAGAAGGAGAGGATTAAAGAGAGAAGAAAGACAACAAGAGGAGAGGCACACCGAGAGAGAGGGAGAGGGTTGAGCGAGAGAAAGAAAGAGAGGGAGGGATGGGGATGAACGGAGGGAGGGATGGAGGAGAGAGCAAGCGTCAGCACTCCATGTGTTAAAAGGGCAGATGGTAACGGCGGGTAACTGAGGAGCAAACCACTCTGCTGGCCACAGAGCAAGAGATCAGCGCGAGAGAGAGGAAGAGAGAGCGAGCGAGAGAGAGAGAGAGAGAGCGAGAGAGAGAGAGAGAGAGAGAGAGAGAGAGAGAGAGAGAGAGAGAGAGAGAGAGGGAGGAGAGTGAACACATGCAGCGCAGCAGAGAGCAGAGGAGCATCTGAGAGGAAGGAAGCTGTACGGCTGCTCTGACAGGGAGGATGAGGAGGATGAGGACTTCTTCTCCACACTAACAAGGAGGCACACACAGAGAGAGAGAGAGAGAGAGATAAAGAGAGAGAGAGAGAGAGAGGAGGGGAAAAAAGTAGCTCCACTCGAGACAAAGAGGGAGGGAAGAGAAGAAAGGAGGGCTGGAGAGGCTGAGCGGAGAGGAGACGGAATCTGACGGGAGATAGTTGGAGGAGCTGCGAGACTCATCAATGAGCTGCTGAGTCCCGGCGAGGAAGAGGAGGAGGAGGAGGAGGAGGAGGAGGAGGAGGAGGGTCAATGACAGGGAAAGATTGATGAATGAAAGATGGGAGCAAAACATCTGGAGAGACAGAGAGAGGGAGGAAAAAAAGACTTAAAGAGAAATCTTTAACTGGAGACAGGAGAGCGCGAGACGAGGGAGAGGAAGAATAAGAGAAGAGTGAGAGGCTGAAATATTTAAGAAACTTAGAGAAGAGAGGGAATAAATCATCTCCACTCCTCCTTCCATCCCTACTCTCCTCCACTGAGCCGAGGAGGAGGAGGAGGAGGAGGAGGAGGAAGATAAGGAGCTCCAGGACTTTCTCTCAGCAAAGTCCAGGTGGACCAGGAGGCGAACAGGTAGATGAACTCCAGCCGCGTCCAATGGCGTGCTACTACATCGTGATCAGTTCCACCCACCTGCGTGACGGACAGCTGCGGAGCATCAAGGGGGTGTTCAGAGGACCAATCGGAGCCGGCAGCCAGCGGAGCACGGTAAGGTCCCCGCCGCCCGCCGCTCCCGCCGCTCCCGCCACACAAAACAAGCAGCTCAGGTGTTTCCGCTCGTGTCCAGGAGCCGCACCGACACAAAGCCGCCGCCGCCGCCGCCGCCGCCGCTACGCACGTGCGTCTCTATTAGTCTTTATTTCCCTCCATCAGGCAGAAGCTGGGAAATCATTAGCCCCGCATTACCATCCAACCCGGACCACTCCCACCTACTTGACTGTCAGCTCCTCCATCACCGTGTGTGGACTTAATTAATTGGCACTTCCATTAGGTTAATTGACTGTTTGAGAGGGAGGATGGAGAGGGGGAGGATGGAGAGGGGCTGATGGAGGGGGGAGGATGGAGAGAGGGAGGATGAGAGAGGGAGATGGAGGGGAAGGATGGAGAGAGGGAGGATGGATAGAGGGAGATGGAGGGAAAGGATGGAGAGAGGGAGGATGGATAGAGGGAGATGGAGGGAAAGGATGGAGAGAGGGAGGATGAGAGAGGGAGATGGAGGGGAAGGATGGAGAGAGGGAGGATGAGAGAGGGAGATGGAGAGAAAGGATGGAGAGAGGGAGGATGAGAGAGGGAGATGGAGGGGAAGGATGGAGAGAGGGAGGATGAGAGAGGGAGATGGAAAGGGGGTGATGGAGGGGAAGGATGGAGAGGGGGTGATGGAGATGGGAGGATGGAGAGAAAGGATGAAGATGGGGTGATGGAGAGGGGAGAATGGAGATGGGGTGATGGAGAGGAAGGACCGAGAGGGGGTGATAGAGATGGGAGGATGAAGAGGGCAGGATGCTGATAATGTGATGGAGTGGAGGATGGAGATGGAGTGATTTAGAGGGGAGGATGGAGATGGGGTGATGGAGTGATGGAGAAGGGTGGATGCTGAGAGTCTCGGGTCTCCGCCGTCTCCTCGTCACTGTGAACTTGGCAGCTTCTCCGTCTTTCTTTAAACGGAGGTGAAGAATCACGAGCAGGTTTCTTCTCTGGACTCAGGAGCTTTTAAAGTCTGAACTTTTCTGGATCCAAACTTTAACCGAATCTACGTTAAACTGTGTAAATCAAACCAAACCTCAAAAAGTTTAAATAGAAGCGGCTTGAAAACCACAAACTTCTCAGGCCATAAAAGGTGGGAAGTAAAAATAAACAGTCTGACTGAAAACAGAAATAATCTGCGTTTCCCCCCCGTTGTACTCAGTATTATTACGTCTGCTCAGTTTTCATGGAGATTTCAGCCTTGACTGAAACGCGAACTCAAAACTATCTGATCAGAGGAATTAAAAACCCTCATATCTTTCTTTTATTATTTTTTTTAAATTATATAATTCTAATTAAAGTCAGTTCAAACGCATTAAACTCAACATATTGGACCTTATTAAAGCTTATAAGATATGTAAATAAGAAAGATTGCTCATTTATATTGGTAGGAAAAAAAGAAGACTGGATTTAAACTGATGTAAAACAATGCCAGTTAACAAAATACTATAAAAAACATCCTATATACTATACTTTTTTTTTTTTTTAAATCACTAATGTAATCAACCATTCAACACTATGAAGTTAAACTTTAAATGTGTAACAGTGGGGAATTTCTCATTGGATTTTATTTTGAAAAAGCCTTTACAATATAGATCACGCCACATAATGTGTCATGAATTGATGGGTAGAATTGAAATGTATTTTATGACATTTTTCTTCCGCTCTTTTAGCCATTTTTAGATTTTTCCTCTTTTTTTAAATGGATTTTTTACCACTTGAGCTATTTTATACATCTTGGCTATTTTAGCTGCTTTTAAACTATTTATAGCCGCCGTGCATTTCAGCAATACCAGCTATTATCCCCCCCCCCCCCTTTTTTTTTATTCTTTTTCTTTTCACCATTTCTTTTCTTTTACTTTTTTATTTCCCCGAAAAAAAACCCCCTCCCAGTATTAGCACTTTTAATCATTTTAGTTTAACCATTTTACTGTATTTTATACATATTATTGAGTATTTTATCAATTTTTAAAAATACATATATTTTTTGGCAAGTCAAGATATTTTAGCTGTTTTACTTTATTTAGCGGTTTTTAGTCGGAAGATTGGACCATTTTTAAAAAAAAAAAAATCAGTGTGGTATGCAACTAAAATAAAAGATTGAAGCAAAATGTTTATTTGCAAAATGATGACAGGGGGCGCTGAGGAGCCACATGTGGCTCCAGAGCAGCAGGTTGCAGACCCCTGATAGAATGCGTCAGTCTGTACATAAACATGATCGTAAAGTGAAAACAGAACTTTATATTTCTTTTATTCAAACGTCTGTGTGCTGCTGCGTTCGTTACTTTTGACGACATTTTGTTTTTATATCAAAATCAAAACTTGTAAGACTTCAAATGACACAAACGGCGAGAAAACTTCTCATTCTGATTTGAAGCCGATTCCAACGCCTCTTTCAGGCTAATGCTAACCGCACCTCGTACGGATTCAGGCTAATGCTAATTTCCCCCGACTGTCGATAAGACAGTAGTGAGACGTTCATAATAAACGTCAAGGATTAAGCTCTCGTGTAAGAATCACATGTCGGTAATAGATTAGCAGCCTATCTGCACCTTATCAAAACCAGAATGAGAAATTGGCGAAGACGAATGGCGGCGGCGGCGTGGTGAAGCAGCGTGGGACGGATCCAGTGCATGACTCACATTTCTCCTGTCATTATCTAAAACTCAGACTAAACCTTGTGTTGCGCTCATGCTGAATGTTACGGGCAAACATAATCCCAGAGAGTCCTTGTAGAGATGCACCAAAAAAAAAAAAACGAGCTTCAAAGAGACACTCGAGACGAGACGTCAGGAGGTTGAGTGGGGGCAGAGCTACAGTAAGCTCATTAGACATGAAGCAGAAGCATGAAGTAGAGTTTCCTCGACGCTCTCTTATTCTAAATGAACTGTAAATGTTAGACCAACACTGTATTCTTGCGCCGGTGAGTCAGTCGTCACTGACTCACCCATTGATCAGCACAGATCCATTCAGGTCGTCTTCGCCTCTGCGTCTCGTGCCGGATCGCGTTCGATGTGTTTGTTGACCGTCAGCAGTGTTGGATTACAGCGGCGGATCTGCGTGACGCGATCGGGCGACTCGTCCGAAACGTGAGAGAACAGGACACGCAGCCGTTTCTGGCCAGAGGCGGAAACTCCCCCGAGCCACCAGGGGGCGACAGAGCTGCGCGTGCAGCCTCATCTGAGGAGGATTAGAATTACCTGTCTTTGTCTGTAGCTTTCTCGTGTGTATATTATATCCTTAAAGTTACTCCACCAGAAAAATCTCCTCCTCATTAAAGGGGTCACTTCTGCACGGAGAATAACAAAACACCAAAACAAGACAATCAACACTCATTTCACACCTTCATGGCAAAATTTAAACGCTGGAAACACGTGTTTACATGAGTGTATAACATCCAGAAAGGTTTTGACAAAGTATTAGAGAGGAACGTCAACAACTAAAACTGAGTCCTAAAGTTTTTTTGTTTTTTTTTCCACTGACTTTAAAAACATATGTGGGATAAAAATCAGAAAAAAACGTCAAAACTCAGCTGTGGCTGGAGTGTTTGTGGCTTCATGGAGTCAGACGTTGGACCGTACTGCCACGCGGTGAGTGACGCAGCGGGCGGCCACCGGCATGAAGGATTGACAGCGACACGTTAGTCCCGTCAGCGAGGATTTGTCCCAGTGGGACGGGGAAAAAAAACGAAAGAGACGGATGAAAATGGAGGAGGACAGAACAGCCAAAGGGATAAAGGTGAAGCATTTTATGTCGATGTCGGCTGGACGGGCGGAGGTTTAACGCCGGGTTTTTGTCGTGCGTTTTCTCCGCTCCGCCGTCGTTCAGTGGAAATGATCTGATTTGACATTTAACATTACTTTAGCATTATTTAACAGGAATATAACAGTTTTCTATACTGAAACGGTTTTATCAGTAAAACATACGTTAAAGGGTACATTTCAAGTTATTTTTAAATATTTGATTAATGATGATTATTTGTAAACCATTTATATTACTTTTATTTCATCAACTTGTACAAATGTGGAACTGAATGCAGACACCCCCTTAGAAGTTTCATTTTGTAACTGGTTACGAGCTTTAAAGGACTCTGGACTTTGCCGGGTTTAATGGGGTCATATTAATCAAAATCCACTTCCTAAAAGGTTTTCCATCAGTACTAATCGTCCCCATACCTGGACTGACGCCCCAGAAGTGAAGACAGTCTGTCCTCTCTCTCCCTGGCTTGTTTCAGGTTTTAAAAAGTGTGTTGCTCCAACCAGCCAATCAGAAATCAAACCCTATATAGTGTCATCGGGGGTTTAGCCAATCCCAATCAAGGTAGGCTCCTCCCTTTGACTCCTCCCACAATCAGGCAGCTCTGCTCTGGCACATGGCACCACGAGAGGAAGTACTTCCTCCTCTTCCCAAGATGTGCATATGTGGGCGGAGCCAGTCCAGCTCACACAGACACAGCAGATTCTGAATGCAGCTCCTATGATCCAATATTCAAACGGAGGAAAATCAAGGAAAAACTGGGGCGATAAACTTTGAATATAAAGTTTTTGGACCAACGAGACTCATGTGAAAGTGTTTAAATGCTGGATGATATGACCCCTTTAAAATAAAAGATTAATTTTAATCTTCCCGGGCATTGATAAGGTAGAAACGGTGGTTATGATGTGTTCAGGAGAAATTGGGAAATGGGAAAGTTCCCACTTTACTCTGGGAAGAAAACACAAGTTTTGTGTTTCGGCTCCCAGTTTTATTAAAAATTGTTAAAAGTTGTGAAACGCGGAGGACTCGGACGTGAACACCTCGGCTGCAGTTGATGGTTTTATGAACATAACATTTATCTCTAGTGTTTGAACATAGAATGAAAGATGTGGAGCCAATAATGATCATAATTTCAAATATAATAAAGCCAAAATTTTAACATTTGATCGCTAATTAAAAAGTAAAAGATTCCAGATCTCGTCAACTTAAGCGTTGTAGTCAAGTCTCGCTGCATTTTATGTTGAAGTACGTCACTCAAACTGCTGTTTCTCATTAACGAGTCGAACAAATCCAAAACACGTTAACTCACTCCCGACACCTGAACCGTTGCGCTTCACAAACGGCGATTTTTACACCTTCAGCAAGTTCCAGCTTCGCGGACTTGTTAAATCATTTCAAACTCTGAAAACATCAGGTAGGAGACCTGACTGTGAACACCGGCGCCATAAATAAAAACGTTCTCTAATTACCCACGCCAGAGAAAACTGTAGCGTTCCGAAGGCACGCGTTCAACTGCGCTCCCGTCACCTCGTCCAGGAATAGAACGCTATATCAGGAGTTTTTAATTGGCGGACGATCACACATGACGATCACCAGTCAACCTTGGCTCCTCGTATCGCCGGGCTAATTTTATCTGGAACTTCTTCAGCGGGCAGGTCTGATGAAACTCGGTGAAAGCGTCGGGTCTTAAGGATTCCAATGTTATGAGGAGTGTTTGCAGATTGCATGAGGGGGAGACACGAGCAGGAGTCTGCAGCGGGATGGAGCCGCAGCGACTTTCCTTTTTAACTCCAGTGACTCAGGTGCACTTCCATGTTCACGCCGAGATATTTTTCATTTTATCCCCGGTCTTTCATGCGCCAACAGAATCTCACCTCAAATAAACTCCGACTCAACTTAAAAGGACCTCGTCAGCCAATCAGCTTTTTCACTCCCACACTTGAAAGATTCTCCACGTCTGCCACTGCGGCTTTTTCCTCGGAACTGTTGCGTCGACTCTTGCGGAGCGCCGGGGCTCGTTTACGCCGCGACTCTCTCGTCACGTTTTGCCGTCGGCGCCCGGAGCCCCTGAAAGCGCAACTTTTTGAAAGTGCTCAGTCTCGTCCCCATGGAAACGGCTGAAACCTATACCTTTTTGAAACGCCGCTGCCGGCCATGTGACCCGCGGCCGTGATGAACGCTTCTTCTGCACGCCAAAGAAAAGTTCCGTTTTCAGTGACTCCGAGTACTGCTGTGGTGTAAACGCTTCACAAAACACCAAAAGGAAGTTTTCTATTTTCACCGGTACTATTCAGCCGAAACTGTTTATATATATATATATATATATATATATATATATATAAATAAACAGTATATATATATATATATATATATAGTTAGTTAGTTATTTACTTTATTTATTATAATTATTATAAATAAAGTAAATAACTAACCAACTAACTAAATATATATATATATATATATATATATATATATATATATATAAACAGTATATAAACAGTATATATAAATAAACAGTATATATATATATATATAGTTAGTTAGTTATTTACTTTATTTATTTTAAAATAAACAATTAAAATAATAGGATTGATAATAATAACAACAATATTATTAATATAAATATTATTAATAATAATAATAATAATAATAATAATAATAATAATAATAATAATAATATGTATACATTACAGAGCAAAAGTTTTGAGAGTCCTGAATGAAAGGGAGCAGAAAGAAGATTACCTTTTATATTCCGCCTCTGTATCTCAATTAATCGTTTTCCCTTTTAATATTTAAAGCAAACAGCAAATGGGAAACAAACAAAACGACTATAAAGTCTGAGAGGCCTGCCTGCATGGCCAGTCTTGCATTTAAAAAAATAAACAAAACAAACAAGCCAACAACAAAAAATTAACAATCTTTTAATCCGTATCAATTCTTTGTATTTTAATAATAAATCACTAAAAGAAGAAAAAATAAAGCAAAACACCTTAAAAAGACTCAAAATAGCTCAAAATGCTAAATCCTCCAAAATCGCCTGAAAAAAGGCTGAAAACATAAAAAACTACAGAAAACAACCGAAATATTTATATTAATCGCAAATCATCGTGATTCATGCAAATTAGCACGATGTTCGACGACATCATCACAGACTGAATGTTTAGTATCTATTGTGCACTTTCAGAGTTCAACCTCTGCTTAGGACTTTTCTCAATGTGAAAACTTCTGCAGAGAAAATGCGCCCATGACTTCCTGCCGGCGGCCCTGCGACCACAAGTCGGACATGGCGGTGGAGACGATGGATGCTTGGACGAGTAATACGAGAAGGAAGGAAGTTTTAACCACATTTAAACCAGCTATTAGTTGTAATTCCGCTGTAATTACCGCATTACGAAATTCATTTTCGACTAAACTATGACATTGATTTTTATAAACTTAATTTGGAGGCCCTCAGTTAGTTCTGTCCATTAAATTAGGAGCAATGACTCTCATCCGTCCTTGTTTTCTGACACGATGCAGCCTGGCAGTAGTGAGAGCGCCGCTGTTGTGATTTCAGCTGAAAAAAAACAACTGCTGGGGAGATTTAGGATTAAAACCAGCGAGTTCATATCAAAACAGGTCGGATTATTCCTCCGTCAAGCCACTGAGGAAGATGCTCTATAATCTGGATGTTAGTGGAGGAAGATGCTCTATAATCTGGATGTTAGATGAGGAAGATGCTTTATAATCTGGATGTTAGAGGAGGAAGATGCTCTATAATCTGGATGTTAGAGGAGGAAGATGCTCTATAATCTGGATGTTAGATGAGGAAGGTGCTCTATAATCTGGATGTTAAGGAGGAAGATGCTCTATAATCTGGATGTTAGATGAGGAGGATGCTCTATAATCTGGATGTTAGATGAGGACGATGCTCTATAATCTGGATGTTAGATGAGGAAGATGCTCTATAATGTGTTGGTTGTTGAAAAACAGTGTCTTATTGCTCATTTTCTGTCATTACAAAATCATGTGACCATATTGGACATTTCTACGTGCTGGTTTTGGCCCCGAGACCATATGTCGTCCCCCCCTCCCTCCCTCACCCCCCCTCCCTCACCCCCCATCCCCCCAAAGCTTTCCAGAACAGACTGATATAAAATCCCACTGATGCAAGAGCATGTTAGCGTCAGATGTTCAGTTAAAGAGTGTGGGAAAACAGCGGGAGAAAAGGATTCCAGAACATCCTGCTTTCCGGGTGTAACATCAGTGAGGAGTTGAGAGGAGCTATAGGAAGGAAGCTTTGAAGAGAGAGAGAGAGAGAGAGAGAGAGAGAGAGAGAGAGAGAGAGAGAGAGAGAGAGAGAGAGGAGGAGAGAGAGAGGGAGAGAGGGAAGGAGAGAGCGAGAGAGAGAGGGTGGAAGAGAGAGAGAGAGAGAGAGAGAGGGAAGGAGAGAGAGAGGAGGAGAGAGAGGGAGAGAGGGAAGGAGAGAGCGAGAGAGAGAGGGTGGAAGGAGAGAGAGAGAGAGAGAGAGAGAGAGAGAGAGAGAGAGAGAGAGAGAGAGAGAGAGAGAGGGAAGGAGAGAGAGAGAGAGAGAGAGAGAGAGAGAGAGAGAGAGGAGGAGAGAGAGAGGGAGAGAGGGAAGGAGAGAGAGGGTGGAAGGAGAGAGAGAGAGAGAGGAAGGAGAGAGAGAGAGAGAGAGAGAGAGAGAGAGAGAGAGAGAGAGAGAGAGAGAGAGAGAGAGAGAGAGAGAGGAGAGAGAGAGAGGGAGAGGGAAGGAGAGAGCGAGAGAGAGAGAGCGAGCGAAAGAGAGGGGGAAGGAGAGAGAGAGAGAGAGAGAGAGGGGGAAGGAGAGAGCGAGAGAGAGAGAGCGAGAGAGAGAGAGCGAGGCGAAGAGAGGGGGAAGGAGAGAGAGAGAGAGAGAGAGCAAGAGAGAGAGAGAGAGAAGAGGGGGGGAAGGAGAGAGGGAGAGAGAGAGAGCAAGAGAGAGAGAGAGAGAGTAGAGGGGGGAAGGAGAGAGGGAGAGAGAGAGTGAGATGATGAAGCAGACTGACTGATGTGAAATATTAAGAGTTGCAGTTGTCACGACTTTTTGCATCAGAAGTAAGAAATGAAGAGTGCGATCCAGATCAAAACACCTTCAGAGCCAAACAGCAGGGCGTGAACATCACCGAGGACTTCACCAGATTATCACCAGATTATCACCAGATTATCGTTTCTGTCAGTGTGTGTGTGTGTGTGTGTGTGTGTGTGTGTGTGTGTGTGTGTGTGTGTGTGTGTGTCTCCCGCAGGAAAAGTTTTTGTCAATACGACTACTTGGACAGCAGCCAAGAACATAAAAGCTGTAAAGTAAAAATAAAAACCTGCCAACAGTATGAAGTTATTATTATGATATCAGTTAAAAAAAAACAAAGTTCACGCTGCCTCCGCTGGCCGGTCGGCGTCACTGCAGCCACTAGGGGGCGCAGGATACGTCTCAACTAACAAACGTCCCGCCGATGAGGGAAAGAGTTCATGGGAAACAAATACACCAAAAGTCAAAGTCAGCTTTGTCATTCTTCATGCGGGACACTCAGAGAACATTGATCACAATAACAAAGATAAATACATTTTTTTTGATCATGAATCAAATCAATAATATGAGCTAAAGTTAAATAAAAACCAAAGATCAGAAAACAATAAATAACAGGACTGAAAATAACAGAAAATTCTAATAAATAAATGGATTAATTAATTAAATTTACAGCATACGGTACATCCACCCAGAACGTTTAAGAAAAGGATCATTTCTACTGTTTCAATCAGGTTTTAAAACACAAAGAACTAAATCAGCTTTGGGGAAACATAACAGATCATTTGACGAACTCTCGCTGTGTTTGACGGCTGCCTTCGGCCTCTTCCACCGTTTCTCCAGCAGGTGGAGTCACTTGCTTGCCAGGAACCCCCCCCCCCCCAAAAAAAAAAATCGATAGTTGTTGTTCGGGGGAACATTTCGAGGTGTTTTGGTCTCCGTTTGGCAGAAACGCCGGGGGGTGACCATGGGAACGGACGGACCGCCGTTCAATCACGCTTGACCTTGCGGCGAGATTATTTCCTCAAATCCCACAAATATTCAGAAGTATTACGCCGGCGCCAGAAGCCTGATGACTCCGTACTTGAGCGTCGAAGCGGCGTCAGGCGAATCCATCGTGCCCGTTCTGGCGGCCTCCCGTTAATGAACGGGATTTATATGGCACGTTGTCCGTCTTCCGCGCGACAACTGAAACTCCGGGGGGGCAGGGCGGGCAACCGTCGTCTCTTGTTCCAGGAGCCCGGTGTTCTCATTAAAGCACATTTTACCTTTAATCTCAGCTTCCTGAAACGTTGCCGTCCGACAGGTGAGCGTTCGGCTGCTGCGGAGAGCAAACCCGTCTCGCGCCGCATGCTGATATCACTCGCTTCTCTCCTCTTCAACAGGAAAACAAATCACTCTAACGCCCCCAATCAAATGTTTTTTTTTTTTCTGCACCTTAATTGCCTGAATGTGCCAGAGATATTTGGGCACGTTGCCGGTGTTTCTTCGTGTTACTATTCATGCTGTCAACACGGATCCTCTCAAATCTGCTGCCGGTCCTGAGTCCCAAAGCAAAAAAAAATCCAAAATAACATGAGTGTTTCTGTCTATATAATGAGGGGGGGGGGGGGGGGGGGTTAACTTCACACCAGGAAGTCCAACAGGACTCCAACAGTTCAGTCCGCACAAAGTGTTCTCTCAAGTAAAAGTATTGTAACTGAACAGCAAGTAACTTTAATTCAGACAGTGTTTAACAAAGCAGACTGCACTGTTTTTTTAATAAAGAAGATATAAATAACAGAAATACGTTCAAACAAACACTTTCCCAGGTGCACAGAGACACGTAGGGAAGGATAAATTAACATTAAAAGTCTCAGCAAGGATCAAAATAAATAATGAAAATTTGCAAAAAAAAATTTTATTTTTTTTCCTGCAACTGTTTATTATTTTCAATTTACCACAAAGAGAATAACTTCGGTGACATTAAAATTACTCAAACAGAATTAAAAAAAAAAACCCAAACAAAACTTCCTATAAAAGTTCTCGCTCCTGCACAGGGAATAAACCAAAACACCAAAACAAGACAATAAACACTCATTTCCAACCTGCAGTTCCCAAAATCGATCAAACCAAAGTTGAACCGGAATTCGTGGCCATTAAACTGTTTATGTTTCACTAACTGACGTCATTTTTGGGAAAACCTGCCGCAAGGGTTTCTGGGAAATCGAAGACGTCAAACGTTTGACCGATTCAGGATGAAAAAAAACCCCCAGACTTGTGGAATCTCCCGGCGTTTCCATGACGATAGAATGTCAACAAACCCTGGTATCTTTCACAAAATGCAAACGCTGGAAATACGTTTGTCTGAGTGCGATGATGGATTTCCTTCAACATTTTAGAGACGAACATCAACAACTAAACCTGGATTCCGCGAGAGGAACTTTAACTCTAAAATGTGAGAATACTACTTCTGAAACCTTTTCCTTCAACGTATGCAGTCAAAGTACAACAGGTCGTTAAAGCATGAAATCTTTAGAGCTGAATTTCTTCCTCCGTTATATAGTTGGAGGTTTTGAAAGAAAATATCTTGAACAGACTTTTGGTAGTAACCCCCCACCCCTCCCCCGTTTTCTTTGCAAATCACACCCCATCCCCCCATCCCCCCCTCCCCCCGTCACTTAGTCCAGTTTTGCACGTGTGAGTTAAAAAGTGTGTTTTTGCAGATCAGACAGTTAATTCATGATCGCTCGCCGGCTGTCAGGGAGTTTTTCACACCGTTCCCCCGAAACCACCGAGACCAGAGTGGGACGACTCCACCACGTTCAATAACCACCGATTCCTACACCTTTCTTGGCACAAAGAAGTTGCCGTCCAATTCCTGTCTGAGCTTTTAATTTTTTTTCTTCCAGCAGCGCCACTTTTCAGGTGATTAGTTTACTTTTTTTTCTTTGTCTTGGGTTTGTGGTTTCTGAAGCTCCGGGTGCTGCAGGAGTGACACAGTGAAACCAGTGAACTGCTGTTTGGCTCCTTCCTCCGTCAGAGGCTCTTATCTGCTGATTAAATCCTTCAATCAAAACCCCCCCAAAAAATTTATCCTTCATCTGCAGGTTACCGAGTGATATCTACGATTCAACATGAAGTGTAACCATGACCGTGTGTGTGTGTGTGTGTGTGTGTGTGTGTGTGTGTGTGTGTGTGTGTGTGTGTGTGTGTGTGTGTGTGTGTGTGTAGATTTGAGCAAGCTCGTCAAAAATGTGTCACTTCACCACATAAATTTACACTGATGAGGACACTCTGTACGTGTGTGTGTGTGTGTGTGTGTGTGTGCGTGTGTGTGTGTGTGTGTGTGTGTGTGTGTGTGTGTGTGTGTGTGTGTGTGTGTGTGTGTGTGTGTGTGTGTGTGCTCTCAGGGCCTGTAGTTGAAGCTGAGGTGAGTTCCAGCAGCTACGCGTGTCTGCGTGAGTCTGTGTTCGTTTGTGGTGACTGACATGGCATGTGCGTGTTTATCTGTGTTTGTGTGTGAGTGTGTGTGTGTGTGTGTGTGTGTGTGTGTGTGTGTGTGTGTGTGACAGGGTGAGTGTGTGTGTATTGAGTAGTTGTGAGTACATGGTGTGCTTCACTGATGTGTGAAACATCAGCTATGACTGTGGAGCCATCTGTTGCAAAGGGAGAGATAGAGTGCAAGAGTGTATGCGTGTGTGTGTGTGTGTGTGTGTGTGTGTGTGTGTGTGTGTGTGTGTGTGTGTGTGTGTGTGTGTGTGTGTGTGTGCAGGACCAACAAGTTGCAGTTCTGTTGGGCTTGTGGGACACGGTGAAGCTCCAGATCTGAGTCCGAGGAGCTGAAATGTCTCGACAGAAATGTGAAGGTTTCCACTCAGAGACGCAGACAAAGAAAAACCGTCTCCTTCAAGTCACCTTCACATACGACTTAACCCGCTTCCATATGCAAGCAATTTACCTGCAGGCTGGATCTTATTCAGATGCTGTTCTTCTGCTGTCTGAGTGCCAGCCAGTGTCAGTGTGAGCAGGAGGAGGTCTGGGTGGAGGGTGGGCGTATGAAGCCCTCAGCAGGGGGTCACAGTCAGGCTCCTGGATGCAAGTAATAACTATATATGGTCACTTCCTGTTTACTCCGTGAAAAAGAAAACTGAAGATCACTTTTTAATTATCTGACTGTTAATTAAAACTAAATTCTAAAATTGGCTTGATGTTGAGATTGGAGTTGTTAAACTATTCCGGTTTGAACATTCTCCCATGTGCTGCTCCGCCATTTTAACTCCAAGGATTCGGAGTAATTATCTAGAGATTTTGGAACGTGACCACGGACTCGGTAAGCGACTTCCACCTGAAGAGTCGCAAATCAGACGGAGTGCCCCTTGTGGTGAGGAGGATAACTTTGGACCAAGAATCCTCAACTGTGATTGGCTCAGGAGAGGGCCGGAAGTGGGTCAAGGGTCACAGGAAGTGCTGTGAAGAGGGACCGAGGACATATTTCGAAAGAGAAACGTCCTCTTTTCCAAAGCCTTAAGCCGAAGAAAGAGCCCAACCGAAGCCTGTATTGATTCCCTGGTGGCTATGTCTTTGTATCTCAGGTCTGTTTTCCGCCACAGATTGAGATACACAGGAATCACAGTAATTGCTAACAGAGTAACTTTCTGTAGTAATTGTTTGGTTTTGTGAAAATATAGACTTTTCCCATCACGTACACGCTGCGTCACAACAAAGAAACACTATATAGCTTGAATTTAAAGGTCATTCTGACTCTATTCTCGTGGTCCGACCCACTCGGGATGAAGCTGGACTGAAGGTGGAGCCTGAACTGGAAAATGTTTGACACATCTGATTTAGAGTCACCAGTTAATCACGTCACGTGTTCTAGACTCAAACCAGGGTTTTTCCACACTGTGGGTGCGAACCACTTCACCACCATTGGGTCTGGTTTTTCCCATCCCTCTTCTAAACCCCCCCCCCCCCCCCCCCCAAAAAAACCCAAACAACATCCACACACACCAACGTATGCTTCTGTAAACAAACAGCCCTCATTTAAATTTCCACTAAACACATTTATTTCCAATTACTTCAGAATAACAGTGACGCACCTGTTGTTGTTCGCGTGCATACATAAAGAATACATAAAGAAAAACGACTTGCGCAGGTTTTTGTGTCAATCCAGAGCACGAAAACAATTCCATTAGCTTTGGATGTTTTTAATAGTCGTCTTTCAGCCGCTCCGACTCCGTAAAAAAAAAAAAAAACGCGTCGTGCAAAAACACTCACACACTTCAGCCCCATAAAATCTTCATGGATTTAATCTCATCCCCATAAAAGCCTCATGCTAGCGCAGCAACCCGAGCCGCTGTCTGCGTGTGTCCAACTCCCATTAGGCTCTGACAGCGAGCCAACCGCAAACACTCACCGCATACGCTGCCGCTCGATTCCCATCAAACGAGCCCTGCGTTTCGGAGGCTGCAGACAGAGACGCCCGTTCAACAGGAAGAAGTTTTCGGCGGGAACAGGAAGTGCAAACAGGTGTCTTAGGAGGGTGGGGTTAATGCATTCACTTAACATGAAACGCAACCACTGTGAAAAGATGGAGTCTTCTAGTAGAAATGATCAAATTACAGCTATTTACTCTGTCCACTCATACAAATCTCAGCTGATTGTGTTTATCTAATGATTATATATATATGTATTCTGCTTTCAACATTTTTAGGCCCAAACGATCTTTAATCTCCTTGTAGTTCCTCTATGAACGCGGCTCAAAACGATGTAGTACATATGCCAGGCCTTTAGGTGGCACTGTGACTCTTCAGGAATACACCAAAAATAGAGAAGAAGACAGAGAATAAACCTGCTCATGCTCATGCTGGAGAAGTCTAACACAACGACGAGCATCAGTAGCTCCTGCAGCTCGACGACAACATCGTTTTCAGCAAATGTGCGTCTTGTCCGTCCACACGGCAACGCCGGGGCGGTATTTCAAATCTCATGATTTCTAGGCTCCAGAAAACGTCGTGCGGACGATCGGCCAAACACGATGCGGCTACATGAAACGGCGTTCTCGTGTGAACGGAACCCTTCGTTGACCACAAAGTGAAAGCGGAAAACTTTCGCAGTGTTTTGTTTCTTCTCCGTTTGCGCAGCCCGGGGCCTCTTTTTGAAAACACTCCGTCTCCGTGGAAACGGTGAGAACTCCTGGTCAGCGGAGCCGTAGTAAGGGGTCGCCGTGCGCATCACGCTC
This sequence comes from Lipophrys pholis, assembly GCF_963383615.2. Taxonomy (NCBI): domain Eukaryota; kingdom Metazoa; phylum Chordata; class Actinopteri; order Blenniiformes; family Blenniidae; genus Lipophrys; species Lipophrys pholis. Next base: position 25,981,804 of record NC_137642.1, read on the forward strand.
AGCAGACGGACAACGAGAAACAACGTGGAACTTTTCTGAAACGAAAACGCAAAACAAACCGTTGCGGTTTTTCACTGAACGGGGCTCGCTCACAGAAAATCCTCTCTTTCGGTTTTGAAAAACGCTTTTTAGCCGAACAGATGTTCTTCTCCAGTTGTGCGGAAGATGAAAAAAAGATGAGAAGCGACAAGACGGGGAAGTGATACCAAGAACCTGGAAAGTTCTCTTAGCAACCAAACTTTACCTTTGATGGTCTCTGTCGTACTTTTCTCCATCTGCTCCTGTTTCCTCCGTCATTCTCTCTCTCCCTGTCTGACTTTTCATCTCTCTCTCTCTCTCTCTCTCTCTCTCTCCCTCCCTCCCTCTCTCCGTCCCTCCCACCACATTTGCAGGGTTCACGCGAGTCGCGTTGACGCCCACTCACCTCCAACATGCTACCTCAGTTTCCATGGTAATCGAGTAGCGATCGTGCTACATAAATATATACTCTTAACATTCAGCACTCCACAACTCATTAAGAAGATCTTTCGGATGAGGGACGAATCCGTGGCGGCGCTCTGCGGCTTAAAGGGCCGCGGCGCCGATCGGAGCATGTCGTGTTTTAAAAAAAAAAAAAAACAACCAAAAACTCCTGAGAGCGCTTGACAGTGCGCGAACCTGCGAGCGCGTCTTGATGTACGAGCGGAGAGAGCTGCTCCGCCGAGCGTGACGTGATGGTAAATATGACCCACGGGGGGATTTCATGAGTACAAGGGAGCGTTTTTCCAGCTCATGACTCACGAGAGAGTCAGAACAAAGATTATTTGGGTTATAAAAGCTCCGGCGTTGTGTTTACAAAATCAGCCTGCCATTCAGCCGTTCCTGAGAGCTGAAACGACCGACACACACACACACACACACACACACACACACACACACACACACACACACACACACACACACACACACACACACACACCATCAGCCATAACATTATGACCACCTTGATTATGTTAACGGGTATTGCTGCTAAAAAACGGATTTCACTTGAACCCCGAAGGTGAACTCTCACTGCATTAGAATTTCACGTTAACAACGGACTGGGGAGGAAGTCATCGGAGACACGGTGCCGTTGGGATCTTTACGTACTAACGTCAAAAAAGCTTCCGGTTGAGACAGCGGAAAAAAAAACGAGGGCTGAAGATGCTGCAATTTGCATGCCAGGCCACTAGTTGGTGCTGTGTGTTTGTAAACCAGTTGGTGCAGAGAATATGACGGTGTTCACAGTGCGGTCGGGTTTTCAACATGATGCCGAAATTCTTTGGAATTTAGGCAGTTTTACACTTTGTACTTAAACGAAAGGTTAAATTCAGGGTTTTGCTCTTTGTACCTGACGAAAGAAACTAAATCATAAAGTGTTATGCTAATAGTAAAGCTTCATCGTTTGTTTTAATGTGTTTCTTTCATTTCTTTTAAAGCTTTAATGTATTTTGTTTATCAAAATATTTATTTCTTTGTAAAGCTTTTCCGTATTTCTTTAATTTCTTTGTAAAGCACTGTGAATTGCCCTGTGCTCTATAAATATATTTGCCTTGCCTTGCCTTGCTTTCACACTTTCAGCTTTGTCCAACCAGCAGAGTGTCGCGTTCACGCCCGTCCCGCCACATCGCGCTCCATCCCAAAACCCAACTGGGTCGACCCTCCTCCTCCTCCTCCTCCTCCTCCTCCTCCTCCTCCTCCTCTATTCTCTCTCTCTTCTACTCGTTCCATTTCAGGAAAGCCTTTCTAACTTCACCGCTCTCTCTTTCCTCCTCAACAGTTCTCCACAAACATGTTTTCCACTCCACTCTTTGTGACCTCGGCGTCGTCTCCTCCGTTTCTCCCTCCCTCCGTAACGCCTCTCCTCTCCGGTCTGCTTTCTCTTTAATTGCCATTTCTCCCCGTTTAATTTCCTCCCGCTCCTTCGTCGCGAGCGTTTTCCTCACTCCACCACTCCTCTTCCTCCCGTTCGTCACTTGTTGCCTGTCCTATTAATGTGCTCTCGCCTCCTATCCTTCCCCTCCTCACTTCTTTCCTCCCTCCTTCTCTCCGTCTCCGCTTTTCACTCTCTGTTTAGTGAGCAGTAAAAGCAACGATAAAATAATAATAAAAACAACAACTGTCCCGTGATTATAAACCCATCTCCATCTGGAAAGACACACACACACACGCACACACACACACACACACACACACACACACACACACACACACACACACACACACACACACACACACACACACACACACACACACACACACACACACACACACACACACACACACACACACACACACACACACACACACACACACACACACACACGCAGAGCGAGATAGGAAGTCAAACAGAAGGCCAATAAGACACGCTCGACTGGAGGCGACTGCGGTGTTGTGTGTGTATTTGTGTACGCGTGTACGTGTGTGTATGTGCGTGTGCGTGTGCGTGTGTGTGTGTGTGTGTGTGTGAGATGGCGAGAGAGAGATAGAGCGAGGGCCGAGAGCCTGAACAGCGAAGCCATTCACTCCGCGTCATTGTTGTAGACCTGAAGTCTGCGTCGCCTCCAGGATGACGAGATAAACCCTCAAACACTCTCAGAGGAGCGATTCTGGGGCCGAGCAACGACGTCGGGTCTCGGTTTCACAAAAAAAAAAAAAAAGAAAGTCGAGATAAACCCTGTGCAGCAAACATCTGATCAGGAAACACTCAGTAAATTGAAAGCGTTAAAGGACTGACTTCATGTGTTCATCGACGCAGGCTTTTATTTGCGAGTGTGTGTTGCTCTGATCACGTTTCTGAAGCAGTGGTGCAGGAAATGATGGCAACAAAAAAAAAAAAGGGACACATCTGGGCCGAACAGCCCTGGGACTCTCGTGAACGCGATACCTGTGAGCACTCCGTTTTTCTGACTCGCATCACGTCAGAACTCAGTCGCCACAATCCTGATATCAACACGCGCAACAAACACGTTGCTCATGTTGATATAAAAGCTACGAATGATCGTTTCCACGTTCTGCACATTCAAAATAACAGGATTTTTCACGTAATATTGGGGTAATACCTCATTGAAAACTGTTTTTCATCGACGGCCCGACTTGTTTTATAGCTGGTGGCGACTAGGCAGAAGTCAGAGGAAAAGAAAACTCAACAAGAAAAGAAGTTGGGAAAGTGTTTGTCTTCTGAAACACTGCTGGTGGGAACTGAAGACACGACGGAAACAAACAGCCGGTCTGGTCGAGGCCAAGAGAAAGAGCACTGTTAATTCAAAAGCACAAAGATCATCTGCCTCAATACTTAAGTAATATATAACATTCATATCGTCATTTACATAACATGTTATATACATCAAGCCCTCTTTTTTCTACAAATATAAATTTGTTCAAAAATCTATGTTGTTTTTTTTTTACCATGTTCTTTGTGTTTTTTACTGAAAACTTCGGCCACAGTGGAGATTTGGAATAACTCTGGTCGGCGGATATTTACATCACAATTTGTGTGATGTGTTTTTTCCCCCAGGATTCTGATTGGCTGTCATGGCTTCATGCTTCTCGTTACACTGCCCCCTGCAGGTTTGGCTGCTCATAGCAGCTCTGAACCAGGTGTACATGCGGGTCCGTGTCAATGAAGATTTTTTTGGAAACGTAAAGGGGGAAATGTCCGTTTTTCAAAAAGTCGACAATTGTGAGATTTAAGATGAAGTGTATTTTATGGACTGATGAAACCAAGAGGAAACCGTGTGCTCAGGGAGAACATGCAAGTTGTGTGAGAAAATACCTGGACTTGAACCGGGTGACATGAGAGCTGCCCACTGCGGCACCGCATGGCCTTGTCTTTACGATCCATCGTTACATCGACAAGAAACAAACAAAATACATTTAAATTTTCTTTGTTTTTTTTGTCTTAAATGTTTGACAAACACTTCATGATTGATTGATTTTATTTTCTGCGGTGAAGCAGGACTGACTGTTGGCCTTGTGAACCGCCACCCTCTTTTTTTTTATCTGTGTTTCCCGGGGCTGCTCACTAATGTCCGGTACAAGTCCTGGGAGCAGGCGGACAGAACCAAACCCAGATAAACACAGATGACATACAGATGCCCTTGCTCCGAGGCACGTCGGCAGTGTTGATACCCGAGATCAGGCGAGTAATTCCTCCCCCCGCGTCCCCGGGAGGCAGCGAAGATAGTCAGATATTTTGGCACTCAGACTCTGCTCTAATGACACAGCAGACGAGCGGATAGCATTGATCAGAGTGACCCTCCTCCCAATCGATGGGAATGATCCCATCCAGATAACATTACAATCAATAACACTCTCTGTGCGTGTTTGTCTGTGCGAGCCGGGGCGCGGGTGTCTGCACCGATGACCTAACCTGCGTCTCAGGGAGGCTACCTGCGAGTGTGTGTGTGTGTGTGTGTGTGTGTGTGTGTGTGTGTGTGTGTGTGTGTGTGTGTGTGTGTGTGTGTGTGTGTGTGTGTGTGTGTGTGTGTGTGTGTGTGTGTGTGTGTGTGTAGTCGGGGAGCTTAAGGTCAGCCAAGGTGAGACGTAATGGGACTCTGACCAGATCCAATCTGGGACCACTTGTGGCAAAATGAATTGGCCTCACACACGGAAGCCGAGTCCATCCCAGAATGTGTGTGTGTGTGTGTGTGTGTGTGTGTGTGTGTGTGTGTGTGCCCTTCTTTGTCTTCGCTGTGTGTGTGTGTGTGTGTGTGTGTGTGTGTGTGTGTGCACACAGTTGTCTTTCTGTGTTTTGGAGAGCGTTTGTATATGTGTAAAGGCCATGCTTGCTGTGGAAAACTAATCTAATTTTTGAC